>NC_069504.1:833489309-833796809 GCF_027579735.1 Bombina bombina | reverse complement strand
ACACCTTCTTCAAGCAGTGGTACAGGAAGGAGTCTGCATCCTTCAAGAAAAACATGATTTTCATGCAGGACAATGCTCCATCACACGCGTCCAAGTACTCCACAGCGTGGCTGGCAAGAAAGGGTATAAAAGAAGAAAATCTAATGACATGGCCTCCTTGTTCACCTGATCTGAACCCCATTGAGAACCTGTGGTCCATCATCAAATGTGAGATTTACAAGGAGGGAAAACAGTACTCCTCTCTGAACAGTGTCTGGGAGGCTGTGGTGGCTGCTGCACGCAATGTTGATGGTAAACAGATCAAAACACTGACAGAATCCATGGATGGCAGGCTTTTGAGTGTCCTTGCAAAGAAAGGTGGCTATATTGGTCACTGATTTGTTTTTGTTTTGTTTTTGAATGTTAGAAATGTATATTTGTGAATGTTGAGATGTTATATTGGTTTCACTGGTAAAAATAAATAATTGAAATGGGTATATATTTGTTTTTTGTTAAGTTGCCTAATAATTATGCACAGTAATAGTCACCTGCACACACAGATATCCCCCTAAAATAGCTAAAACTAAAAACAAACTAAAAACTACTTCCAAAAATATTCAGCTTTGATATTAATGAGTTTTTTGGGTTCATTGAGAACATGGTTGTTGTTCAATAATAAAATTAATCCTCAAAAATACAACTTGCCTAATAATTCTGCACTCCTTGTATATATACTTTTCTTTTTTTATATATTCTTTTTTAATACATCTTTGTAACATTTTGTAAAAGCAATGGTATGTCATTTTTTTTTGGTGGGGGGGCTTAAAATGTATCCTCGCCTGTGTGGCCAAAAATCCTAGCACCGGCCCTGGAGCCAGAGGCCATGCTAAATAGTGTTCGATTAGCTTGGCTGGCTCCATGGATATTGTCTGTGTTTCTGCTTGAACTTTTACTAAAGTACTGTGCGTTAGCATTTTTTTTTATGTCATTTAGTCGGAAATTACCTCTGGCCTTGTCTTTGTTTCCAAGACTTAATGGGAGACCAAAAAATTATTGTTCCCGCCATGTTACCCTGATCTTGACATTGACAATGTTCCTGCACCACACTTCCTGTTTTACCCCTTCTACTGAGATATGTATTCTTTTGACTGACTTACTGGTTAATGAACTTTGGAATTGTGCACTGACCTATGTACCTGACTTAACCCTCTGTTTTGCAACCTGGTTCTGGACTGTTCTTCTGGCTTTAACCCTTGACTTCTCTATGGATTATTCTACAGTTTCCTGACAACTAAAAGCTGCTCAATTTGTGCACTACCAATTCCAGCTGTTAAATCAAGCACTATTGCCTTATAATCTCTCTCTTCTCCCGCTCTATCTCTTTCCTTTTCTCACTCTCTCTCTCTTTATTTTTCTGTCTCTCTCTTGCCCCTGATGGTCTAAAGCTCTCAGCAGTGGCAAATTTATCTAAGAAGTCTTGCTAGTACTGGGAATTCCATCAAATAATTTTAGATAAGCAACATTTAGTTTGATAATGGTTTATCTGGCAATGCATGGTTCCGGAAGTGAGACACACCATCAATAACATATTTTATGCTCAAAATATATATTATAAAATATATTATCAGGGCTTCTCTCTGTTTTTTATCTCCTCTCTCTCTTTTCCCTTTCCTCTCTCTTTCTTTTTCCTTTCTTTCTCTCTTTCTCTTTCTCTCTATCACCCCTTCTCTCTCCTTACTTTCCTCTCTTCTTTTTCTCCTCTATTTGCTCTTCAGGGTATCATATTTTAAATATAACTTCTTCTGTAGTGGGTATTTAACAGGGCATGAGGCTTTCTTGGTGTAAGTTTATATGAGGTATCTAGTGAAACCAACCCACATCTTGACAATTCATTTGAAATCATGGTTATTTAAATAGCAAATGTAAAATTAAGTTACTACTACAATTCAAGGCATATATTTATGGCTTAGATTGTGCACATTTATTGTACAGGAGGGAGACACCCCAGGGCTTTGAATGTGAGTAACTTTGATTAACAGACTAGTAGTTGCACTTTTTCTTTCACTCTATTTGCTTTACCTTGCTTGAAGCTGAGGTTAAGTCCAAAAGGTAATCACAGAGGTAAAAAGTATATTAATATAATGGTGTTGGCTATACAAAACTGGGGAATGGGTAATAAAGGGATTATTTATATTTTTAAACAACAACATTTCTGGTGTTGACTGTCCCTTTAAGCTATATATTTATGTATATATATCACAATTCACTCATTGTTAGTTTTTTATGTTTTGTTTGCTGCACCATGTTATACATAGAAATCAATCTCAGAGATGCTCATATTTAAAATAGAGAAAACAAAGTTGACCATCCTCTCTCCATGTAATGCATCCAATATGGAATTGTTTACTATCTTTACAGATCTTCAGGTTTGACTACACTCAAGATTAAAGTGCGCACATATTTTAGTCACTTGGCCAAAAATTGCATAAGCCAAACTTTTTGAGCACACTGCTCAAAAACTTAGAGGGAACATTGCCTACAGACATCTTTTCCCAGGGATCCACATAAATTTAATTAGATTACAATTTTAAAATGGTTCAAGAGAGCAAAATCTAAAATGTGCCATGTTTTTGTATAATCAAATAAAGATAAAATACATATTTTCTGTTGTGCTTAGAAATACAACCAGTTGAATTCTGAATATACCTTGTGTGATATCTTAACTGGTTAAAAGAACGTGGTTATGAACCTTGTATTTTATTTGATCTGAAAGAGAACATTGCAAAATGTATTGGGTTTTTAATGAACCTGAAAAATGCATGTTTTATTCTGCATAAACTAATATTTTCTTGTCACATATATAGAGGCACGTCCCTCCCCATCAACAGAATTATCAGTGTTCTCTTGATCAACCAATAACCAGTAGTAGGAAGAACACAGCTGGTGCTGCCATATTGTTTTCAATTAAAATGTAAACACCTTTACTATCAGGTAAAAACTTAGCTTCACCTTGTTTAATTGCTGCATTATAGAATAATAACTGACTACATTTCTTGTAATACATTTTTTTACCTTTGTGTTGAAGGCTCAAATCTGACTCAATTTTACTTCCTTTGGAGTTTGATAACTTATCTTCAATAAAGTTGAGTGATAATAGGTCTGTTTATCATCTGACAATTATTAGTTAAAAGCTGTGTGGTTCTGTTCCCGAAGGAATAGCTGTAAAAATATTTGTGTAAAATGAACCCAGTTATATAATACTAGGCGATAAGCCTGCCCAGAGAGCAGTCTTTGTTTAAAAAATACAAACCCCCAAGCTAAAGTTGCAAAAAATAAAAAAAAGTAAATTTACAGAAAAAAATAAACAAAACTATCCAAAGTAAAAAATTTAAACCTAAACTAATACCCGTATAAAAATAGAAAATCTCCCCAAATAAAAACACCCCCTAATGTAATACAAAACTACCAATAGCCCTTAAAAGGGCCTTTTGTAGGGCATTGCCCTAAGTTAAACAGCTCTTTTACTTACAAAAATTACCAATTACCCCCTAACAGTAAAAACACCCACCCACCAAACCCTCCAAAATAAAAAAACCTAACACTAAAAAAAACCTAAACTACCCATTGCCCTTATAGGGGCATTTTGTATGGGCATTGCCCTTAAAAGGGCATTCAGCTCTTTTACTGCCCTTAAAAGGGCAATCGGCTCTTTTTCAAGACCAAAAAAACCCTAATCTGAAAAAACACCCCAAAAATAAAAATAAAGAATCCTAAAACTAAGCTCCAAATAAGTACTCACCCTTCCTGAAGTCCAGCGGAGAAGGTCTTTTTCCAGGCAGATCCATCATCTTCATCCGGAATGAAGGCAGCGCAGAGCAGAGGTGCGGAGCTGTCTTCCCCGATGTGTGGATCCTCAGCAGCGGCGGTCCTTGGCGGGGCGGTCTTTGGCGCAGTGGAAGCTCCTCTCCATCCGATGTCCATTGTACACTGAAGATTGAATGCAAGGTACTGCATTCAATTTGGGGTACCTTGCATTCCTATTGGCTGAAATTTTGAAATCAGCCAATACGATTAGAGCTACGGAAATCCTATTGGCTGTTCAAATCAGCCAATAAGATTTCAGTAGCTCTTATACAATTGACTGATTTCAAAATTTTAGCCAATAGGGATTCAAGGTAACCCAATAAATATGAGGTACCTTGTGTTCAGTCTTCAGTGTGCGACGGACGATCGCATGAAGAGGAGCCTCCACGCTGCCGAGAACCGCTGCTGAGGATCCATGCATCGGGGAAGCCAGCTCCGCGCTGCCTTTGCTCTGGATGAAGATAGAAGATGATGGAGCTACCTGGAAGAAGACCTTCTCCGCCGGACTTCAGGAAGGGTGAGTACCTATTTGGGGCTTAGTTTTAGGATTTTTTTTTATTTTTAAGATTGAATGGGCTTGATTGCCCTTTTAAGGGCAGTAAAAGAGCTGAATGCCCCTTTAAGGGCAATGCCCATACAAGTGCCCCTTTAGGGGCAATGGGTAGTTTAGGTTTTTTTTAAGTGTTAGGTTTTTTATTTTGGGGGGTTTGGTGGGTGGTAGGTTTTTACTGTTAGGGGGAATTTAGTAATATTTAAATGTAAAAGAGCTGTTTAACTTAGGGCAATGCTCTACAAAAGGCCCTTTTAAGGGCTATTGATAGTTTAGATTAGGGGGTGTTTTTATTTTGGGGTGCTTTTTTATTTCATAGGGATTAGGTATACAAAAATTATTTCTGATAATTTTGTTTATTTTTTTCTGTAATGTTAGACGTTTTTATTTTTTGTAATTTAATGTTAGGATTTTTTATTTTAATTGTAATTTATTAGAAATGTGGGTTAATTTAGGGGGTGTTAGTTTAGGGGGCTTAGTAATTAAATTAGTTTTTTGTGTTGTGGGGGGTTGGCGGTATAGGGGTTAATATATTAATTAGGTTTCTTGCGATGGGGGAGTTGTCGGTTTAAGAGTTAATAGGTTTTTCGCGATGTGGGGTTTTTGCGGTTTAGGGGTTAATAGATTAATTAGGTTTATTGCGATGTGGGGGGTTGGTGCTTTAGGGGTTAATATTTTAATTATGTTATTTGTGGAATAGGGGTTAATTGCTTTATTGTTTGCGATGTGGGGGTTGGCGGTTAAGGTGTTTGTTAATACTTCATGTGGGAGGTTAGGGTTTTTTTTGTTATGCTTTGTGCTTTTTTTTTTATTTCTGGCTGGTGGTTACGTGTTTTTTTAGTTATTTTGTGCATGCGATTGAGTGTTGTTTTTTGTAAGGCTTCGGGTTTGCCTACGTTGCAGCGCACAACAATATTTTGGCTGCCTCGCACAGCCAACATTCCTTTGAGGATTCGCGCGCAAATGGTGACGGACACGTTACAAACGCTATTATAGTATAGATAAGTAAATGGGAAGAATATGAGTTAGGTTCCTGGCCCCTCTCAAAATTAACATTTGTAATGTAATATTAAAGGGACAGTCTAGTTGAAATTAAACTTTCATGATACAGATAGGGCATGTAATTTTAAACAACGTTCTAATTTACTTTGATCATCAAATTTGCTTTGTTCTCTTGGTATTCTTTGTTAGGCTTATATGCTAATTTCTAAGATCTTCAAGGCTGCCTCTTATCTCAGGACATGTCTTGGCAGTTTTCACAGCTAAACAGCACTAGTTCATGTGTACCATATAGATAACATTATGCTCACTCCCATGGAGTTAATTATGAGTCAACACTGATTGGCTAAAGAAGGTGCAGTCTGCAGAGGCTTAGATAAAAGGTAATCACAGAGCTAAAAGGAATATTAATATAACCATGTTGGTTATGCAAAAATGAGGAATGGGTAATAAAGGAATTATCCATCTTTTAAAAAAATAAAAATTCTGGAGAAGACTGTCCCTTTAAATGATGTAACTTAATATATATTATAATTATATAATAGTATATTAAGTAAGCCCTGAAATTAATGCTGTAAATGTAAAAACAGCAATATAAAAATTGTTATTATGCTTGCAGCAGGGCATTTCACTATTCATCAATAAGGTAGAAGGCATTCATTTTTATTTTTTGCTGCATATAAAAAGGACATTTTTTTTATTTTTTTACTTAAATAATATTTTATTGAGGTTTTTGGCATAATACAACAGCATGTCACAATAATTCCAATTTTAAGAACAGTGTTCATAGCAAACTATGAAATATGCAACTAGTAAAGTACATTGGAGTTATCTATAGCAGAATAATATTGCAGAAACTTTAACAGCTGTATGACAGATATAAGCATAACATTTCAAACTGCCTATATAGTGACTTGGTATAGATCTGTTGTAAAAGGAGAAATTAACAAGCTACAGATATAGTGTACAAGGAGGATATGTAGATATCTAGTATTAAAAAAGATATATAAAATACCAATAACAGGGAGAACTATAAGAATTAACCACTTGTGAGCAACAGAGGTATATTACCGAGCACAGCCTCATCAGAAATATATATATATTTTTTTTATTTTTTTTTATTGAGGGAATTTACACTTACAAAGACACAAAAACAGTTTGCCCCAACAGGCACATAACACATAGCATATTATAAGACTGGAATCGTGGACATAAACAAATACATAAGAACTGATTTAGAGATAAATCCTCATCAGAAATATTTCACTATATCGTTGAGTGCAGTAGTATAAGGACTTCAACAATTAAAACAAATTATATTGTAGCTGAACTAGGTAAATTTAAACAGAAGATTGGGTATTTAAATACTAATATGTTAAAGGTTTCTCATCTAAGAGGAGTAATATAGCAACACACCAATTTGACATCATATAGCTCACCTGAGACCTCCGTAGCAGACTATAGAGTCGACATTGTAGAGAGCTCTAGCGGCAATGGAGTGGGTGTTTGTGAGTCCTCAAGCCAGATATTGCTAATCACGACTGAAAATACATTGCTTGTTGCTGCTCTAGGTGGAGTTGGTACAGGATTCTCCTCTATCGTTTTTATAAATAGGACCAGATCATCTATCTGGTTGCAAAACAGTTTCTCCAAGTCCTCCAAAAGTGTATAAAGAGTATGGCAATATTCCCCCATGATTAGTGCATTGAGTATGTTGTCAGCCAGTTTATATAATCTGTATTAATGCTTGCTTAAAACATAATTTCATAGTATGATGTTGACTGCTGAACCCGGATGGCCCTGGGGGTGTTGTGTGTGTTAAGATACAATTTGTAGGCCGCCGCCAGAGTCTTTAATGGTCTGGATTATTATTATTATTGAAAGTATGATAGATTAAAATGTATCACTGCTCACGTTTCTTTTTTTTTTGGCATACTATTTTTGTCATTTGAAAAGTAAATCCTTTAATGGTTAAAAAAGGACAGCATTTGAAGAGCTATCTCACATTGTGGTACAGGTGAACAAAGTTAGCACCAGATGCCCATCATCATTGACAAACATGGACTTTTCCCACGACCTAGACAGACACTACAATTAACCTCTAAGACCTTATTGAGCTCCTTACTTAAGATAAACAAATAGAGACCACTTTATTCATTTGCACATTTTTAATTAAAAGATCATGACTTTTTAACAACATGAGCAAAAATCTAAGTCCTTAGGAAAGGTAGAAAGTAAACGTCCTTATTGGCTTTCTTCCTGGACTTCTCTATAAAATTTTAAACATAGAAATAGATAAGGAGGGCAAGATTCATAATATTAAAATTGGAACACAATCATAAAGTAAATGTAATTTGCAAAGTATATGGCCCAAATATTAGGGATGACAATTTTTGGGATAAAATACAACAAAGATTACTGGTTTCTACAAGTAAGAATATAATAATAGGAGGTGATTTTAACCTAGCCCCAAAACCATCTTTAGACAGATCCTGGGAGGCCACTAAAACAAAACACAAGATCAGAAACAAAAATTATAAAATCTTTGAGTAACAACTTGAATGTACATGATACCTGGCGCACATTGAACCCAGATATCAAACATTATATATAACCAAATAATCACAAAAAATATAACACAAATATGTTAAACTGGATGCGCCCTGTGAGTGTGTACATGTAAATACTCCTATAATGTACAATTATAATACAACAGTGTGTGATTCTATACACCTATTGGGGTGTATATATATATATATATATATATATATATTCTCAGTGCAAAAACCAAAAAACCTAAAAGGAGCCAACTATTGGTGTTCCTTATAGTTCCCAATATCAATGGTCAAATCAAGTGGAATATCCTTAAAGGTATAAAACACAAATGTGTAGTAATATATCACCTATTTTGGTGTATATAAAACAGTGTGAAAAAAACAGTGCAAAATATCTTAAAAACGCAAATGATAATGTCATAAACAGTGATAATGTTGTATAAAAATATTCAGTTCATAATATGCAAAAATGCACTTATCAGTTCAACGCTGTATCTTAGCTCCCGGATATTCTGCTATTTCACAAGCAGAGAATGGAGATGTATATGTCACAATTCATATGTGATGTAGTCTGTGGTAAGCTGCTTCTTCTGGAAGTAGTTGGATTACGCTCCTATAGATGCAAAGATAAGACAAAGAAAGAAGGCGCCATAATAGTGCAGGGTCAAAGATGTCAGGTAATTTCACCACTCCAAATGCCCGTACTTACAGGAATCAAAGCACTGAAACAGTGCTACAAACGCCTTCTGGGCTCTCACAGTCGCCCAGCAAACTGCTCCAAGTGTATCAGCACAGCTCCTCTGGGTCCACTCCTCTCTGTGACGACCAGTATAAAGGACTGTAAAACTAGATGTGCCGCAAGCTCCTCTGTAGATCAGTGTAGGGTATCTGACAGACACAAATGCGGTATAAATGTAAAAATATAAAAAGTTGAAACCGCCAACTCCTCGGTAAGTCAGTATGAGAAATCTGACAAACACATGCGGTATATGAATATGAGCAATAAAATTAATAAAATTAGCAATAAAATTATATACAACCAAAGCTGCAGACCGTTATTGCTGTTAATAAATGCTTGTTACAAGTTATCTGTTCAGTACTTTTATGATTCAGTACTGTATAAATAAAACAAGCACTGTTCCATATCCCACAGTTAGTTGCAAGTGAGTGCTATACACTTAACACATTGACAGTAATTCCATAATCCCCTGCATGCAGTGTGTACACATACTGTTTTTTAGCTGATGTCTTCCAATCCGATCATCCAGCCGGCACTTACCTACGACAGTAAGCCAGGTCAATGACCCGTAGATATCTCAGGGGAAAAGAAAAGGTTTTGTGCATACAAACACTAGGACGCCGTCCTGGTTAGAATGGTATCAGGCTTGAAATAAGATGCTATAAAGGGCTCTCCCACACACCCACTTAGAGCGCAATAAGAAATTTCAACAAGAGGTACAGCATACAGGACTCAAATAATTTTGAGAACAGGAGAGAGAAGGAGTTGGGTTAAAACGTCCATTTTATTGTATATACGTGTTAAAAGTTGCAAGGGCACAGCAACACAGAATTTACCAAAGCTGACGCGTTTCCTGCCTCAAACAGCACTTTATCAGAGCGCTTTAAGTCCTGTATGCTGTACCTCTTGTGAAAATATCAAAAATTATACCTTTATCTCAAAAACACACAAAACTCAGCATAGATTAGATTACTTTCTTGTTTCAGATAATCTTAAAGTGAAGGTCAAGTGACTCGTTCATGCCGTTCTGCTGTTGATTTGAAATGATGTTGACTTTCTTTCATCATTTTGCATACATCTCAATCATACCGTCATTTTTTTACCTTTTATTTATCCCCTGTTACTCTTTTCGTCCGCCCACCATCTTAGTTAACTTGATTGACAGAAATCGAAGATGTAATTCTCCAATCTTCGTTCCCCCCCCCCACCGGGAGTTCAGCCCCTTTCTCGCAACGTCACTACTAAGTGATGCGCATGCGTAACTTCATCGATAGCGTCATGTCTCTGAGGCTCGTTCATGAGACGTGCATGCGTATTCCCCTTCCTGTTTCTTAACTGGATACATATCAACAATAACTACGATTGTGCTACAAGTAAGTTACAAGAAGCTTTGTATAAATCTGCTGTAATCATGTGTACATATATAGAATCTGACCTGCACAAATTCGGGTGCACATACGCATGTGCAGTTTCTTGGCTATCTTGTGCACACTCTTTAGACAGACGTAGAGAGTGTGTGGGACTGCTCGCTACGTCACTACTGCAGAATAAGGAAGTGGTGGAGGGGAGGAGTCGCAATGCAAACAGACAGTATTATTATATATTTTTTTTTTATATAAAGTAATATGTAAAGAGAAAAATAAAGTTAGCGACTAGAATGCTTACAAGTTATTGAATACATTTCAGTAGTGCAGTGGCCGGAAATTGACCTTCACTTTAACATCTTTTATTAAAAAAGTAGAAATTACACAAATAACACTTTCATATCATGCTCCAGTGATTCTAAACTTTAAAGAATTTAAAAAAGACACTATAAACGCAATTAGAGTCCCTACCTTTTTATACACAAACCATCAATTTTAAAAATTTCTAAATAATAAAGAATATTTACGGCCAGATTACGAGTTTTGCGTTAGGAGCTGTGCGGTGCTAACGAGCAGTTTTTTCTCACCGCTCACTTACCTGCAGCGCTGGTATTACGGGTTTTTATAAACCCAGCGTTAAAAGGCAAGAAGTGAGCGTAGAGCAAAATTGTGCTCTATACTGCACTCCAATACCAGCGCTGCTTAAGTCAACAGTGAGCTGGTCGTACGTGCTCGTGCACGATTTCCCCATAGACATCAATGGGGGGAGCCGGCTGAGAAAAAGTCTAACATCTACCAAAAAGCAGCGTAAAGCTCAGTAACGCAGCCCCATTGATTCCTATGGGGAAACTAAAGTTATGTTTACACCTAACATCCTAACATGAACCCCGAGTCTAAACACCCCTAATCTTACACTTATTAACCCCTAATCTGCTGCCCCCGACATCGCCGCCACCTACATTATACTTATTAACCCCTAATCTGCCGCTCCGGACACCGCCGCCACCTACATTATACTTATTAACCCCTAATCTGCTGCCCCCAATGTCGCCGCAACCTACCTACACTTATTAACCCCTAATCTGCCTAATCTAGCTTAGGGTTTATTTTTATTTTACAGGCAAGTCTGTATTTATTTTAACTAGGTAGAATAGTTATTAAATAGTTATTAACTATTTAATAACTACCTAGCTAAAATAAATACAAATTTACCTGTAAAACTAAACCTAACCTAAATTACACTAACACCTAACACTACACTACAATTAAATAAATTACCTACATTAAATACAATTAAATAAATTAAATTAAATTAGCTAAATCACACACAAAAACACTAAATTACAGAAAATAAAAAACAAATTACAGATCTTTAAACTAATTACACCTAATCTAATAGCCCTATCAAAATAACCCCCGCCCCCAAAATAAAAAAAAACCCTAGCCTAAACTAAACTACCAATAGCCCTTAAAAGGGCCTTTTGCGGGGCATTGCCCCAAAGAAATCAGCTCTTTTTCCTGTAAAATAAAATACAAATACCCCCCCAACAGTAAAACCCACCACCCACACAACCAACCCCCCAAATAAAACACTAACTAAAAAAACCTAAGCTCCCCATTGCCCTGAAAACGGCATTTGGATGGGCATTGTCCTTAAAAGGGCATTTAGCTCTATTGCAGGCCCAAAGCCCTAACCTAAAAAATAAACCCACCCAATACACCCTTAAAAAAATCCTAACACTAACCCCCGAAGATTCACTTACCGGTAAAAGTATTCATCCAAGCGGCAAGATGTCCTCAATGAAGCCGGCAGAAGTCGTCCTCCAGACGGGCAGAAGTGGTCCTCCAGACGGGCAGAAGTCTTCATCCAGACGGCATGTTCTATCTTCATCCTTCCAGCGCGGAGCGGGTCCATCTTCAAGACATCCGACGAGGAGCATCCTCTTCAAACAACGGCTTCTTCATAATGAATATCTCTTTAAGTGACGTCATCCAAGATGGCGTCCCTTAGATTCAGATTGGCTGATAGAATTCTATCAGCCAATCAGAATTAAGGTAGAAAAAATCCTATTGGCTGATGCAATCAGCCACTAGGATTGAGCTGGCATTCTATTGGCTGTTCCAATCAGTCAATAGAATGCAAGCTCAATCATATTGGCTGATTGGATCAGTCAATAGGATTGAATTCTATCAGCCAATCGGAATCTAAGGGACGCCATCTTGGATGACGTCACTTAAAGAGATATTCATTACGAAGAAGCCGTCATTTGAAGAGGATGCTCCGCGTTGGATGTCTTGAAGATGGACCCGCTCCGCACCGGAAGGATGAAGATAGAACATGTCGTCTGGATGAAGACTTCTGCCCGTCTGCAGGACCACTTCTGCCCCTCTAGAGGACCACTTCTGCCTGCTTCGTTGAGGACATCTTGCCGCTTGGATGAAGAATTCTCCCCGTAAGTGAATCTTTGGGGGTTAGTGTTAGGATTTTTTTAAGGGTGTATTGGGTGGGTTTATTTTTTAGGTTAGGGCTTTGGGCCTGCATAAGAGCTAAATGCCCTTTTAAGGGCAATGCCCATCCAAATGCCCTTTTCAGGGCAATAGGGAGCTTAGGTTTTTTTAGTTAGTGTTTTATTTGGGGGTTTGGTTGTGTGCTGGTGGGTTTTACTGTTGGGGGGGTATTTGTATTTTTTTAACAGGAAAAAGAGCTGATTTATTTGGGGCAATGCCCTGCAAAAAGCCCTTTTAAGGGCTATTGGAAGTTTAGTTTGGGCTAGGGTTTTTTTTTATTTTGGGGGGGCTTTTTTATTTTGATAGGGCTATTAGATAAGGTGTAATTAGTTTAAAGATCTGTAATTTGTTTTTTATTTTCTGTAATTTAGTGTTTGTTTTGGGATTTAGCTAATTTAATTTAATTTATTTAATTGTATTTAATTTATGTAATTTATTTAATTGTAGTGTAGTGTTAGGTGTTAATGTAACTTAGGTTAGGTTTTATTTTACAGGTAACTTTGTATTTATTTTAGCTAGGTAGTTAGTAAGTAGTTAATAACTATTCACTAACTATTCTACCTAGTTAAAATAAATACAGACTTACCTGTGAAATAAAAATAAAACCTAAGATAGCTACAATGTAACTATTAGTTATATTGTAGCTAGCTTAGGGTTTATTTTATAGGTAAGTATTTAGTTTTAAATAGGAATAATGTAGTTAATGATAGTAATTTTATTTAGATTTATTTAAATTATATTTCAATTATGGGGTGTTAGGGTTAGGGTTAGACTTAGGTTTAGGGGTTAATAAATTTAATATAGTGGCGGCGACGTTGGGGGCGGATGATTAGGGGTTAATAAATATAATGTAGGTGGCGGCGAGGTTAGGGGCGGCAGATTAGGGGTTAATATTATTTAACTAGTGTTCGCGAGGCGGGAATGCAGCGGTTTAGGGGTTAATATGTTTATTATAGTGGCAGTGATGTCCGGAGCGGCAGTTTAGGGGTTTATATTTTAATTATAGTGTTTGCGATGCGGGAGGGCCTCGGTTTAGGGGTTAATAGGTAGTTTATGGGTGTTAGTGTACTTTGTAGCACTTTAGTTATGAGTTTTATGCTACGGCGTTGTAGTGTAAAACTCATAACTACTAACTTTAGAATGCGTTATGGATCTTGGAGGTAGAGGGTGTACCTCTCACTTTTTGGCCTCCCATGACAGACTTCTAATACCGGCATTATGCAAGTCCCATTGAAAAAAGGGTTTACAAAGTTCACATAAGTCGGTTTGCGGTAAAGCCAAAAAGTGTGCGGGGCCCCTAAACCTGCAAGACTCGTAATAGCAGCGGTAGTGAAAAAGCAGCGTTAGGACCTGTGTTAACGCTGCTTTTTCAGCTTACCGCAAAACTCGTAATCTAGCCGTTAGATAGTAAAGTGGATATTTTTTGGGAGGCTTCTAAAGCTGTAATGAGAAGAGAAATCCTTGTCTATAATGTTAAAATAAAAATAAAAAACAAAAGGAAAGAGAAAAACAGTTGTCTAATCAAGTCAGGAACGCATTTATTAAATATACTGATAATCCAACAATGGAACTATGGAATAAATATTTGAAAAAAGAGAGAGTTACTTTCCTCCAACAAAAGACCACGACTAACAATTTAAAATTTTGAGAGGCTTTCTTAAAGTATGGTAATAGAACCAGCACATTTTTAGCAAATTTAAGTAGAAACTACCATAAGCAGAAAAATATACATATAATTACAACTGGAGAAACTGGCTGTACTCAGTCACATGAAATTAAAAAAAGTTTATACTATTTATTTTCAAAAAATGTATTCTCAATCCTCCACAGATATGATCCAGAAGGAAAAGATCTTATTGTTCCGCAACTGAATTAGGAGCAATTGGATCTTATTAATAAATACATTTCTAAAGAGGAAATATGTAATGTTATTAGGAAACTATCTTTAAACAAATCTGCGGGTCCAGACCAGCTTCCAATCGAATACTATAAGATCTTGCTGGAATCTATAGTGCCCATTTTAATGACCTTATTCAATGAATATCTACTCAATGGACAAAATATCAAATTCATTTATGGAATCATATATTACTTTAATATTAAAATCGAATAAAGAGTCCGATAATATGGAATCTTATCGCCCCATAGCCCTCCTGAATTTCGGACTTTAAAATACTAACACATTTTAGCAAATAGATTTCAGAAAGTATTACAACACATAATTCATCCAGACCAGACAGGATTCATAAAGGGCAGGAATTAATTCTCCAATATAACAAAGGTCTTTTTAACTATATCTCACATACTTAAATTAAAAGAAAATAGAGACCCTTTATTACAGAAGGAAGACAATGCAAAAAAAGGTTGGTTGAGGATACCTTAGAGACGGCATCAGAACCTAAGCACAGCGAAATGGGCAAGTAGCGCATTGATGGCAGCAAGTTCCCATAGACCACAATGTAAAGGCTCTTTTCATTGCCGTTTTTTTTTTTTTTAACACCCCACTCCCGCTAACTTTACTCCCAAAATACTGTTTAGTGCAGTAATTTTATTAAACAATAAAAATTGTACCATTTTTATTTTTTAATAAAATACACTACACTATATTTTGGGGGCATTTGGGGCATATTTATTAAATTAACCAGAGATCCACTTGAAGTGACTGGTTATTTATTGTGTGCCCGCAAATGGGCAAATTTGCCCGTTTGTGGGCATGCAATAAATTAGCACTCCGCTTGTAATCTAGCCCATAATGTGAAGGACAGTCTAGGACCCATCTTTCTTCTGAACTACAAAATCCAAAGCTTATTCCAAAGCCAAAATACAGTATACAATGTCTTATAGAATATTGGTGATCTTAGGATATCTACGTATCAGATAGAAAGAGGTCTTTTGAATCCTTGATGTAAAGACCATAATTTTTTTTCCATTCTGTCAACTGTATCAGGGGGAAACACACTCATCATTTATGTAAAGGTAGTGTCAGCTAAATACTGTACCTTAAAGGGACAGTCTACTCCAGAATTGTTATTGTTTAAAAAGATAGATAATCCCTTTATTACCCATTCCCCTGTTTTGCATAACCAACACGGTTATATTAATATACTTTTTACCTCTGTGATTACCTTGTATCTAAGAACCTTTGCAGACTGCCCCCTTATTTAAGTTCTTTTGACAGACTTGCATTTTAGCCAGTCAGTGCTCACTCATCAGTAAATTTACGTGCATGAGCTCAATGTTATCTATATGAAACACATGAGCTAACGCCCTCTAGTGGTGAAAACTGCCAAATTCATTGAAATAAGGGGCGGCCTTCAAGGTTTTAGAAATTAGCATATGAATCTAGTTTTAGCTTTTAACAAAGAATTCCAAGAGAACAAAGCAAATTTGATGATAAAAGTGCATTGGAACATTGTTTAAAATTGCATGCCCTATCTGAATCATGAAAGTTTATGTTTACTGCACTTAATATACCTCGTGCCTTTATGAGGTTAACGATAGTGGGTTACATTCTACCTGTACTAACAGCAACACATTTTAAATAAATTACTACATAATATATATATATATATTGTACTTTCAGTTCTTCTTCCTTATATATTACTGTGGAGAAAACAGACATTAAAGGGACATGGACACCACATTTTTTCTTTCATGATTCAGATAGAACATACTGTACAATTTTAATAATCTTTCCAATTTACTTCTATTATAATTTTAGGTTTTGTTTTTGTTGTTGTCCTATGTTGAAAAGCAGGAAGGTGAGTTCAGGAGTGTGCACGTGTCTGCATTACTATATGGCAGCAGTTTTGCAGCAATGTTATACATTAGCAAGAGCACTAGATGGCAGCACTTTTTTTCTGTCATGTAGTGCTCCAGACATGTGGACGTTACCTATTTAGATATTTCTTCAACAAAGAATAACATGAGAACAAAGCAAATTTGATAAGAGAAGTAAATTGGAAACTTTATAAAAATTGTATTCTCTATCTGAATCATGAAAGAAAAATGTTTAATTTCCCTTTAAGAGGTAGATTTAACATTTTCCAGGAGGATAAGTAAGGATACCGAGGGGTTATACAAGCGCCCTATCCTACAGACCTGAGGGAGATCTCTACCACCTATACGCTATACGTACCTCATATCTGATTGAGGTTGCAAATTGTAAGTATAACTCCAATGAGGGGAGATACCATTACATGTATATGTGAATTTTTTCAACACCGCTATTTGATGTAATAGGTTTCATTAATTTGGACTAATCTGGATTTTCACAAATATTATTTGTTATATTATTTGATGTAGTAGTTGTCACTTAAAGGGACATTGTACTGTACACATTTATCCCTTTTAATGTGTTCCCAATAATCCTATTTACCTGCTTGAGTGTATTAAATTGTTCGCAAATATCTTTTGCCAGTTGAAACCACCACCTATACTGAAAATATGAATGTTTGTAAATTCTGTGGAACAGGAGATAATAGCGGCAAATTAACCTCCCAGTGAAGGTGGTAAAGAGATATTCTTGTATCTGAAATAGCTGCTTTTGTTCATTGAACTCACTATGGACCTGATTATCAAAAACTCTCCACCATGCCTGCTCTTTCTACAGGACCAGCCAATTTAAATGGACGTATATACGTGAAAACAATAGGTTATGGTTTTAGCAAAAAAAAGCTAATACAAAAATAAACATGAAGGACCAATTCCCCACACATTTGAGAACACATTGGGGGATCATTTTTTACACTACAGGGTCCCTTTAAGGATTTGTGCAATCAATATTCTGGTGCTTAGAAAATTGAAATCCCAGTTCATAGGAAATAAGTGATACCAGTATGATGTGCAAAAGGAACTTACTAGTGGTCTTAAATTCAGGTCTAGGTACAGTATCTGCTGTCAGTATGTTCTTACTAATCCCTTTTACTTTTAAAAAAAAAACTGTTCTAACCTTGGACATTACTTATTAAAAGATCATTGAGCTAATACAAATTGTAACCATATAAAGCTAATATCTTAATATGGATCATTAAAACAAATGTGTAAATTAACATAAATGTGTAAAGAAAATACACATTGGGCCGGATTACAAGTGGAGCACTATTTAACTCTTCTGCTCGAGCATAACCAACACTGTTATATTAATATACTTTTTACCTCTATGATTACCATGTATCTAAGCCTCTGCAAATTGCCCCCTTATTTCAGTGCTTTTTACAATCTTATATTTTAGCCAATCAATGTTGGTTCTTGTATAACCATTATCATTCTCCACGGGAGTGAGCACAATTTCATCTATATGGCACACATCAACTAGCAATGTCTGGCTGTAAAAAGCTAATAAAAAGCACTGAGATAAGAGGCGGCCTGCAGGAGCTTAGAAACAGGCAAACAGAGGTTATAATATATATTAATATAACAAGGATATAAAAAGCTGGGAAATTGTTAGTAAAGGTGTAATATATCTTTTTAAACAATAAAAAAATCAAGTGGCCTGTCCTATTAATGTAAGTCAGAAGCATTATCGCTTATTTGAGCAGATTTGAAATGCCCTGTTAAAGTGCTATGTAGTCTTCCCATCAAATTAAATAATATATTGACATGTATTTGTTACATACGCATAGACTAGACCGGGCAATGGATTTCTTTTCTCATTGGTAGCTCATTTTTCTATGTTCCAGTCTTTTGATCCATACAACATTTGGGACTATTAAAAACAAGATCTGAAAACAAGCATCACTTGGACACAAATTTCTCTTTCTTTCCAGCAAGAATATCTCTTGCATTTTTGAATGGGTCAGATAACAGGAATATATTCCTGGAACTGAACTGGCAAACACAAAGAGACAACAGGATGTTCTTATTGCAAAGAGAATTAAAAAAATATGTTAATATAAAAAGATGTGCAGTCCTATCCAGCACTACACGGAGATATTGAATTGGCAGGCACAATGATGACAGCATAGGGTCAGTGATATCAAAGGTTTTCAAGTGTCTGCGGAGTAAAATGAGAAGGCAATTCAATAAACCTAATCACACTTGATAAGTCTTGTCTCTTCTATCATAGAACAGAAATGACCTTAAGCTCAGAAGATTAGAAAAACACAGTTGGCTGTTTTCATCAAATAGCATGTTCTTTGGGAATATTTATTTTATTAAATGTTTCAAGGGCAAGACATATGATCTCTAACTACCTGTCTCTAGGTTCAACCTACTATTAAACACTTTTACCATTATTTATCATGTAGCAGCATGCAAGGTTTCCAGCTATGGCATTTAATATTGCACAAACAACTGCATGTGCAGCATTGCCCTCTCCAGAGCGTGTCAATCACCCTGGATGAATGAGGTTGGCAGCGAGCTTAGGAAGCAGTGGTCTTATGACCGTTCCTTATTATCTTGTGGTTAGCAGGTTCACATCAGAAAAGCCTACACCACAGGGACTCCAAAGGTGCCTCTGTGCCGTAATAAAAGGACCTCTTTATGCATATAATCCCCCCAAAAATAACATTTTAGTTATGAAAATAACTGCTACCTTACATATAGAGGAGATTACCCCTTTGATCTTCAAGACAACAAACATAGGGCTAGATATTGAGTTGAAAATAAAAGTGACCGCACAAGCGCAGACTAAATTTGCACTCTTCTGGTTAGTGCGACTGAAGTCCTTGTGTAAAGTGTTAGGGTTAATTAAAAAGTTGCATCAAACACAACATAAATACATTAAAATAAACTGTTACACTTATATATACACTATCTGATAAACATTGTTAATGTAAGTATATTTTTTTTATAAGGGTTCAAAGGTATATGGTATATGACAAGGTATTTGTATGGATAGGTCTATAATGGATATATACATAGATATACATGTCTAAATATGTGTATGTATGTATATATACATATGTATATACTTTAGGGATTAAATGCCTATCAGTTTGCTCCCGGAGTACAGGGAGAATATCCCAAGTAATTTACAAGACACAAAAATCGGAGGAAAAGACTGTGTCCTGGTCATTTTTATTAAATTAACGTTAACTTCAAACTGGCTAAACTTTTAAATATATAACTGGATGTTAGCAAGTGAGTTTCTGTCTACTCAGCAGTGAGCACTACTAGAGGTGAATGGCCATGAGGTCTGCAGCGGCAAACACTGTGCTCAAGACAGAGGTATGAGGTTATCGGGAGTTGCATATGCCTATATTCAAAGTGGGGCACTTTGGTAAATACTTGAAGTGTTCAGCCCCCCCCCCCTCTTTTGGCCATTATTCCACCCCAACCTCTCTGCTGTGATGCAACAGGCCATGAACTCACGCAAAGAGAAAACTCTAGCCGCCACTTCAGTTCAGGAAGAAGCAACCTAAATCTTTAAGACATAAAATACGTAACTATTAACTGTTAATTTAGTACTGTTATTGGATATAGATATTATTAAATATTACCGATATTGCTGAGTGAATGTTATCTATAAAAATATCCACCATTCTGTTGATCTTTTTGCGTACTCTGTTGCCTGCACCAGCTGAACACATAAACCTCCAATGGAGACTAGGGATCATGTTGGACCATCTGATCACCACCCCAGGGACCCATGTTCGAAGCCAGACGATATCTGAAATAATAAAATGATTTTTATAAGATCTAGGGCTGGAAGGAAACCTACATCATTACCCATTACCCCCTAGATGGAAAATAACGATATCTGGCTTTTCTCATCTTTTTTGAGCCTCCTCAAGGGGAAAAGGTAAGTCTCTTCAGCTCATGCCCCTTCTACCTAACCACCTAGTTGAGGTCCTAGATGGTGGGAAACCAAGTAGCTGTCTGTAGTTTGAAGACATAGCTCTTATCGCCGCCCAGCTGACAAACAAGTGCCCAACAATCCAGATGCGAGAAGCCTCTCTTGAAGCACCTGGAAAAGATATCAGCTGTTACATAACAAATAAATTAAAAATTGTCACAGCAGATGCTAAAACTGGGTGTACATATAATTGAAATCTGTCAGTGCCGTATATGAGCGCTCGATTTACCAGCAGCACCTATTCTAAACGAATGAGGACTGTTCCTCAAGGAATTTATCCCAGTCTTATCTACCACTAGTTTCAGTTCCCGTCAATATTGAAACTGGGGTACCATTTTGATGCACTAGCAATCAATAAGATGGATCAGATTGTATTTTTAGGTAAACAGAGAGTGTATGGACTGGGCAGGGAATACTTGAGCCTTGTGGTTGTAATGTTAACCAAGCACCATTACCATCTTGATCCATAATAACTATAGGAGAAGAGGCAGACAAATTATTAAAAGCGTGAACCCCAGTCTGGTTATCGCACCAGAAAATTACTGAGCTATTTCTAATATGGTCTCTCCAAAGCTCTAAGGGTAGAATTATAGTGAACAATTCAAGAAGGGTTAAATTCCTTGTTAAACGTTTCACTACCCACTGCTCAGGCCATGGGCTTGCTGCCCATTCTTCTTGAAAATAGGCCCCATAACCATGTGATTCTGCTGCATCTGTAAGTAGATGTAGAGATTTACTTGGA
Source organism: Bombina bombina (assembly GCF_027579735.1). Classification (NCBI taxonomy): domain Eukaryota; kingdom Metazoa; phylum Chordata; class Amphibia; order Anura; family Bombinatoridae; genus Bombina; species Bombina bombina. Next base: position 833,775,711 of record NC_069504.1, on the reverse strand, counting down.
ATGGGATCAGAGCACCATAAACATACACCATTGAAGGATCTCAGGAATCGCTCCCATACATCAAGGTCCTCAATCATATCTATAGACAAGGAGATTCTATAAGAGCTTTCCCTTCATAGGTGCTTGAAGTCCGCTGTTGAAAATCTTGCCCATAGGAATGACTCTACAGGAAAAGTTCAATAGGCCAAGGAAGGAATAGCAATTGTTTTAAAAGTAAGACTTTTGGATGGAGCAGTGGCCCGAACTGCTTCCCAAATGCATATTATTATTTTTTTCTGCTGGCAGGTGACATAACATTTCTTGGGTATCAATTTCAATACCCAAAAAAGTAAGGCAGGAACATGTACCCTGGTTTCTTTCAATTGGAGTCCAAAAGGACTCCAATTGAAGACATTAACATTTGCAGGACAGTCATAATTTTGAGTCATTGATCTGTGTTGGGGGTACGAATAATTAAAAAGTCATCCAGGTAATGGGCTATTGCATTAAAACCTACTGACTCAGTTACTGTGCAATGACTGTCCAATGAAGGAAGGAGCTAAAAGCCTAGACAGAGCACAAGAAAGTGTGCAGCCCATAGTCAAACAGCAGTCTAAGTAATAATTGCCTTGCAATATAATCCCTGTCAGTGGAAAGGAAGATGGATTAAGAGGTCTAAAAGCAGATTGAATATCTAGTTTTGCCAACAGCACCCCCCTACCTGCTGATCATACCAAATTCAGTACCCATCAAAAGATTGATAATGCACTGAACTCAAGACTGTATCAATTGTTCACTTTTAGGTACAACACCAAGCAGTGAAAAAAACAGATTAGGGAATGGTGCATTTCAAAATGAGCAGAGGATCCTACCCAGGGTCAATTCCTTGTAGAGCTTCTACTGCACTACTTGAGGGTATTGATATGCTGATTAAAGGTTTCTATGTGTTGTGGAACCCTCTACTTTATGAGAAATGGGGATCATGAAATCCTTCTTTAAACCAGTATTCAATAGTTGTGCTGACTACCGGTTAGGATATCGCGCCAACTAACGCTGCAAAACATCCACCTTAAGAGGTGTGGTTGCCCTTTCCCCCAGCCTGATTCCTAGGGTTAACTCTATCTAAGGTCTTATCACAAAGAGTAACAATGGCACTTAATTAGGATCAAAAAAAGTTTCCCTTTATATAATCATTTATAGTAATGGTTTATTAGGGATTGGTGCTTGTACTGGTCATAAATTCAACAACAAATCAGTAGAGGACTGATAGAAGAGTACAAATATAGCACTCATGAACATTATGGAAAAATGTCAAATTGCGGCAAAGAATGAAAAAATACATAAAACTTAACTTTTACTTAATTGGTTAAAAAACTTATGCCTAGATTTAGAGTTTGGTGTTAGCCATCAAAACTAGCGTTAGAGGCTCCTAACGCTGGTTTTGGCCGCCCGCTGGTATTTGGAGTCAGTCAGGAAAGGGTCTAACGCTCACTTTGCAGCCGCGACTTTTCCATACCGCAGATCCCCCTACGCCATTTGCGTATCCTATCTTTTCAATGGGATCTTTCTAATGCCGGTATTTAGAGTCGTGGCTGAAGTGAGCGTTAGAAATCTAACGACAAAACTCCAGCTGCAGAAAAAAGTCAGGAGTTAAGAGCTTTCTGGGCTAACGCCGGTTCATAAAGCTCTTAACTACTGTGCTCTAAAGTACACTAACACCCATAAACTACCTATGCACCCCTAAACCGAAGCCCCCACACATCGCCGCCACTCTATTAAAAATGTTTAACCCCTAATCTGCCGACCACACACCACCGCAACCTACGTTATCCCTATGTACCCCTAATCTGCTGCCCCTAACACCGCCGACCCCTATATTATATTTATTAACCCCTAATCTGCTCCCCACAACGTCGCCGCCAGCTACCTACAATTATTAACCCCTAATCTGCCGACCGGACCTCACCTCTACTATAATAAATGTATTAACCCCTAATCCGCCTCAATAACCGTATAATAAATAGTATTAACCCCTAATCTGCCCTCCCTAACATCGCAGACAGCTAACTTCAAGTATTAACCCCTAATCTGCCGACCGGACCTCACCGATCCTCTAATAAATTTATTAACCCCTAAAGCTAAGTCTAGCCTTAACACTAACACCCCCCTAAGTTAAATATAATTTAAATCTAACGAAATAAATTAACTCTTATTAAATAAATTATTCCTATTTAAAGCTAAATACTTACCTGTAAAATAAACCCTAATATAGCTACAATATAACGAATAATTATATTGTAGCTATTTTAGGATTAATATTTATTTTACAGGCAACTTTGTATTTATTTTAACCAGGTACAATAGCTATTAAATAGTTATTTACTATTTAATAGCTACCTAGTTAAAATAATTCCAAAATTACCTGTAAAATAAATCCTAACCTAAGTTACAATTAAACCTAACACTACACTATCAATAAATTAATTAAACTACCTACAATTATCTACAATTAAACCTAACACTACACTATCAATAAATTAATTAAATACAATACCTACAAATAAATACAATTAAATAAACTAACTAAAGTACAAAAAATAAAAAAGAACTAAGTTACAAAAAATAAAAAAATATTTACAAACATTAGAAAAATATTACAACAATTTTAAACTAATTACACCTACTCTAAGCCCCCTAATAAAATAACAAAGCCCCCCAAAATAAAAAAATGCCCTACCCTATTCTAAATTAAAAAAGTTCAAAGCTCTTTTACCTTACCAGCCCTCAAAAGGGCCACCGATGGAACTGAAGAGGAGATCCAGAGCGGCAGAAGTGATCCTCCAAGGGGTGCTGAAGAAATCTTCCATCCGATGAAGTGATCCTCCAAGCGGCCCTCAAAAGAGCCACCGATGGAACTGAAGAGGAGATCCAGAGCGGCAGAAGTGATCCTCCAAGGGGTGCAGCTCAATCTGATTGGCTGATTGGATCAGCCAATCATATTGAACTTGAATCTGATTGGCTGATTCCATCAGCCAATCAGAATTTTCCTACCTTAATTCCGATTGGCTGATAGAATCCCATCAGCCAATCGGAATTCGAGGGACGCCATCTTGGATGACGTCCCTTAAAGGAGCCTTCATTCGTCGGTAGTCCGTCGGGCCAGCAGGATGTTCCGCGTCGGAGGTCTGCAAGATGGATCCTGAAGAAAGAAGATTGAAGACCCCGCTTGGAAGATGACATCGCCCGGATGGAAGACTTCTTCAGCACCGCTTGGAGGATCACTTCATCGGATGGAAGACTTCTTCAGCGCCGCTTGGAGGATTACTTCATCGGATGGAAGATTTCTTCAGCGCCCCTTGGAGGATCACTTCTGCCGCTCTGGATCTCCTCTTCAGTTCCATCGGTGGCTCGGCTGAGTGAAGACGACTCAAGGTAGGATGATCTTCAGGGGGGGTAGTGTTAGGTTTTTTTAAGGGGGGTTTGGGTTAGATTAGGGGTATGTGGGTGGTGGGTTTTAATGTTGGGGGGGTTGTATTTTTCTTTTACAGGCAAAACAGCAGTTTTCTTTGGGGCATGCCCCGAAAAAGGCCCTTTTGAGGGCTGGTAAGGTAAAAGAGCTTTGAACTTTTTTAATTTAGAATAGGGTAGGGCATTTTTTTATTTTGGGGGGCTTTGTTATTTTATTAGGGGGCTTAGAGTAGGTGTAATTAGTTTAAAATTGTTGTAATATTTTCATAATGTTTGTAAATATTTTTTTATTTTTTGTAACTTAGTTCTTTTTTATTTTTTGTACTTTAGTTAGTTTATTTAATTGTATTTATTTGTAGGTATTGTATTTAATTAATTTATTGATAGTGTAGTGTTAGGTTTAATTGTAGATAATTGTAGGTAGTTTATTTAATTAATTTATTGATAGTGTAGTGTTAGGTTTAATTGTAACTTAGGTTAGGATTTATTTTACAGGTAATTTTGGAATTATTTTAACTAGGTAGCTATTAAATAGTAAATAACTATTTAATAGCTATTGTACCTGGTTAAAATAAATACAAAGTTGCCTGTAAAATAAATATTAATCCTAAAATAGCTACAATATAATTATTCATTATATTGTAGCTATATTAGGGTTTATTTTACAGGTAAGTATTTAGCTTTAAATAGGAATAATTTATTTAATAAGAGTTAATTTATTTCGTTAGATTTAAATTATATTTAACTTAGGGGGTGTTAGTGTTAAGGTTAGACTTAGCTTTAGGGGTTAATAAATTTATTAGAGTAGCAGTGAGGTCCGGTCGGCAGATTAGGGGTTAATACTTGAAGTTAGCTGTCGGCGATGTTAGGGAGGGCAGATTAGGGGTTAATGCTATTTATTATACGGTTATTGAGGCGGGAGTGAGATTAGGGGTTAATTATTGTAGGTAGCTGGCGGCGACGTTGTGGGGGGCAGATTAGGGGTTAATAAATATAATATAGGGGTCAGCGGTGTTAGGGGGAGCAGATTAGGGGTACATAGGGATAACGTAGGTTGCGGCGGTGTACGGAGCGGCAGATTAGGGGTTAATAATAATATGCAGGGGTCAGCGATAGCGGGGGCGGCAGATTAGAGGTTAATAAGTGTAAGGTTAGTGGTGTTTAGACTCGGGGTACATGTTAGGGTGTTAGGTGCAGACATAGGAAGTGTTTCCCCATAGTAAACAATGGGGCTGCGTTAGGAGCTGAACGCTGCTTTTTTGCAGGTGTTAGGTTTTTTTTCAGCTCAAACGGCCCCATTGTTTCCTATGGGGGAATCGTGCACGAGCACGTTTTTGAAGCTGGCCGCGTCCATAAGCACCGCTGGTATTGAGAGTTGCAGTGGCAGTAAATATGCTATACGCTCCCTTTTTGGAGCCTAACGCAGCCCTTCTGTGAACTCTAAATACCAGCGGTATTTAAAAGCTGTGGCCAAAAAAAAGCATGCGTAGCCAACGCACCCCTTTGGCCGCAAAACTCCAAATCTAGGCCTAAGGGTATACATATAACATTAAAATTAGCACATGTCTACTAAAGCTGGGCCGTATGGATACATTGGCCCTGTTATAATTAGAAACCCTCAAGGGTCTTAAAGGTGCCTGATAGGTAGACGACTCGGGGGGTTAGTAATAACCACTTATCTAATATCCACCAGAACAGAAGTATGTGAATTATATAGGTGGATGAGGTAATATAAAACTACAACTGATTATATATCATTATGTCCTGTGTATAGTTATCAAGGATGAATGGTAAATGGTATAACATAGTCTATATGTCGTTATGTAAATTCTGATATCTGGAGTTAATTCTCTGGAGCATATCTGGATATTGCCAGAAAAAAAGAGAATAAATAGTTTAAACTCTACGAGTACCAGAGAGTTGTGCCACTTGGATATATGGATATACCAGGGATTATGTCTATAAGTGGTACCTTATATTCCCCAATCCCTAGAACATTTATAATGTTCCTGGAAATAAATCTATGAGATGTACATAAATATCTCTAAAAGTAGGGTAAATGATTGAGTGGGTAGGTTGTTCAGATTCTTCAAATACCTGTGGACTATACCATATAAAATTATCAGGTGATACCTGTATAGTACAGTAGGTGAATTTTGTCTTAACACTCTGGAGATACCAGAAACCTATACCTCTTAGTTTACCGTATATAGTAATTTACATATGTATGGATGATTTGCGCTTAGGAGATAAAAAAATCTGGGAATGAATATATTAATATTAAGTTTCATATATATATATGAAGGATTCACATTTAAAATACTAAATATCTATACCTGTTAATTTACCATATTAATACATTCCTCTCTAGAAATACCAGAGACCTATACCATTTAGTTTACCATTGGTAGTAAGTTTCAGATATATTTATGATTTTCTGGAAATTCCAGAGGCCTATACCACTTAGTTTACCGTTAATATTGTGTTCCGGATATATACTGTATATAAAGGATCCACACTTTGGAAATACTGAAGTTCTGAATATATATAAAAGATTCAGGTTTGGGATACTAAATACCTATACCTGTTAGTTTACCATATTAATACATTCCTCTCTGGAAATACCAGAGACCTATACCATTTAGTTTACCATTGTTTGGAATTTCCAGATATATAAAAATAATCACACTTTCAGATTAACGGAGACCCCTACCAGTGATTACCTCTCTGGATATCCCAGAGACCTATACCATGTAGTTTACCTAGCTAAAAAGCCCTAGGCCGAATTAGCGTTCTGAGCTGTGGTGAGGGAAACCCTCAAAGCAGTTTGCATTACGTGGAGTACCTATCAGTTATCGCAAATTAGTTAGTAGGCATAGCAGTTAAAACATGAACAAAACTCAAAAAAGGGAGAGGGGGATGCCACTCTATCTAAGGTCTTCTCTTTTCTTTTTAGACAATCATACCCTGTGTGCTGTCCTCCAGTATCTGCATACGTGACAAAAGGGACAACTATTCCCTTTGTCACATTGTTGCTGCTGAAATTTCCCCCATTCTTTACCTCTTTCTCTGCTTTTTGGAAATTACCTGATTGGGTTTGTTTTTTTCCCACAGGAGGAGATGGAGAACGTTCCCTACCAATTCTGGCAGATTACCTCCCATCTTACGTCTGAATTCAGGGTCATAATCATGCCAGGCCCCCTCTCTATATTGCCTCTGGATACAGTGGATTGTATCAATGTATTTAAGCACTTCTAGTGCCTGTGATGGGTGCTTTTAAAGGTAGCAGGAGGCGAGCACACGGAAATACTTCAACCACTCATCAAAAGTGTCAGGGTGCTTCACTCGCTTAGGGCCTGTGCCATCCTCGCTCCTTTCCTTTTGTCTATGTGCCTTAATAGAAAGTTCAAATACGTTAACGTATTTGCCTTCCAGGATTTTCTTTACCGCTTTAGATTTGAGGTGGGCATGAAGAGAGTGTATTAGGCATGGGTATGTGTCCCCTTGAATGTCAACCTTACGTTTTGAAACTTGACTTGAACTATCAAGATTAGGGCCTAGCTCAGTGGGAACTGAATTGCCTTTATGAAGAGGTACTTGTGCTACAGCTGCACTAGAGTTAGCCAGATAATTTGTCAAGACATTGACTAGTTTTTTTAATCACGTGGCTTTTAGATACTAGCCCTAACGACTCATCAGTGTCAGACTCACTATCTCATGTGGTATCTGACGTGCTAGCATCAGTGTTCATAAAATTAATAGACTCACCCTGAGCTTGCAAAAGAGAAAAGAAGGTTGGCGCTTACCACTTCCAGAGATCCGTGCATTCAGGTTGCGTTCGCTTCAGCGTAGGCACATGTCCTTCGTCCGGTGATGCTTCCTGGAGCTCTGGTCCTAACGCCTCCGCTTCCGGCGTACACTTATGACGTATGTACCAAACAAACAAAGGAGCCTGGCTAACAGAAAGGATACTTTCACAAATCTTCACCAACCTCTCGGTTCAGGGACATCCATGAAGGGAAAACACACACCGGTCAGTATACTAAAAACAGGATCTTTATTGGAGTGGATAAAAACAAAGTAGGAGACAAGGCTCCATTAAACAGGAGAAAAGGCTACAGCTTGACTGACTGCAGACATGTTTCGCGTGTGTCTACACGCTTGTTCACTGCTGTCTGTCAGCTGTACAATTTGCCTCTATTCAAAGAGGCCTGTCTCAATTAAAATCAAATTTGCATTTAACCCTTTCCCTTCTAGTTTGATTGATGGTACACAGAGTCAGATGAGAAACAAAGTCAGATACTAAGATCATATACATATAAATAGTTAACACTGGAAAGACTAAGAAAAACTCTATATGGGTAAATATTGGATGTTTTAAGGCTGTATAAGGTTAAAGAGCTCTTAATATTTTCTACAAATATACCTGATTGATGAATTCTTACTTGGATTTATTAAATAAATAAATTAACATCGCTCTCCTTATTAATACCATTAGGGTGACTGGTTTTTAACTCAAAAATCCACTTTGCTTCCTTGAAATTGAGTCTATATTCCCTGTTACCCCCTCTTTTATGTTTCTTCACATAATCAATTGCCTGTATACAAAGCAATGAGGCATCCCCCTGATGCATATTTTTAAAATGTCTTGAGACCGGTGTATCCCTGTCTGGGTCCTCAATGTCTCGTATATGTTCTAGAGCCCTATCTTTGACACAACGTTTCGTTCTACCAACGTATTGGATCTGGCACCCCCTACAGGTCAGGAGATATATGACATGTGTTGATTTACAATTTAGACTAAATTTAATGTCATATTCACGGCCTGTTACTGTAGACTTAAATTTGGTTCCCTCTTTTATGTAGTCACATGTTTTACATCTCTGTGCTTTGCATTTGAAGAACCCTAATCTATTAGGTAACCATGTTTTTTTATGTACAAAGGGTAAATCAGATGGGGCTACCATATTCCCAATGGTGAGACCCTTTCTTGATACAAATTTGCAGCCTTCTCTTGTGATCTCTTCTAAACCTGAGTCTACAGCTAAGATGGGTAAACTCTCCTTTATAATGTTGCAAATTTTATTGAACTCCAGACTGTAGGGGGTGCTAAAGACAATTTTATTTTTTGTAATTTTTCCCTTTTTGTATTTGTCTCCGTGCTGGTTTTTGTATTTTAAGAGATTTTCCCTAGGTATTCGATCTACCTCCTCTTTTGTTCTTTTTAATAGTGGCTCTGGATACCCTCTTTCTATTAATCTATTTTCCAAGATTTTGCATTGAGTATCATAGTTTTGTTCATTTGAACATATTCGTCTGGTTCTCAGGAACTGACCTTTTGGAATTGCCTTCTTGACATGTCTAGGGTGACACGATTTATAATTTAAAATTGTGTTGCCACCTGTGGGTTTCCTATATACTGTAGTATTTATTATATTTGCTTCTGGATCCACCACCAACTCCAAATCCAAGAATTTAATGGTGGTCCTGTTATACTCTGCTGTGAATTTTAAATTCATATCATTGGAATTGATATTCCTGATGAAATTTTGTATGGATGTTTCATCTCCATTCCACACCACCAACAAGTCATCAATGTACCTTCCATAGTATACAAAATGTTCCTTTAGAGGATTGCCATCTCCATAGACGTGGCACGCCTCCCACCAACCCATGAACAGGTTGGCATAGGAGGGGGCAAATTTTGCCCCCATGGCAGTGCCACGCCTCTGGAGATAGCAGTCCCCCTCAAAGATGAAAAAATTATGTTGTAACAAAAATTCTATAGCTGTAAGTAAAAAATAAATAATATCTTTGCTATAGTTAGAAAAATTATTCAGAAAATAAGATACTGCCGTCAGACCTAGGTGGTGTGGAATGGAAGTGTACAAAGATGTAACATCAATTGTAAGAAACCTATAGGATTCCTGCCACTTAATTTGATTTACTTTATTTAATACCTGGGTTGAGTCTCTGATGTAACTCATTAGTGTCCCCACTAATGGTTGTAGATAACAATCAACCAATTCAGATAATGGTTCGAGAAGGGAGCCCACCCCCGATATGATGGGTCTACCGGGGGGATTTAGGTTGTCCTTATGTAGTTTAGGAACAAAATAGAAAATGGGCGTGAGTGGAGTAGGCGGGAGTAAAGTGTCAAAATAAGTTTCCTTGAATGCACCTGCTTGTTTGCCTAGTTGCAAAATATCTTCCAATTTAGCTCTAAATTTTTGTGTGGGATTAAAGGTTAATTTGGTATAGATTTCTGGGTCATTTAATTGTCTTAGGGCTTCTGAGATGTAATACCCACGGTCCATGACCACTACATTCCCACCTTTGTCTGATTCTTTAATCACTATATCATGATTGCATTTTAGTTTGTTTAGAGCTCCTTTCTGTGTCAGTGTAAGATTGTGTAGATATTGACTTTTTGATGATTTTTGGGAGGTCAGATTTTCAGACAATTTTATTAGTTTTTGTTCCACTGTGCGCTGAAATATATCTATGCTTTTGCTTCTGCTATTTACAGGATAGAAAATGCTTTTCTGCATACTTGGTTTAAAAGTTAGTACCGTGTCTGTGGTCTCTATATCAGAGTTAGTATCAAGTAACATTGTCATGTCCATAACCAGACATTGTTCATTAAATGTTAATGTATCCTTTTCCAAATTCTGCTTTAAAGGTGTTATATGATTGGTCTGTTCAGCACCATCCATGGACCCAGAGAAATGTTGTTTCAGGGTCAATTTCCTGACAAATTTGTTAACATCATGGATGGTGCCGAACAGATCAAAGTGGGCCGTGGGGGTAAAACTAAGCCCTAAACTTAGAACTTCCTTTTCAATTTCTGTTAATTCATACTTTGAAATGTTGACTACATTTTTCATATGTATTTCCTTGATTGTGTGCGAGTCTGATACCTGGTTTTCCCTGTCTTTATATTTCCCTCTCCCCCTACTGCCCCTCCTTGTTTTTTTCTTTTTGTCTTGCTGTCTGTGCGCAATTCGTTTTTTGACATAGTGTCTTCTACCTGTATGGGTACATCTAGTGCTGATATTACTGTTGTTTCAATAGGGTCTTCATTGGAATCATGGTCTGAGGAATCCACATCATAATCAGTTTCTGCAAAGTGCACTTTTTTTGCATTTTTCTTAGGCTGTATATCTGCCTTATTTTTATTAAACTGATTCACATGACGTGCATTCCTCCCTGTGCTTTGCCACCTGTAAACTTTATTGAATTCGTAATCCCTTTTATCCCTAGACAATTTTTGCTTTTTAAACTCCCATAGTTCTTTTGTAAATTTACTCATATTCTCCTCAAATTTTTTATCATATGAGGGAAACTCCTTGTCTGTCTGGAATTTTTGCAAATCCAATTGTACAGTCTTAATGTATTTAATAGAGTCCAATCTTTGCTGTTTTTTCAATGTTATTATTAGTTCCATAAGGGCAAAAGAACAGTCATCTAAGATTTTATTCCACTTTTGTACAAAGTCCGTATCAGTCACTAGGAAGGAAGGAAATTTTTTGATTCTTAGTCCTCTTGGTATTCTTTTCTGTTTCAGATACAGTAAAAAGGTTTTTATATCCAATTCCAGCTTGATGTCTTTACGTCTCAATTCATCGATTTGAAAGAAAAGTCCATCTAGTGTGTTATTATTTTCTTGAAATATGTCATCCACATCCTCATCGTATGTATCTATAGATGCTGCAAGATCCTTAAGTACAAAGGCATCTGTATGATCTGTAGGTTCTGACATTGTAAGTATATCCTGTGTATCCCACTCCAAATGTTTAACACAAACTACACCTGTTAGTTATGACCGGTTAATTGTGTGTATCCCTTATAAGACTTTATGTACAGAACAAATATATAAATTCTTCAATAAGACTTGTTACCACTTCAATTGTACGGATGTGACCCCTTATGCGCTGTAATGTTCACGGACTGCTTCAGCCTCGCACATGTCATAAACGCTATATAAAACCTGCACATATATTTACGATCCCCCGTGGTCCTGCTGCCACCAACCAAGCGAATAAATCACAGCAAACAAAAGAGAAAAGAAGGTTGGCGCTTACCACTTCCAGAGATCCGTGCATTCAGGTTGCGTTCGCTTCAGCGTAGGCACATGTCCTTCGTCCGGTGATGCTTCCTGGAGCTCTGGTCCTAACGCCTCCGCTTCCGGCGTACACTTATGACGTATGTACCAAACAAACAAAGGAGCCTGGCTAACAGAAAGGATACTTTCACAAATCTTCACCAACCTCTCGGTTCAGGGACATCCATGAAGGGAAAACACACACCGGTCAGTATACTAAAAACAGGATCTTTATTGGAGTGGATAAAAACAAAGTAGGAGACAAGGCTCCATTAAACAGGAGAAAAGGCTACAGCTTGACTGACTGCAGACATGTTTCGCGTGTGTCTACACGCTTGTTCACTGCTGTCTGTCAGCTGTACAATTTGCCTCTATTCAAAGAGGCCTGTCTCAATTAAAATCAAATTTGCATTTAACCCTTTCCCTTCTAGTTTGATTGATGGTACACAGGGTCAGATGAGAAACAAAGTCAGATACTAAGATCATATACATATAAATAGTTAACACTGGAAAGACTAAGAAAAACTCTATATGGGTAAATATTGGATGTTTTAAGGCTGTATAAGGTTAAAGAGCTCTTAATATTTTCTACAAATATACCTGATTGATGAATTCTTACTTGGATTTATTAAATAAATAAATTAACATCGCTCTCCTTATTAATACCATTAGGGTGACTGGTTTTTAACTCAAAAATCCACTTTGCTTCCTTGAAATTGAGTCTATATTCCCTGTTACCCCCTCTTTTATGTTTCTTCACATAATCAATTGCCTGTATACAAAGCAATGAGGCATCCCCCTGATGCATATTTTTAAAATGTCTTGAGACCGGTGTATCCCTGTCTGGGTCCTCAATGTCTCGTATATGTTCTAGAGCCCTATCTTTGACACAACGTTTCGTTCTACCAACGTATTGGATCTGGCACCCCCTACAGGTCAGGAGATATATGACATGTGTTGATTTACAATTTAGACTAAATTTAATGTCATATTCACGGCCTGTTACTGTAGACTTAAATTTGGTTCCCTCTTTTATGTAGTCACATGTTTTCACCCTGAGCTTGGCCTCCCATAGGTCCAGCGGTTTCATGGGTTCAATTCAAAGGCAGCTGGGAAGATTTAGATGGCGTGTCAACATTAGCTGCACTCATCATGGATGCTGTGGGTGCTGTGGCTGCAGGTGGATGAACTAATCTGGTTACTCCTTGCAGTAGATTCTGCAATAAAGAAAGTAAATCCGGAGTACCTTGGCAAGGGGAAAGGATTCTCTACTTTCCCTTCTGTTCCCTGTGATGTAGCAGGGGTATCAATAACTGAGGCAGCCCTGGTATGGTGCTGATTACTGGCAGGATGTTGCATATTAGAAGATGGGATATTACTCTTTGAGTTTTGGCACTTAGCCCTAGTTATGGGAGTGTCCCTTTCTGCCATAATTTAATAGATTAAATGAATTGTGGCTGAGTATTATCCTCCTCACTAACATCAGAATTATCCAGGTCTTAACTCAGTTATTGTTCCTAACTGCACTATCACTCTGCTGCGCTTTATCTGTGATATCCTCAGATTCATTAACATTCACACCATCCAATGAGATTGTGCCTCGCTGTGCGGTTTCATTAATGGCAAACATGCTATCTGAGTTAGTGTCCTGTTGTGGACCACATATACACCAGAAGAAGTAGCAAAACGCTGCAGTAAATTCCATTGGACTGAACAACACCATCCTGTACAGACTCAATGTGTGTGCCTTGCTGAGGCTGATTGATTGAAGTGCCAGCAATTGCAAAAGCATGCAGACTTACTCCTGCAGCCATTACAAGCTGGTATAGCTGTACCGCAAGCCTTTTAGCCTGTACCACAACGTTAGTCCCGCACACGTAAAAATTACTTTTTTTCATGGTACTTCCATAGCGCTGCCATTACGAGTTTTGTGGTGAGGCAAAAAAGCTTGCGTTCCAGCCTATACCAACAAGATCCGTTCCGCAATCTGAGAGCAGTAGTTATGAGTTTAACGCAACAAAACTGTTACATAAAACTCATAACTAAACTGTCACAAAGTGCACTAAACACCCATAAACTACCTATTAACCCCTAAACCGAGGCCCTCCCACAACGCAAATACTATAATAGTTATTAACCCCTAATTTACTCCCGACATCGCCGCCACTAAAAATAATTATTAACCGCTATTCCGCCGCTCCCCGACATTGTCACCACTATAATAAAGTTATAAAGCCATTTTGAAACGGTTCCCTTGCATTGAAGATTCAATGTACGTGGTGACCGAATGAAGAGGATGCTCTGCGCTGGATGTCTTCAGGATGGACCCGCTCCGCGCCGCCGGGATCAAGATAGAAGATGCCGCCTGGATGAAGACTTCTCGCCGCCTGGATAAAGGACTTCGCTGCCTGGATGAAGATAGAAGAGGCCACCTTGATGAAGACTTCTCGCCGCCTGGATGAAGATTGTTCAAGCTGGACTTCAAAAATTGTAAGTGGATCATCGGGGTTAGTGTTAGGTTTTTTAAAGAGTTTTTTGTGTGTTTTTTTTAGATTAGGGTTTGGGCAACAAAAGAGCTAAATGCCCTTTTAAGGGTAATGCCCATACAAATGCCATTTTAGGGCAATGAGTAGATTAGGTTTTACTTTATTTTTAGTTTGGGGGGTGGGGGTTTGTATACTCTTAGGGGGTGTTTGTTTTGTTTTGTAGCAAAAAAGCTTTTAACTTTAAGGCAATGCCCTACAAAAGGCCCTTTTAAGGGCACTTGGTAGTTTATTATAGATTAGGTTTTTTTATTTTAGGGTGTTTTTTTTTAAAGGGTATTAGAATAGGAATATTTTTTATTGTTTTGGATAATTTTGTTTGTTATTTTTTGTAATGGTAGTTTTTTTTTATTTTTTTCTAATTTTAGTGTTTTTTATTTTTTGTAATGTTAGGTTTTAGTGTTTTAGTGTAAGGCAGCTTAGGTTTTATTTGACAGGTAAGTTTGTATTTATTTTAACTAGGTAGTTAGTAACTAGTTAATAATTATTTACTAACTAATCAACCTAGTTAAAATAAATACAAACTTACCTGTGAAATAAAAATAAAACCTAAGCTAGCTACAATATAACTATTTTTTATATTGTAGCTAGCTTAGGTTTTATTTCACAGGTAAGTATTTCGTTTTAAATAGGAATTATTTTGTTAATAATTGTAAGTTTAATTTAGCTATATTTTAATTATGTTAAAGTTAGGGGTTGTTAGGGTTATGGTTAGGTTTAGGGTTAGGCTTAGGGTTACGTTAGGGTTAGGTTTATGGGTTAATATAGTTTAATTTAGGTTATTGTGATGTGGGGGGCTGGCGTTTTAGGGGTTAATAGGTTTATTTAGTGATAGTGATGTGGGAGGCCAGAGGTTTAGGGGTTAATAGCTTTATTTAGTTGCAGCGATGTCAAGGAGCGGCCAAATAGGGTTTAATAGATTTATTATAGTGTGGGTGATGTTGGGGTGCACGGGTATAGGGGTTAATAACTTAAGTCTAGTGGCAGCGATATCAGGAGCGGCAGATTAGGGTTAATAGTTTTATTTAGGTGGCGGCAATATCGGGGGCGGCAGATTAGGGGTGTTTAGATGTGGGGTTTATGTTAGGGTGTTAGGTTTAAACGTTAGTTTTTTTTCCCCCATAGACATCAATGGGGCTGTGTTACGGAGCTTTTCTTTCCACGATCGCAGGTGTTAGACTTTTTTCTGACCCGCTCTCCCCATTGATGTCTATGGGAAAAGCGTGCACGAGCACGTCAAAACAGCGCTTGGATTGTGTGCGGTATGGAGCTTAAAAGCACCATATCGCAGACACAAGCCGGCTGTTTTGAAAACTTGTAATGGCTGCGCTATAGAGGTTTAAATAACGCAACTTTTGTTGCGTTCATTAATTTCCCTATAGCACGCATTACTCGTAATCTAGGTGATTATTTCTAACATTTAAGGTTATATGCTTTTACCTGGAAATGTTAAAAAAAACTTAGGCCTAACAGGCTAAAGTGTGACTAGACCCCAAGTGGCTCAATGACGACTTTGAAGTCGTATACTTACTATAATAATGGGGTTTAATGCAGAATTCGAAATGGTACATTTATCATAACAATATGGCGTACTACTATAATAATCTATGCAGACATATTTACACCATCTTTTGTATCCAATGAATAATAATTCTATTAGCATGTTTGGTAAATTATAATATAAATACATAAAGGATACATAAAAGAAACCAGTCTAATGATTTAGTCATTTGATATTATAATGTTATATTAGGGTTAACCATAACCCTTTGCCAAAAGCATATTTTATAATAATGTGCTATATATAATCTGGTATCTGTGCATTGGTATATCTATACGATATTAATCAATAGTGGAGTCCAGCAAAATCCAGTATGGAGACCCACAATGAGCAACTACCAAAGCTCACAACAGGTAAAGAACAGATAACAGAGTGGTCTCCAATCATGCAAAAAAAAAACGGATTTATTTATATATCCAGGACAGGATCATAAAAATACGCCATTTTGGGGATAATACCCCTTAATCATGTGATACATACGTCATCAGTTCTTATTACTTATATTGGCGTGCACCTGAGATTAACCCTTAACACAACATTATTTATCTTATCTTACCTGTTGACAGTTACGCCACCTAGAGGATGAGAACCGATTGCAATTAAACAACAGTTATGAAGCAGTCATGATCACCATCTATACATAAGCTTATAAATTGTTGCAATATGCACTCAGCAAAAAACATGTATAAACTATAGCTACTAAATGATGGGATAATAAGAAAAAAAGAAAAAAAGCAACCAACAGTATATTTAATAAAAAGCAGACAAATTAATCTCCCTATTCATGCCCCTAGGTTCCAGAGTGTCTAACTGAAAAATCCAATAGATTGCGTGCTATTTAAGTAGCAGATCCCTATTACCTCCTCTCCTGGGAGTTTTAATTTGTTCAAAAACCTGGAAACTGAGTTGATTAATCTGATGTCCTGCTGCCAGGAAGTGGTGGGCAACTGGGGCAGACAATAGCTTACATCTAATATTGCTTTTGTGTTCCGTGATCTGATCTCGAATACGTCAAGTGGACTCCCCTACATAGACACGCCCACAAGGACACTTAATCATGTACACAACATAGCAAGTATTACATGTAAAGTGATCTTTGTAAAAATATTTATGGCCTGTATGTGGATGCAATAAATAAGGACTCTTAATAATAGAACTGCAACTTATGCAACCCAAACAAGGGAAACAACCTACATTCTTTTTGGTAATAAAATTTTGTTCTAGACCTTTACCAGATCCAATGTCAGCTTTAATTAATGTATCCCATGGACTCCTGCTATGTTTATAAGCCGGCATAGGAGGCTGTTGGAATTCTTCAATGTTGGGGTTACATCTACTTAATATATCCCAATGTTTATGAATGGTTTTGCTGATAACCAAACTTTGCCTAGAAAATTCAGAGACAAAGATGATCCTTTTTTTTTTATCACATTTAGGTTTCCTATATTTCAATAATAATTCTCTCTAAATAGGCTTCACTTAACTTATAACTTTATTGATCAGGCTTTGGAGGTAGCCTCTCTCAAGAAATTTGCTGCCCATTTCCTCCAATCTAACAGGCACAATATTGTCATCTGAGACAATCCGTTTTACTCGTAACATTTGACTACAAGGTAGTGATTTGATTAATGCAGGGTGATGGGCACTTTTAGCTATTTCTGTCAGTTTCTTTCCTTTAAATATCTGTCTTGAACCCAAAACCATCTTTGATGACAGTAACATCCAAAAAAATCAATTTTAATCTCACTCCATGATAATTTGAATTTTATATTAGTAGTGGAGTTATTTAGTTAATCAATAAAGAGTTCTAGGGCTCCAATGTTACCCCACATATACCAAAAATATCGTCAATGTAGCACCACACTGAAGAAAAAGTTTATTCTCAAAGACAAACTTCTCTTCAAATGTGTTTATGTAAATATTGGCATAATTGGGGGCGACATTGGAGCCCATTGCTGTACCCTGAAAAGAAAATAGTTATTATACAGAATAATCTCCAGTAACTGCATAATGAAATGAATTTGTTCAATGCTATATAAACCTGCAGAGTATAAAGCATATTTAACAGCACTCAACCCACTTTCATGTAAAATGGATGTGTACAAACTTGTAACATCTAAACTGAACAATATAAACTTGCCAGTATGCAAAATTGTTCAATTTATTTAAAAAATCATTGGTGTCCTTTTTTATTGCTCCACCAGAGGCCTAAGTATCTTATCCAAAAAAGTTGCTAAATTTGAAAAAACTGAGTTAGTGCCAGCGACAATGGAGTGTCCAGGAGGAGCAACCAAAGACTTATGTATCTTTGGAAGGATGTATAATACAGGTGTCAAGGGGTCTTTAGCTTGCAGAAACTTGATGGCATTGCTTAATGCCAATTTAACCGTACTCTGAATCTTTTTCATGATTTTCAGAATAGGATTGCCTGAAATGGCTGAATAAATATTCTTCCTACTAAGTTGCTGATATATTTCTTTTTTATAGTCTAGTTTGTTCAGTACAACTGCGGCACCACCCTTATCAGCTTGCTTCAAAATTCAAAAGATAACAGACTTAGACTTCCTCTGCAATCTAGTCTGTTTTACTTTTGAAAGAGAGACAGGTAGAACGCAGCTTGCTTGTCACACTGTATAACCGGAAATGTAATCCTCCGACCAAACCGCTAGCTAGTGGCGGAAGGAAAAAGGAGTCCCATAGAAAGGTTTTCAACACGCACAGAGAGCCGTAGCCAAATGCAGGGGATCAGGCTGCCAAATTAGAGGAAAGAAAGAGAACGGCAGGCTCTCTTTCCAAAACTTAAAATAAAACTTCAAAATTTATTCGATCAATTAAAAATACATTACAGACATGGCAGGTAAAAACAAGCAGGAAAATCTTACGCGTTTCACGCCCCCTACAGGCGCTTACTCATAGACAAGGAGCTCTGTGAGAAACCCCGTCTATTTATGCCGCGTGAGCTAGAGGCCTCTAGTTATCAAGCCGTCAACCTCAAATACGCTGGAATTCCGCAGCGTATTTGAGGCGAGGCTGATTCGCCTTAGTTATCAAGCCCTAGACACAGGCAAAAGTAGAATTTAGTGACGTAAGCTTCGATCCGCCCGACTCAGTCCGACACAGATCGATTCTTACATCACTCCAGATGTTCCGCACGCAAGTTCGGCACTATCTGACTACTTTTGGGAGTTATCAAAAAACTAGCAGGTACGCTCGGCACTTTTCCGGCCCAGCGTACCTGGTTTTCAAACCGCCGCCCTGGATGCAGCGCATCCCATAGGAATCAATGGGAGTCTGACCATAGCGAAAGTTCATGTTCGCTGCTGCCTGACATCCCATTGATTCCTATGGGAGCTGTCTACACCTAACACCCTAACATGTACCCCGAGTCTAAACACCCCTAATCTGCCCCCCCTACACCACCGCAACTAAATAAATGTATTACCCCCTAAACCACCGCTCCCGGAGCCCACCGCCACGCTAATAAACTGATTAACCCCTAAACCGCTGCTTCCTATCCCCGCCGCAACTATAATATATGTATTAACCCCTAAACCGCCGCTCCCGGACCCCGCCACCACCTACATTATACCTAGCAACCCCTATCCTGCCCCTTCTATACCACCGCCACCTATAATAAATTTATTAACCCCTATCCTGCGGATCCCGGACCTCGCCGCAACTAAATAAATAGTTTCACCCCTAAACCGCCGCCCCCAGACCCCGCCGCAACCTATCTTAAACTTATTAACCTCTAATCTGCCCCCCTACACCGTCGCCACCTATAATACATTTATTAACCCCTATCCTGCCCCCCCTACACCGCCGCCACTGTAATAAATTTATTAACCCCCATCCCGCCCCCCCATACACCGCCGCAACTATAATAAAATTATTAACCCCTAAACCTAAGTCTAACCCTAACACCCCCCTAACTTAAATATTAATTAAATAAATCTAAATAATATTTCTCTTATTAACTAAATTAATCCTATTTAAAACTAAATACTTACCTTTAAAATAAACCCTAATATAGCTACAATATAAATAATAATTATATTGTAGCTATCTTAGGATTTATTTTTATTTTACAGGCAACTTTCAATTTATTTTAACTAGGTACAATAGCTATTAAATAGTTATTAACTATTTAATAGCTATCTAGTTAAAATAAAGAGAAATTTACCTGTAAAATAAAAACTAACCTAAGTTACAATTACACCTAACACTACACTATACTTTAATAAATTATTCCTATTTAAAACTAAATACTTACCTGTAAAATAAACCCTAAGATGGCTACAATGTAATTAATAATTACATTGTAGCTATTGTAGGATTTATATTTATTTTACAGGTAACTTTGTATTTATTTTAGCTAGTTAGAATAGTTATTAAATAGTTATTAACTATTTAATAACTACCTAGCTAAAAGAAATACAAAATTACCTGTAAAATAAATCCTAACCTAAGTTACAATTAAACCTAACACTACACTATCATTAAATTAATTAAATAAATTACCTACAAATAACTACAATTAAATACAATTAAATAAACTAACAAAAGTACAAAAAATAACAAAAGCTAAGTTACAAAAAATAAAAAAAATAAGTTACAAACATTTCAAAAATATTACAACAATTTTAAGTTACTTACACCTAATCTAAGCCCCCTAATAAAATAACAAAGCCCCCCAAAATAAAAAAATGCCCTACCCTATTCTACATTAAAAAGTAAACAGCTCTTTTGCCTTACCAGACCTTAAAAGGGCCTTTTGCGGGGCATGCCCCAAAGAAAACAGCTCTTTTGCCTGTAAAATAAAAATCCAACCCCCCCAACATTAAAACCCACCATCTACATACCCCTACTCTAACCCAAACCCCCCTTAAATAAACCTAACACTACCCCCCTGAAGATCATCCTACCTTGAGCCGTCTTCAGCCAGCCGACCACCGATGGAACCGAAGAGGAGATCTGGAGCGGC
Source organism: Bombina bombina (assembly GCF_027579735.1). Lineage (NCBI taxonomy): Eukaryota > Metazoa > Chordata > Amphibia > Anura > Bombinatoridae > Bombina > Bombina bombina. The sequence continues at coordinate 833,755,072 of NC_069504.1, read as the reverse complement.
AGAAGTCATCATCCAAGGGGCGCTGAAGAGGTCTTCCATCCGATTGAAGTCTTCATCCAATCGGCGTCTTCAATCTTCATCCATCCGGAGCGGAGCCATCTTCAGACGAGCCGACGTGGAGCCATCCTCTTCCCGACGACTAATGACGAATGAAGGTTCCTTTAAGGGACGTAATCCAAGATGGCGTCCCTTCAATTCCGATTGGCTGATAGGATTCTATCAGCCAATCGGAATTAAGGTAGGAAAAATGTGATTGGTTGATTGAATCAGCCAATCAGATTGAAGTTCAATCCGATTGGATGATCCAATCAGCCAATCAGATTGAGCTTGCATTCTATTGGCTGTTCCGATCAGCCAATAGAATGCGAGCTCAATCTGATTGGCTGATTGGATCAGCCAATCGGATTGAACTTCAATCTGATTGGCTGATTCAATCAACCAATCACATTTTTCCTACCTTAATTCCGATTGGCTGATAGAATCCTATCAGCCAATCAGAATTGAAGGGACGCCATCTTGGATGACGTCCCTTAAAGGAACCTTCATTCGTCATTAGTCGTCGGGAAGAAGAGGATGGCTCCGCGTCGGCTCGTCTGAAGATGGCTTTGCTCCGCTCCGGATGGATGAAGATTGAAGACGCCGCTTGGATGAAGACTTCAGTCGGATAGAAGACCTCTTCAGCGCCCCTTGGATGATGACTTCAATCGGATGGAAGACTTCTTAAGCACCCCTTGGATGATGACTTCTGCTGCTCAGGATCTCCTCTTCGGTTCCATCGGTGGTCGATCAACCAATCACATTTTTCCTACCTTAATTCCGATTGGCTGATAGAATCCTATCAGCCAATCGGAATTGAAGGGACGCCATCTTGGATTACGTCCCTTAAAGGAACCTTCATTCGTCATTAGTCGTCGGGAAGAGGATGGCTCCGCGTCGGCTCGTCTGAAGATGGCTCCGCTCCGCTCCGGATGGATGAAGATTGAAGACGCCGATTGGATGAAGACTTCAATCGGATGGAAGACCTCTTCAGCGCCCCTTGGATGATGACTTCTGCCGCTCCAGATCTCCTCTTCGGTTCCATCGGTGGTCGGCTGGCTGAAGACGGCTCAAGGTAGGATGATCTTCAGGGGGGTAGTGTTAGGTTTATTTAAGGGGGGTTTGGGTTAGAGTAGGGGTATGTAGGTGGTGGGTTTTAATGTTGGGGGGGTTGTATTTTTATTTTAAATATGTTTTTTTATTGAGGGAATAACATTAAAAAAACAAGAATCAGTTTGCTCAGACAAACATATGGCACATAATATATGACAAGACAGGTTTCGTGGACATAAACAAATGCTTAATAACACATTCAGGAATAGATCTCGTATCATAACATTCATAGAAGACTCGCAGAATGGGATATACATAACATGACAGAGCAAACCTCAAATCACCCCCTTTTCCCCCAATGGTAGCCGAGGCCACTTTTGGACCTCAGTAAAGTAAATGAACTACTCAGAGGGCTTTTGGTTAGTACAGGCCCAATCAAGGCCTACACTTTACATCCTCCTTCCTATAGCCACTGGGACCATGGTTAGGTCCAGAAAACTAACAATAAAATTGAAGGAGATGAAAGAAAAATTAAGAATAACAATATAAATGCAAGTACCTTACACTACTTCAGGGAAATAAACTACAGGGCTTGTTTCATATTTAAACTTAAACCTTAATAGGTACAAGCGTGTAACTATTCGCATTAAAACAGCTGTCAGGAGGTCAATGAGAGTGTGAATCTAAAAGTTGTACGTTCAAAAAGGTTTATAATCTAGCAAGAAATATAAAATCTCTAGACCTTTTGCATCACGCCAGTAGAAAGTGATAAAGAGTCTATAGGTATTGAACACAGGGTAACAATCATAGTAAATTCCTGAAGAGCCATTTTTACAATCATGCCGGGACACACTCGATCAAGGCTCTACGGGCAGGGCAGAGACAATACAACTCTGCCAAATGGGAATATGGAGGATAAGATGTTTATCCCTTACCACATACTTGGGAGAGGGAGGGAAAAAGAGGGAGAGGGGGGGTAAGGAGTAGGAGAGAGGAGGGGTAAAGGGGACGGGAGAGGGAGAGGGAAGAAAAAAAGGGGGGAAGAGATAGAGGTGGGGGAGAGGGAGAGAAAAAAAAAGGGGGGGGAAAGGGAAAGAGGGGGGGGGAGAGGGGGAGAGAGAGGGAGAGGGGAAAAGAGAGAGAGAGGGGGGGGAAGAGGGAGAGGGGAGGAGGGAGAGAGGGGGGAGAGAGGGGGGAGAAGGGAGAGAGGGGGGAAGAGGGAGAGAGGGGGGGAAAGAGGGAGAGGGGAGAGAGGGGGGGGAGAGGGGGGGTGGAGAGGGAAAGAGGGGGGCGGATCCAGGGCTGATAATTTACAAAGGATCCATAATAGAGGCTTTAAGGGTACTGGGATCAGTGGTTATCTATTCGCATATTAGAAGTAACTAGTATGATTCTATTTACATGGTCTCCCAATTATAGTCTCAAACAACATTTCCAAAACATTTACTCACATTTTTATATTACATTAGAGAAATAGCACATACAGGAAGTAACCCCTTAAGAGCCATAAGGTTCAGAACTCAGTATATAATGACACTTTAAGGGATCTACATACACATACATACACACTCTGTTTTCTGGAGGAGCACATGAATAGTGAAAATAAATATTCAAAAATTCTCGGTACAGAATTAGCAATGAACTAACTTAAGCACATACTGTACATACACATATCCGACTTTTTCAAGCCTTCATAAAGTATCATCTTGCATATTGTGGATAATGATACTAACGTTCTGACAGGCAAGTTCGTTCAAAATATGCTGGTTGCAACACGGTATTACAGCCCCAGACCCAAGGCTCAACCTATTCCCTGCTTAAATCTCTTATGTGCAGGAGGGTAACAATAATTCAGGTCATGTCTCTGGTGCTGGGGTACACTGCAGGGGGACAGCCGCTCATACTCCTCAGGTAGCAAGTCTAATGTAGGCAGCGGACTCGAGGGGTCAGCTGTATAGTTCAAATAATCGGCGTTAACAAGCGCAGCTGCCCCAACATTGCACCTCTGCTTCACATACCATAGGGTCGTGGTGTCACCATTGCCGTCAAGCAGGCTTGATCTCCCTTGCTGCAATGAATGAGTTCTCCTGTGACGCTCGCCTCACACTAGATTCCTCCCTTGGCCCAGGTTCGCATGAGGACTGCAATGATTGCAGAGAAGGGAACAGGAGATTGTGCTGATGCATGGTCTCCACCACTTCTTCTTCCGTGTCCGGCTCCCCCGTGGCAGACACTGCGTCACATGGTGGAGTAGTAATCTGTTGAGATGCGGCTAAAATCCTGTCAATCCTGTCCAGGAAGTTCCTCTCAAAGTGAACCGTTAGCTCGCGGAAAATAGCAGCCGGATTCTCCATAGTTAGACGAGGCTCAACAGGTTCAGCGCAGCTCAGAATTTGAGATATAGGGTAGTGATGTGCCTCAAGGCCCCAAAAAAGCAATGGCCACTATACGGTGTAGGCTCTCCCACCTGCGATGCACCAAGAACAGCTATGTCACCCCTCCACAGGCTCACTCCGATCAGGGCTGATCACCATATGCACTTCTTTTCTTTAATAAAGGTTTATGCCCCTAAGCACCATTTATATCAGTAGTGCCTCTAGGCTAATAGTATGAGGATACTAGCTTGGGTGATTGAGGGACTGAGCCTGGGGAGCGCAATGTTAACAGCTTTAGCCAGACTTGTGGTGAGGCCCCAGTGTCTGGAGCTGTGTGACATTTAAGGCGCTGCAGAGGCTGGACAGATTAGGTTTATCTCAAGGCAGTAATTTATTGCTTCTTGTTAAAATATGCAAACAATGTCTGTGCTTTAAAATTTCAGCAAAGCTGCTTTGGCGCCAAGATGCTTAGATTGGTCTTCTCAGCAGAGTACAAGATGTGGGAGATTCATAGAAAAATATGTAATGCAGTTATAAAGTTTGTAGGGTTTTATTTTCCCCCCATCTTTTTATTTCTGTGAGGAGTGTTATATTTTGTAAATTATTATGAGCTAAATCGTTTTATTACTTCAATCCTTATTTTTTTTCTTTTTTTAGTTTTTCATCCCCTTGTTGGAATGACTTTTTTAATTGTATTTAGCCCCTACTCTCCAACTCACTATTATCCCAGCTTGATAGTGTATATGTTATATAAAGAACAACTTTTCTAGTGCCCCAGGTCCTTTCTGTATTGTTACTGCATCTATGCCATCCCGGACTCCCACGTGGCTAGTCACTTACTATGGCGTCTCATTTTAGCGTGCCTCCACCTCCTCCTTTTTAAACACATGTGAGCTAGTCATCTCACTGCTCTTCTTACCGGATCACTTGACGGACGTCTTCCGGTTCTTTACAGGGAGTATCAGGTACTCTTCTCTTGCAGAGCCATGTTATGATTGCCCTGCAGTCGCTGGTTAGGCCGCCATTGTCTGGGAGACGTCCGGTGTTATGCTGCTATGTCGGCTCCTAAGCGGATTGAGGCTACCGCATCTATACAGGGCTAGTGTAGGAGCAGTCCGGTGTTAGTTTGAGGTCATTCTCAGGGTTTAATTGTGCTGGTTCACCACTTTCTATGCAGATTGCACTCAGAGCCATCAATTCATGCGTCTGCCATTGTGCTTGCCTAGGCTCTGCCCCCCGGGGGGGTTGTATTTTTATTTTACAGGCAAAAGAGCTATTTTCTTTGGGGCATGCCCAGCAAAAGGCCCTTTTAAGGGCTGGTAAGGCAAAAGAGCTGTTTACTTTTTAATGTAGAATAGGGTAGGGCATTTTTTTATTTTGGGGGGCTTTGTTATTTTATTAGGGGGCTTAGATTAGGTGTAAGTAGCTTAAAATTGTTGTAATATTTTTTAAATGTTTGTAACTTATTTTTTTTATTTTTTGTAACTTAGCTTTTTTTATTTTTTGTACTTTAGTTAGTTTATTTAATTGTATTTAATTGTAGTTATTTGTAGGTAATTTATTTAATTAATTTAATGATAGTGTAGTGTTAGGTTTAATTGTAACTTAGGTTAGGATTTATTTTACAGGTAATTTTGTATTTCTTTTAGCTAGGTAGTTATTAAATAGTTAATAACTATTTAATAACTATTCTAACTAGCTAAAATAAATACAAAGTTACCTGTAAAATAAATATAAATCCTACAATAGCTACAATGTAATGATTAATTACATTGTAGCTATCTTAGGGTTTATTTTACAGGTAAGTATTTAGTTTTAAATAGGAATAATTTATTAAAGTATAGTGTAGTGTTAGGTGTAATTGTAACTTAGGTTAGTTTTTATTTTACAGGTAAATTTCTCTTTATTTTAACTACATAGCTATTAAATAGTTAATAACTATTTAATAGCTATTGTACCTAGTTAAAATAAATTGAAAGTTGCCTGTAAAATAAAAATAAATCCTAAGATAGCTACAATATAATTATTATTTATATTGTAGCTATATTAGGGTTTATTTTAAAGGTAAGTATTTAGTTTTAAATAGAAATAATTAATTTAATAAGAGTTAAATTTATTTAGATGTATTTAAATAATACTTAAGTTAGGGGGGTGTTAGGGTTAGTGTTAGACTTAGGTTTAGGGGTTAATAATTTTATTACAGTGGCGGCGGTGTAGGGGGGGCAGGATAGGGGTTAATAAATTTATTATAGGTGGCGACGGTGTAGGGGGGGCAGATTAGGGTTTAATAAGTTTAAGATAGGTTGCGGCGGGGTCCGGGAGCGGCGGTTTAGGGGTTAATACATTTATTAAAGTTGCGGCGGGGTCTAGGAGTGGCGGTTTAGGGGTTACTAACTTTATTTAGTTGCGGGGTGCTCCGGAGGCGTCGGTATAGGGGGTAGAACAGTGTAGTTAGTGTGGGTGCTTAGTGACAGCTTGTCAATAAAGCTGTCAAAAAGCCGAAGAGCAGCGAGATCGGATGAGTGATAACTATCACAGTCCGCTGCTCATCGCCCCGTACTTGGTGCGCGGCTTTTTGACAGCTTTTTTGATAACTTTGGCGAACGTATTCAGGTCCGCGTCGGCGAAGGTAGGCGAGCTTAGGCGGGCGTATTGGGCCGGCGAAGGCAGGTAAAGTAGAGGCCAGAGACTTAACTATTTCATTGCCACACAGGCACAAAAAAGAAAAAGGTTAAAAACAGACTGCTTGTTGTTAGATACTGGGGGTAATAACCCAAATTGGCTAGCAACTAATTCATTTGATGGGACAATAAGATGGCAATTAATAATTTACAGACAGAAGGTATATTAACACGGAGATAAGAAATATTTACACGAAAATAGGAAAAAGCATAAGAAACATCTAAATACATGATAATAGACAGTTGAAACGACACATTGTTGTGTAATATGATATACTATAATAAGTACGACCACAGTTATATTTAAGCTATTTTATAAAGCTAGCCAAAAAAGGCTGTATGATAATTACCAGTATTAGTAGATACTGAAATTTGTTCAAGAATATGTATATAAAAATTAAATACTATCAATATGGACCTAAATTAATCAGTAAGTCTAATTTAGTCCAGATAGGACCAAATAGATAGACAAAATTAAGCAAAAATTCATTTTTAACTGCCATGTCTGTAATGTATTTTTAATTGATCGAATACATTTTGAAGTTTTATTTTAAGTTTTGGAGTGAGAGCCTGCCGTTCTCTTTCTTTCCTCTGTTTTACTTTAGTTTGTAATCTGTCCAAATCGGCTAATACCAATCTTTCAAAGGTCTCAATACTGAAATGTGTATTAGATGGACAAAATACACTTTTATTATGCAAACCCAAATTTTTAATCTTAAGTGTGTTATCTACCACCTTAGCATTTTTATCTATTCCTGACACAAAAGTGAGAGAAACTGAGTCTGCCATACTCCAACAAGGTTTGTCATTTTGTCCATTGAATGACTGTGACTTTTTTCATCTCAGGAGAGACGTTTTCCGTTTTTTTTAGACACATCAGCTTGAAATATTGGCATGCAAATGCCTGTTTATTACAAGCCAGTTATTTGGACACTAATAATTAAGCAGTATCCATGAATGTTATGTCAGGAATATATAAAAATGCTAAGTTGGTAGATAACACACTTAAGATTACAAATTTGGATTTCCATAATAAAAGTGTTTTTTGTCCATCTAATACGGCTTGGTCTCTCAGTTTCCTCGCTGTTATCTTTTACTATACTGCCTTATCCCTGCTATATGGACGCGTGATCTGAATCTTAGATCCCCACCGAGTTCTGTCCTGGTCATACCTCCTTTGATTGTCTGGGGGGTTCAGGGGGCAGAAGGGGTGTAGCTGACGATACTTAGCTGTGATTTTGCTTCTATTTTAGCTGTATGTATATATATTTTTTCACTCTGTTGCGATGATTTCAGTGACCGGTCACATGGTTAGATTACATATTATTGATTTAGTAAGCTTGATGTATATTGTATCATAGGCATTATGTACACAATTTTTATGGGTTCGTTACCAATTTTTGAAGTGTTACAGTGTTAAAATTACAGATGACATGTATAATTAAATTCACTTTTCATCCTTTCGTCTACAATTATTAAATTCTTCAAAAGAGTGCTGTAGTCCCTGTATTGTTAAGATATGTTTACTCACATATCTATTTCTCTTCTTTTGTGCATTCATATTTATTGTTAAGGGTATGCACCATATTCTCAAGTAGATTCTCAGGTAATTATTACACCTGATGTATTGTTCAGTAAGGCATATTAGATAGTTATTGTGGTAGTGGCCTGCCTGGAATCCTTCTCCAAACACAATTTTTTATATTAATCCTAGACCTTTTATACTGGGTCTATGACCCTATTCAGGTTTTCTCTGTAGAAGAGGGTCCATATTTAGAAATATGTTTTAACTGTAACATTTTCAAAAATGGCATTCTCTCTGTCAGATGAAATGTGGGAGTCTGAATTGATGGCTAGCGTCTAACTTAGCAATTACACTGAAACTAAAAATGGAGAGGGGAGCATACCAACATATTCTCTACAGAATATAAAAAAACTATTAATAAAACAAATAAAACTGAGTGCTGAAACATGTAGTTTGGAAAACTATGTTAAAAATAATATTATCCCAATAGGTTTAAAACTTGATCCAGGCACAGGACTAAGAGAAGATGAGGGAGAAGAGGTTTTCCTGGAAGATTGGAATATCAGCCTTTCAGACTGTTCAGTCATTCTTATGAATAAAATTATAAAAAGGAACATAGAAAGATTAGATAAAGTTAAAAGCCAAGTGGAAGAATTAGCAAAAATGGTTAATAACTTCAGTGATAAGTAAAAAGAGAGAAGTGCTCAACCCTGGAACGAACAATAGCATAATAGCTTGTTCTATGGCTAGTTACCACCCAAGAAGCAGCCTCTTTTTGCTCAACATGTGCCTTTCACAGAGAAGAACTTTCCTGAAGCATATCAGTCTGATCCTGACTTCACAGTACAGTCCATCCCTGAAATACCAGACAATCCCTCTCTGAACAAGAGAAACAGCAAAACCCCAGATGTACGTTTCGGCCTATTGTGGGCCTAGTCAGTGAGGTGCAGCCATATCCCTCTAGGCACACTGAGCAATGGGTCCACGTCTGGATTCCCGCATCACACTTAGGGAGACTTCCCTAAGTGTTATAATTTGCATAAATAAAAAGAGAGAAGCGCTCAACCTAGGAATGAACAATAGCATAATAGCTTGTTCTATGGCTAGTTACCACCCAAGAAGCAGTCTCTTTTTGCTCAACATGTGCCTTTCACAGAGAAGAACTTTCCTGAAGCATATCAGTCTGATCCTGACTTCACAGTGCAGTCCATCCCCGAATTACCAGGCAATCATTCTGCCTGATGAAACAACCCATGCTAGGTTGAGAAACGCGTTGCGTGATTTTACAATTTGCTTGCTATTGTTTTAAACTTATTAACATTTGTTTTAATAAACTGAACTTGTTTTTTGCAAGCTTTGGTTCATTACCTTCTATAGCAGTTTTACATACTGCTTCTGACTATCCATCAGCACATATTGTGACAAAGATCGCCCTGCACTATCTACTCTGCACCTGGAGAGGTTTAGCTGGTACACCTGAAGATACCAGCCAGCTCCTACTAGTACATAAGTGTACTTCGGCCAATTGTGAGTATCCATTTGGCATTTTTTCTTTGATTTCACATATATGGATATATTGATGCACACATGAGGCGCCCCTCTTGTTCTTTATTATTATCTGTACAGCTCTGGCTTTATCTATGAGGAGGAGAGCAGCTCAACTAATTGCTTCATTGTGAGATCATCTGGTTCTACTGAAAGAGTTAGCTGGTACACCCTAAGATTCCAGCCTGCACCTACCAGTACATAAGTGTACTATAGTCGCATGTGAGTACCCACTTGACTTACTTGATTTACATCACTATATAGCATATTGATATGCACATGAGGCCCCCCTCTTGTTCTCTTTATCTTTTATTGAGTATATCGAACCTGTTAAAATATACTTGTGCATAGTAGACATACTGTTGCAATAATTTGAAATATAAACACACATAATAGTAATATGTATGGTTTCTTTATTGTTTTCTATTAATTACATGCCTTGCATTAACTGGATTTGATACCGGACTAAATTCTTACAAACAACTCTTCATGCAAATTTTCACTTTCCGATGGGCGGAGTAAACAGAGTACTTAAATTGTGTAGATGCTGACACTAAGAGAGCCCTGAGGAAGACTTGTCCCACTTTATGATGCGGGGGTGAAACATACGTTGGCATTGGTCAACTTCATCACATGACTCTCATTGCATCGTGTGTGAGTGTTTGACGTGTTACGGCGCCAGTCTTGAAACTACAGGATAATACCCGACTTTGCTTACAGCTGATGGATTGAAGAGCAGGACACCGAATTAGAAGGTATATTGGCTCTATGAAAGCAAGCTACTGAGCTTTTGTGGATATGGCGGAGATGGTATAGTTCTGAGTATTTGGGAAAATAATCCTTACCTGTGAAATTATGTCAGTGACTCTATATCAAACTTCAATGCCCCAGTTACTATACAAGAACTTTATCCGCTACAAATGCTTCACTATAAATTGCTGTTGCATTGTTATTTTGTGCATATGAATGTTATTGCTCATATTCTTGCATAAACTTGTGCACATTTACTTATTAAGAGAGAAATTACCATAGCACTTAGATCCCTGGTATTCATACTACCCAGGTATAGCTCCTATGGGTGTTCCCTAGGGATAATAGGGGTGTAGTACATACGGCTTAGTCTCTCAGTTTCCTCGCTGATCCCCACAGAGTTCTGTCCTGGTCATACCTCCTTTGATTGTCTTGGGGGTTCAGGGTGCAGATGGGGTGTAGCTGATGATACTTAGTCCTGATTTTGCTGCTATTTCAGCTGTATGTATATATATTTTTTCACTCTGCTGCAATGATTGTCAGTGACCGGTCACATGTTTAGCTTACATATTATTAATTTATTAAGCTTGATGTATATTGTATCATAGGCATATGTACACAATTTTGATGGGTTTGTTACCAATTTGAAGTGTTACAGTGTTAAAATTACACATAATGTGTACAATTAAATTCACTTTTGATCCTTACGTCTACAATTATTGAATTCTTCAAAAAAGTGCTGTAGTCCCTGTCTTGTTAAGATATGTTTACTCACGTATCTATTTCTCTTCTTTTGTGCATTCATATTTATTGTTAAGGGTATGCACCATATTCTCAAGTAGATTATCAGGTAATTATTACACCTGATGTATTGTTCAGTAAAGCATATTACATAGTTATTGTGGTAATGGCCTGCCTGGAATCCTTCTCCAAACACAATTTTGTATATTAAAGAATTCTTGAAACCTGTATTATACATCCTTCCAAAGATACATAAGCCTTTGGTTGCTCCTCCTGGACGCCCTATTGTCGCTGGCACTAATTCACTGTTTTCAAATGTAGCGACTTTTTTAGATAAGATACTTAGGCCTCTGGTGGAGCAATCAAACACTTTTGTTAAGGACACCAATGATTGTTTTAATAAACTAAACAATTTACAAATGCAAACTGACAAGTTTATATTGTTCAGTTTAGATGTTACAAGTTTGTACACATCCATTTTACATGAGTGCTGTTAAATATGCTTTATACTCTGCAGGTTCATAAAGCATTGCACAAATTCATTTAATTATGCAGTTACTGGAGATTATTCTGTATAATAACTATTTTCTTTTTGAAAATTCTTTTTATCTCCAATTGCAGGGTACAGCAACAGGCTCCAATGTCGCCCCCAATTATGTCAATATTTACATGAACGCATTTCAAGAGAAGTTTGTCTTTGAGAATAAGCTTTTTCGTCAGTGTGGCAGCACCTGGTGGCGCTACATTGATGATATTTTTGGTATATGGGGGGTGATATTCTAGACCTAGAACTCTTTATTGATTAACTAAAAAACTTCACTACTAATATAAAATTTGAATTATCATGGAGTGAGATTAAAATTGATTTTTTGGATGTTACTGTGATTAAAGATGGTTTTGGGTTCAAGACAGATATTTTTAGGAAAGAAACTGACAGAAACAGCTTACTTAATTTTAAAAAAGCGCCCATCACCCTGCATTAATCAAATCACTACCTCTTAGTCAAATGTTAAGAGTAAAACGGATTGTCTCAGATGACAATATTGTGCCTGTTAGATTGGAGGAAATGGGCAACAAATTTCTTGAGAGAGGCTACTCCCAAAGCCTGATCAGTAAAGGTATAAGCGAAGTGAAGCCTATTCAGAGAGAATTATTATTGAAATCTAGGAAACCTAAATGTGATAAAAAAAAAGGATCACCTTTGTCTCTGAATTTTATAGGCAAAGTTCGGTTATCGCTAAAACCATTAAAAAACATTGGGATATATTAAGTAGATGTAACCCCAACATTGAAGAATTCCAACAGCCTCCTATGCCAGCTTATAAACGTATCAGGAGTCTACGGGATACATTAATTAAAGTTGACATTGGATCTGGTAAAGGTCTAAAACAAAATGTTATTACCAAAAAGAATGTAGGTTGTTTCCCTTGTTTGGGTTGCATAAATTGCAGCTCTATTATTAAGAGTCCTTATTTCTTGCATCCACATACAGGCCATAAATATTTTTACAAAGATCACTTTACATGTAATACTTGCTATGTTGTGTATATGATTAAGTATCCTTGTGGGCGTGTCTACGTAGGGGAGTCCACTAAACTGATCCGAGATCAGATCACGGAACACAAAAGCAATATTAGATGTAAGGTATTATCTGCCTCAGTTGCCCACTACATCCTGGCAGCAGGACATCAGATTAATCAACTCCGTTTTCAGGTTATTGAACAAATTAAAACTCCCAGGAGAGGAGGTAATATGGATCTGCTACTTAAACAGCGTGAGAGCTATTGGATTTTTCAATTAGACACTATGGAACCTAGGTGCATGAATAGGGAGATTAATTAGTCTGCTTTTTATTAAATATACTGTTGGTTGCATTTTTTATTTTTTCTTATTATCCCATCATTTAGTAGCTATAGTTTTTACATGTCTTTTGCTGAGTGTTACACTTTTGCAATTTTGTGTCTCTGATTAATAATATTTGCAAATATTGCAACAATTTATAAGCTTATGTATAGATCGTGATCATGATTGCTTCATAGATGTTGTTTTATTGCATTTGGTTCTCATCCTCTAGGTGGCGTAATCGTCAACAGGTATGATAATTAATGTTGTGTTATGGGTTAATCTCAGGTGCACACCTATATAAGTAATGAGAACTAATGACGTATGTATCACATGATTATATATATATAACACAGAAACTCTCAGACTGGACTGGTACACATCCCAAGTCACTGTAAACCCCACAGCCCTGAATACTTGCAGACAGCTGCACTGTTCCCAGCAAACCAAAATGGGAGAGTCAGTTGCATTTGGAGCCAAAGGTATAAGCCCAGGACCGCATCAAGGTCTCTACTCTCCTGGGTCCCTAACCAAGCAGCTACTTAATGCATGCTTTAAAATTAACTGAGAACCAACACTAAGGTGTTACAAGCCTTCAGTAGCTCAGGTGGTGGTGGTGTCGATGGCGACGCCCTTGATAGGTGTTACTGTCGAATGTGGTTTGAGTGATTGGTTCAACAAGACATGATTTGATGTCTTAGATTATATTGTTTTACACTCTAACCTTAACCCCATAATATATGGGGTAGAAGCAATAGCTAATAATTAATTGAGGTACTGTGCTCGAGTAAGAAATGTGAATCAAATATGATCACACATCAGAGAAGTAGGAAAGATTAATCCATCTGTTATTATTAGATGGGTTAGAGGGTTATATATATATATATTCTGAAGAATGGGATATATCAGTCCCCGACAGGGGCGGATTTACCATTAGGCAGACTAGGCATGTGCCTACAGGCGCCTTCCATAGAGGGGCGCCTGTCTCTCTGCTCCTTATGCCTTTTCTGCACACCTCTGCGTCTCTGCCCGCATTCACCATAGTAGATAAGTTTGCTATAAAAAAAATGTCCGCCACGCTTGCCGGTCCGATTTTCCATTGAATGCGGACAGAGCAGCCAGAGCAGCCTGAGAGTAAGTGTGTGGGGGTTGGTTCTTTTATGGGGAGTGACAGTGAGTGACTATTTGTGCGCTATTACAGAGCGGTCTGAGTGCACAGTGGGCATGTATCAGCTGCAGCAACAGCAGCTGTCAAAATCAAAATGACAGATTGTACAGTAAAAGGGCAGTCTTTCATATAAAATACCATAGGTATAAATTTTATTGCTAAAATGCAAAATGCCAGGGCTGTAGCACAGGATAAACACACTTTAAAAAAACAACTGACCCTTGGTTGATTGTGCACATTGCAGGCTTGGTCAGCAAAGTTTCTAAATAACGCCACAGTCTAGACAACCTGCAATTTTCTTGTATAAATTATATTAAAAAAATACTGTTCTGACTGGAATCTCATCATACTGGGCAAATTCTGGAGTGTTTTGTTATAGATCATGGACTGCCTTTTATGTGGCAAAATTAGCAGCTGCTGTAAAAAAATCATAATCCTATAAAGTTTTAGGCTGTATCTATAGGTTCATAAATGTGAACCAGGAGTGCGTGGGGGGCTCTTTAGATTTTGGTGACTACAGGCACCTGGGCTGTAAATCTGGCCCTGGTCCGCAAAACGTCAATAAATTGACTTATTGATATCCTAAATTCCTGTGAGTGCATTCTCTTCAGTTTCTATTATCTACATATTTGCACCCAGGTAGCTGGATTCACTTTTTGAAATTTGTATATATATATATATATATCGCTTACATTTATAGTAACTTTTCAGTCATTGGGATTGATTGTTTTACATTATTACAATGTTTTTTGCAAATCCTCCACCTTAACTGTTTTTTTTATTTATGTTTTTATTAATTGTGTTATATGTCATTTCAAGAAATCTATGTAATAAGGATTGCTTATTCTATTTGGATAGATTATGGGCTAGATTACAAGTGGAGTGGTATTTAACATTCTCGCTCAAGCATTAACTGTGCAAGAAGTAAGCTTCTTGCGCATTGAGTTGCGTTCGTATTACAAGTTGAATGTAAACTGTTTTCGCTCACGCTAACCGGACGCACGTAAAAAGCCGAGTATTGGTCAGGATAACTTGACAGATGAACTATAGCGGCCGCTATATTGTAGATGGTGAACCCCGCTCTTAGTGCAGGATCGCACGCAGGGTCACGACTCACAGTATATCCAGATTTCATCTGTCAAGTTATCCTGACCAATAGGATTTCCCTACAGAGACGACGCCTCCCGATCAGTGACGTCACGGGATACGCATACGCCTCACGGAGGTGATTCTTTATACACGGACGGTACACCTGAAGGTAAAAACGGGCTTGCATTTACCCGGCTTTGGTTCTCTTTTGAAGTCATCTGAGGACTTTAGTTTTTATGCCGACTTCCTCTACATTATACTGAGACAAGGTTTATATTAGCAACAGTAGTATTTATTTTAATTCTGTTTTTTATACATCGGAGACGTCCGATTCTTAAATTCTCTGTTTTTTTTTTCATTTTTAAATTTCATTTTTAAATTTTTTTGCAGGATATGTATTTCTATGATTGTTTGTTTTAATTATATTTGCAAAGCAAGTAAATTTATCTTATTTTATCTCAATTCGTTTGCATAGCAATTATTTCTAATCTGTTCTCAATTTTAGCACCTTTAGCTTTTATTAGCGCTTCTCCTTTTTTTCATTCTTTCACAAAAACACACAATACTTGCTTGCTTCATCCTCATTACACAATACAAATTAATATTGTATAGTAAAATTATTTAAAGAATGGAAAACTTAATTTATTCCTAGACACATTGGGCCGGATTACAAGTGAAGCGCAAAACAAATAAAGGGTTTATCGCAAGGGTTTGTGCTCATCTGGCTTACCGCTTGTATTACAAGTTGAGCATAAACTCGATCGAATGAGCGCAATCCTGATTTACAATAAAATCATTACCGCAACTTCAGAGCTCTGTTAACTGTTTCGTGAAACCTAAAAGTTGTATAGAACACATCCAAAATACACTACAACGTACAGTTACACTCATAATAACACTGTCTATTAAAAAAAATATATATTGCACACAAAAGTTATAAGGGTTCAAAAATATGAGAACTCGGGTGTTAGGGAAAAAAAGCAGGTAAAGGGCTTTAACACTGAGATACATACAGTACATATACATGATTAAAGATGGATATGTATGTATATATATATATATATATATATACAGTATATATATAATGTCTATAAATGTATACAGATGTATTTATATGTGTATATATGTATTTACAGACATATTAAAACATATAAACACATGCATATATATACGCACACATAAATATATTTATATAGATAGATATCTATATATTTATATAAGTGCATTGGAGCCCTTTGCCATTATGTAGATGAAAACATGAAAAAACATATTTATGCAATATTCATATTTAATAAAGGTTTTGACGATGTATTTACTGTTAATATTTTACATTCCAATATTCTGCAGATAGCGGAATATGTTCTATGTATTTATAAATAGGTATTCCTATATACAGACACACCTCATTTTATTGCGCTTCACTTTATTGCGCTTTGCAGATATTGCTTATTTCACAAATTTAAGGTTTGTGGCAACCCTGTGTTGAGCAAGTCTATTTGACACATTTTCCCAACATATATACACATATAAACACATAAATACACATGAATACACATATATACTCACCTATATATTCACATACCACCAGCAAAGTGATTATAACTCACTGAAGCCTCAGATGATGGTTAGTAATTTTTAGCAATAAAGTATTTTTTTTAATTAAGGTATGTACATTGTTTGTTTAGACATAATGCTATTGCACACTTAAATAGACTATAATATAGTTTAAATATAACTTTTATATGCACTGGGAAACAAAACAATTTGTGTGACTCACTTTATTGCTATATTCGCTTTATTGCGGCGGTCTGGAAACAAACCCGCAATATCTCAGAGGTACGCCTGTATATCTGTACTTATATATAATCATGTATATATAGTTATAAATATATATTTGTGTAAAATACCATTAGATATATGTAGAAATATTTATTTATGAATAAATAGTACATATTCAGTTATAAGCAATTAACGCTCTAGCGGAAGAACAACATACCATTTCACTTGTAACCTAGCACAATATTTTTCTCATTTAGTAAAATATAACTGATCACTCTTTACTTAGTGAATTTACATGATAGCATGGGAACTGAAGAGTTTTGAAAAGGCATTCTGATAGTTAAAGACCAATAATAGATTAAAAAAATATTACATGATGCTCTATAAAACTAGAATCAGTGTTCTATTAACATGTTTGAAAACTTTTAGTATTGACAAGCAATATTTATTTATTTTTGAACATTGTTTGAATATATTAAAGGGACAGTCTAGTCAAAATTAAACTTTCCAATTTGCTTTTATCATCAAATTTGCTTTGTTTTCTTGGTATACTTTGTTGAACTCTAAGCCTAGGTAGGCTCATTTGCTCATTTTAAAAAAATGGATACTCAGTTCACACTGTGAACACAGTAATAATAAGAATCATAGAGACGCCACCCAAGGCTAATTGATGATTCAGGTATTCCACCAAAGGGCAGCTCTTCACTGGAACGATGAATCTGGATAATATAGGATGGAAAAAAAGAAGGCGCTCCAATGGTGTATTATCTCAGGGGTATGAACCCTCCAACCACATTACATGGCCCCAATAGGAGTTATACTCACAAGCTCCAAGCACTTATCGCAAAGTGCTCAATTTATTAACTGTTTTTAATATGCCTATCTGCACATTTTAATAAATTGTATTTGACACTTTTAATACTTTGAAGTGTATTAATTGGGACCCTGTCGGGTGTTATTTGGCACTGTGGGTCCTTGGACATCATTGATTAATTTGAGAGCTATCTGGGAAGCTCCTAATTTCCCAGACTGCATTATTGAGCACTTTGCGATAAGTGCTTGGAGCTTGTGAGTATAACTCCTATTGGGGCCATTTAATGTGGTTGGAGGGCTCATACCCCTGAGATAATACGTCATTGGAGCGCCTTCTTCTTTTTCATCCTATATCATTTGCTAATTTCTCGCCAGTTGAAGGCCACCACTTATCTCAGTGCATTTTGACAGTTTTTCACAGCTAGACAGCACTAGTTTATGTGTGCCATATAGATTATATTATCCTGACTCCTGTGGAGTTATTTATGAGTCAGCACTGATTGGCTAAAATGCATGTCAAAAGAACTGAGATAAGGGGGCAGTCTGCAGAGGCTTAGATACAAGGTAATCACAGAGGTAAAAAGTACATTAATATAACCATGTTGGTTATACAAAACTGGGGAATAGGTAATAATGGTATTAACTATGTTTATAAACAATACAAATTCTGGAGTAGACTGTCCCTTTAAGTGTTTTTTTTTCTTGTTTTTTTTTAAGAACACCAACAATTATCTTCTGTTGCATTGATAATATTGTGGACATCATAGGAAAATCTATTTCACTATTGATTTTGAATAAATTCAATTATGGAGTACATTTTCTTGGAATAAATTAGCAAACACAGCGCCACAACACAATGTTCTAGATAAACAGAAATTTGCAAACGTGTATATATTAAAAGGCAAGCGGTACTATGCAACAAACAGGAAGATAATATTTTACCAAGCCAAATTATAATAATATAGGACTATTAATATAAAACATTTTCAAGCACCTGTAGAGTGAAATGAGAAGGCACTTCAAAGCAATAACGATCACTTAATAACTGTCACCTCTTCTCTAACATAATGGGAATTATTCTAAGCTCAGGATACCAGAAAGAGACATATATGGTCACTTTAATCATATAGGTCAAGACACTGATACGTGAGGGATTTTTGAATGTATAAAATTATGCGAGAGAAAGATATGATATCAAAGGCTCCATTACCAAACATGTACAAGGAATTGAACAAAACGCAGTTTGGCTATGTCAGACCTATTGCAATCACTTCCCAATGGAGAAATTGTGGCGCCAATAGTTCCAGCTAGTCCCAGCTAAGTGGTCATATTTCCTGTTAATAGAAAGATGATATGTGACAATCTCAGACATTTGCCTGGATACAATCTTGTTTATCAACTTGTTTGTACTTGCTTGTACTTAAATGGAACTTAATTTTAGAGGGTTATTTTTGTCTGAAGATATCTATCCACAACATATGATAAATGCTTATGGTACCAAATGTGCATGAAAAGTAAGAATTCATCTTCTTTTGTGTTGCTTTTTGTTATTCTGGAATTAATGAGTTATACTGAATAGTAAGAGATATTATTGACTATGGCTCTACCTCTTTCCCAACAGACAAAGGACAGTTGTCTTTCTAGTAATTTTTTGTTTCCTAGTCCTGTCTTGGAATTTGATCTTCTAAGCGTTTGTAAGATGATACTAGCAAAAATGTACTAAAAACAAGCTAAAGAACTTGTGAGATTCAGTGGAGCAAATTAATTAATTCCAAATATTACTCAATTATTTTTGTGGAACAACAAAAACTAGTGGAGTTTCTTGAATATTTAGAATATCTAGGTTAGTAGTTCCTCCTCCAATTTGTAGATAAAAGAAATTCATAAGGTACAGACATCCTCTTGTGTAGCTGCGCTTTACCAGGTGCTATGAACAGTTGTGTGTTTTTTTTCATTCAATTTGATCTGAACACTGCATGTAATTGTCTGCAAACAGCTCCTTTACCTTTATTTTGTTTAGTTTTTTTGCTTTGCTTTTTAGCTCAGCTCATTGTTATGGGCATGTCCTTCAGAACAACAGGTGATGGTTTTAATGAGCAAAAACAGTTGTCATGAGATGCAGGACATATGCAGGACACAGCAATGATGTACTAAACTAACTGCGACACAGACACCGGACCTAAGCCCCGCCCACATACTAGTGACATCACATCCTGCTCTCATCACATCCTCCCCTTTTTCAAAGGCAAAGCATACATTTGCATATAATAAATAACAAGGTACACCAACAGGTGATCTTGCTGAGGGGAAGGCACCTCTCTTAGAACAGGGGATCCCACCGGCGGTGGTACTGAGGTATCCGGTTCCAGACTCTCAGGTACAGGCTGAAGATGTCTTCGGTTACGGCGTGTAACCGTCCCTCCCTCTGTAAGGACTGTGTAAGACCTTGGTTCTGGAGAGCGGCCCACTACCGTAGCAGGCGTCTTCCATTTCTTCTCATCATCCAGTTTAATTCTGACACTTTGGCCCGCTTTCAGTTCCTGTGAAGGCCTGACAGAATGTCTCCTGTCGTAGAAGAAACGATAACCCTTTTTGGCCTCTTCATCCCTCTTAAGGACTTCGTCCCGAGGAACAGGGCCAGGCGGCTTGAAGACACCCACTGAGGGTAAAGTGGTGCGAATCTGGCGTCCTAGCATCAGCTGTGCCGGGCTAAACCCGGTGGCTTGAATGGGCGTCGCCCTGTATGACAAGAGGGCTAGGTACGGCTCAGATTGCTTTAGAATGAATTTTGTTGTTTGAACTGCCCTTTCAGCCATTCCGTTGGCCTGCGGATAATGTGGACTTGACGTGGAATGTACAAAATCATATTCCCTGCTGAAAGCACTGAACTCTGTAGAAGCGAACTGCATACCATTATCACTCACCAGCTCCATTGGAATGCCCCAGCGGGCGAACAAGCTCTTCAGGCGAATGATAACGGCCTGACTTGTGATATCATTCAGGGGTGCAATTTCCAAATACCTGGAATAGTAGTCGATCACAACAAGAAACTTTTTCCCGTGCAGTTCACACAAATCAGCAGCTATTTTCTGCCACGGCCCCGCAGGCAGCGGAGTAGACATTAAGGGCTCCCTTCTCTGAGTAGTCCGGCTTTCCCGGCAAAAGGCACATTTAGACACGTGATTTGCAATGTCGGAGCTGATCCCAGGCCACCACACAGCTGTAGCTGCCCTTTCTCTGCACTTTGTAATGCCTAAGTGGCCATCGTGAATCCTGTTTAACATCTCCTTCCTCATGCTGACAGGAATTACAATGCGGTCTTGGAACAGCACCAACCCCTCCAGCTCCGTGAGCTGCGACCTCTCTGGCTGGTAAGCATTTAAAGACATCCAGGCTGCCCGGCTCTCGGGCCAGCCATCTTTTATGTACCTTATAACTTCTTGCAGATCTGTGTCCAAATATGTCTCTTTCTTTATCTCTTCCAGTTTCCTTGAAGAAATGGACTTAGAGGCCAGAACTGAATCAACATACACTTTCACATCCGATTCCATGGAGGATTCTTCAGCAGCAGCCAGCGGGAGCCTGGATAGTGTATCTGCCTCAACCAGTTGTTTCCCCGGCACATGCACTGCCTGAACATTGAACCTGAGCAGTCTCATTAAAAGTCTCTGGCATCTCAAGGGTGTTTTGTCAATGTCATAAGAATTGATTAGAGGGACTAGCAGTTTGTGGTCAGTTTCCAGACTAAATTTCTCCAAACCCACTAGATAACGCTGAAAGCGCTCACAGGCCCAAACTGCAGCCAGGCACTCTTTCTCAATTTGAGCGTATTTTGACTCCGCAGCCGTCAGTGTGCAGGAACAGTAGGCGATGGGCTGTAGTTTATTTACATTTAACTGCAGGAGTGCAGCCCCCAACCCATAACTGCTTGCATCAGCACTAACCACAGTCTTTTTTGAAGGGTCGTAGAACCCCAGCACTGGGGCAGACCCCAGCAGTGACTTGGCATGCAGGAACGCTTTTTCACCAGTTCACTCTGGCGGGCCATCCTAATAGCCCCGTCTAACGTTAAATCAGGCTCTAACTGCAGCTTCAGGGAGACTTCAGCATCTGCAATTCCAATAACTATTCTGTCTCTGATTTGCTCTTCTTTAGCAACACCAAACTCACAGAATTCAGCTAATTCATACAGGCTGCGCACAAATGACTCCACAGATTCTCCCACACGCTGATTACGTTTGTGAAAACAAGCTCTCTCATGAATCACATTTCTTTTGGGCACAAAGTGGGCACTGAGTTTATCCATAACTATATCAAAGTTAACTTCTTCCCCTTCTTGGAAAGTAAAAGCATTGAACACTGGCTCTACATCTTTCCCCATGGAGTATAAAAGAGAATTAACTTGTACTTCACCACTCTCCTTGTTCAGTTTGGATGCAATCCTGAAGCGCTGAAACCGCTGACGCCATGTGGGCCAAGCTGCAGGCTGAGAAAAGTAAAAAGGCTCAGGTGGGGTAAACTTTGACATTGCAATCGATCAGGAACAGAAGCGCAGTCCAGAACTTCTGACACCATGTCATGAGATGCAGGACATATGCACGACACAGCAATGATGGTACAACTCTATTTTATTGCAGAGCATAACAATACACATCTAGTCAGGTTGATTGTACTAAACTAACTGCGACACAGACACCGGACCTAAGCCCCACCCACATACTAGTGACATCACATCCTGCTCTCATCACAACAGTTATTTCAAATGTAAAAATAAGCATGAAGGATCAATAACAGATATATTTAATACCTTGCAATAGGTATAACAAGTCATTTGGAACGCATTAAGGGAAAACAATTTTCATAGCACAGTGTCTCTTTTACAGCATTTCCAAAGTTTTATAAAATTATTTTCATATGACTTCACACTGATAACTGATAAGATATTATCCATTTATGTCCCTTAGAAAAAGAATAACAATTCTTAAAAAAAAAAATCCTTTCATGGACAATTTGTGTTATATTAATATAGACTTTTCACTAAGACCATTGGCCTTTTTTAGATGGCACTAGACTGTTACTTCTGCCCTTTTCTCAATTGCATGCATGCCTTTTGACAATCAAAGATTTCATAGTTTTATTAAACTGTTAACTGTGTTAAAATAATTCTTCTTTTGAAGTAAAAAAATATGATCATCAGGCACCAACAGAATTAAGCTAAATTGCAAACACTTTTTAAATCATGAAATTTTAAGTTTGACTTTACTGACCCTTTAAAAAAAGTTTTAAAAAGGAGATTTAATAGAGCGTGCACACTATCTTGAAATGAAACAGGAAGTAATATTAAAATTGTTAAGTTTGTGTAATGTCACTTTCCAAAATCAAGTGTATAAATCAATGGATCTTTAGCTGTGGTTTCCCTGGACAAACAGATCTATGGCATCCTATGGTACCTTTCACAGTTTTTAACCATCATTTCACCATTAGCTTTTCAGCGCACTACTGCAAACCCAGAATTATATAACAAATTTGAAGCCACATAAAGTATTTTTATTGCATTTTAAACAGAGACATTTGAGTATATAAGTATTATAGGGTTTTTTTGTGTTTTGTTTTTGATTAGCAGACATTCAATGGAGATTAAAGGGACACTGTACCCAAAATTTTTCTTTCGTGATTCAGATTGAGCATGAAATTTTAAGCAACTTTCTAATTTACTCCTATTATCAAGTTTTCTTCATTCTCTTGGTATCTTTATTTGAAATGCAAGAATGTAAGTTTAGATGCTGGCCCATTTTTGGTGAACAACCTGGGTTGTCCTTTCTGATTGGTGGATAAATTCATCCACCAATAAAAAAATGCTGTCCAGAGTACTGAAACCAAAAAAAGCTGCGATGCCTTCTTTTTCAAATAATGATAGCAAGAGAACGAAGAAAAATTGATAATAGGAGTAAATTAGAAAGTTGCTTAAAATTGCATGCTCTTTCTGAATTACAAAAGAAAAATTTGGGTTCAGTGTCCCTTTAAATAGATAGATAGATAGATAGATAGATAGATAGATAGATAGATGGATAGATAGATAGATATTTAGATATATATTGTATTTATATTTTACAAAAAATATTCATATAAACATAAATACATATATATATATATATATATATACCAGCGCTGAGAGTGCTCATTTTTATACCTTGAGCACAGTTAGCACTCATGAGTGATAAAAAAAAATATCACTCAACTTGTAATCTAAGCCTAAATAAATAAATGATATGTAATTGATCTGAATAGTTAGAAACTGTGCATTTGTGAATTCTTTTAATATCTTGAGTTAATATATATTTGCAGTTCACTGTGCATTTCTTCAAAGAATCCATTGATCAGTTTGACTACAAGTTAGAATGGTTAACACTGGGACATTGTATCTATAAAAGAGCCAAATGAAAATGTGATGCCTTTTAATATTTTACTTAGAACTTGCTCTTGCCAACCTAAACTGGGATTTGGTAGGGAGAATTAAATATGAACAGCCAAAAAGAACCCAGACCGGCTCCTCCAAAAAAACTTTATTGAATATAGGAAAGTTAAAAGTTCAGCATTTTTTCACAGCATAAGTAAAAGTATAGGTCACAAGGTGCACCTACAGGTAGGTAAAAGCAAACATGGGGTACTCCTACATCTGATGCGTTTCGGCTGTACCAGTAGTCATAGATAAAATCTAGGAGTTACCTTCTCATATAAATTTACTGCTTCATTCTTTGATTGGTTCAATGCTAAACTGTCCCTTGCTTCTGAGTGGTGAAGACACTTTATTCCACACCTGTCTAATCTCGTATTTACAGCCTCAATACCAACATTAACTCCTTGTTGTTTGATGCAAGTGCTACAAACTCAGACATTGATATAGATGTGTTCAAAATGTATCAATGGGCGCATTCAATGTATCATTTCATCTAACGCCCCGTTGCTGTAACAGAATTGCTATGGCAAATCATATAGATACAGCATTGATCACATCGGCTTATGTACATAGCACACGCATAAAGAAGTTCAAGGGTTATCCATTTATTAGAAATCTTAACCCTCTTAACCCTCATTGTGTCTATACATGATTGCGACTACCATACAAAATATAAACAGGTAGACGACTAGACAGCATATTAGAGTTCGTTATCATACCTGGATATTTCCTGTCTCTGATTAAAATTGATACATAATGGGCAAATCCCAATAGATTCGGCACCTTATAACAGCTAAACATCTTTGTCATAGTATCTCCTTTATCTGCGATACAAATAAATAGCATGTAAAGTGTGACCTCCAGCCACGATGAGCCAAAATAAAAATGCACTATGCAGTTGCAGTATATATCGTCCTTCAACGTTTGACATTCTCCTAACAATATGTAGCATTTAGCATTTAACGATAATTATTAACTTTTCCATGCTAAGCTAACTGGAGATATGTTATACTCGGACATGTCACAATACAGCACAACAGTATTACATTATGGTTCTAACCAGAAAAATAAATTTAAAAGGACATAGAACGTCCTAAGTCATACAGATTGGAGTGTGTAATGAAGCATACAGGCCAGCGAGTGAACAGATCCGCTGCCCGTATGCAGCAAAGGCGTGCGGGCAACTTCTCGTTTGTACTGTATATGGAAAAAATGGTCCACCAGGTATTGGCTATATCCATTTTTTCCCCAGTTTTTATCCATTTTCTGTTGATATGAAAACTAAATTAAGAATGTGAGGTTCTAAATATGTTAAATGTGGTAAGTCCCAATATTGGCCTAGATTACATGTGGAGCTCAAAAAATATTAGTGCTATTGTGCAATAATATTTAAATTAATAGTGCTTTTATTTTAGCTTTCATATTACAAATTAAAAGTAATATATTATCACTCGCGCGTAACTTTAGGGCATGTTATAATTTCTTCAACAAGTCTGATTTTTCATGATACTCTTCCTGGAAATTTTTACATTTAGTACCTTTGAGGGATCAAACACCATAAGAACAACAGTGGGGCAGGCATACATCTGGCAGAGCAAGAAACAGACGGATTATATTAAAGGGACAAAAGAGACAATGGTAATTGACTACGCCCGGATTGGCATACAGGCTCACTATTAAAGGATCTCCTAACACAAGATCCCAGCTAGATACAGACGAAGGAAAAAAACAAATAGGGGCGCCAAAGGCTAAAGTCTGCTGTCAGGGATGGGATATAAAGGGAAAAAATAACTATAACAAGTGGCCACTTATGGCTAAATACAGACCATACTAAAATAAGTACTATACAGTCAAAAAATAAATTAAATTGAACACAGCTTTAAAAACAAATATAAAAACAGGTTATTTAATACAGATAAACAATTAGCAAAAATAAAGCTTAGAAATTTTTTAAACATAAGCAGATATGATAGATCATACACTTAAACAAAAAATAAAACTTTTTATAAAAATTTTATAAACATAAGCAGATATGATAAATCCAAAACATAAACTTAAACACATTGTATTGTGTGGTAGTAGACCTAGCGCTATTGGGTGCACCTACAGCTCTCTTCAATGAGTCTCCTAGTAGACCTAGTGGGTTGCAATAATATGTGTCGATGAACTGAGCGCCTAAATATAAGGCTGAGGTGGACTTAGTTCAATAGGTAGTAGTTGTTTATTATAAATAAATAATTCCAGTGGAGATACACTTAAAATCGATTGTAATTATAAAATCATGGATTCATGAGTGGCATACAAATAGATACAATTAGCATTTTATAAAAATATATATCAATATAAGAAAAGAGTATATATCAAAAATGCTGTAGTGAACTTCTTATGAATCCTGTTAGTAAAATCCCATCTGTTGGTTAATAAAATCCTGAATGATCCTGTGAAAAACAAAAAGTACAATAGTACAGGATCATTCAGGATTTTATTATATTATATATATTATATTGATTTGTGTCACAAAGCACTGATATATCTTTTATATCTCTTGTATCTTTTCTATTTTTATTTTTGATCTTGATCTTATATTTTTATATTTTCACAATTTTTTGCTATTTTTATCACATTTTTTATCATACTTTTTTATCATACTTTTTTATATCACATTTTTTATTGCATTTGGAGATTTAGACACATCTTTTCAAACGTGCACAGGAATTTTACAATCATTTATTTAGACACTTCTTTTTTTCAAGGACATATTGGACACACCATTTGGGACACATATAGTGAGACTCTTACTTTTAAATAGTGAGACTCCATAGTTGCACTCCATACAACGCCACTACTAAGGGCATATGCCTAGGAGCATATTTAGATAGGATATTCTCTTTGTCTTTGTTTTTATTTATGCCATTTTTTATTTATGTTGTTTTTATAAAATGCTAATTGTATCTATTTGTATGGATCCATGATTTTATAATTGCAATTCATTTTAAGTGTATCTCCACTGGAATTATTTGTTTATAATAAACGACTACTACCTATTGAACTAACTTTACCTCAGCCTTATATTTAGGCGCTCAATTCATTGACACATAAACTTAAACACATATGTGAGTGTACTAGATGATCACTGCCTAGAAATACAATATAACAAAATAGCTTGTGGGAAAACTGATGATCCTATTGATCCTAGTTAGTGTTCTACCCCTCCTGGGGCCAAAGAGCAAAAAACAAATAGCGGAGAAGATGAAAAAAAATGTGTACACTCTCCAGAGTAACAATTGATAATGTGGTCCTAAAAGAATAATCTTGGAGATGGGATCCTGAAAGTTAAGTCCTTAAAGGTGCCGCAATAACCTCGGTGATGTGAAATAGCGGAATGGTGTAAGGAAGTGATTGAGCCTGGGGTCACGTGAATAAATCTAGAATCTTTATGCCTATAAAAATAAAACAAAGCCACAAATGCAAAAAAACATATATGCAAAAAAAATATTAAAAAAATTAATAATATTAGAAATCAACTCACCAGGGAAGAATACAAGCCTCCTTATGTGGTCAATGCGTTTCAGCCCGTAAAGGGCCTTTCTCAAGACATAAGGGGGAGTATAAAGCTATGACAATATAAATATCAACCTTAATGGATAGTTTACTGTTACCAAAAAGGCATTTTTGCCCTTCTCAAAGATGGATACCTCCACATATCTGAAACCGGAAGCAGCATAAGCACGCAATACCAGAATTTTGTAACCGGATCTGGAAATGACCGCAGCATCACACATGCGGTATGAGAGTGAACGGCTAAGGATTTGGAGGTAATCCTCCCTCTGTTGTTTCGTAATTGATATTTGAATATATTCATATTGTCATAGCTTTATACTCCCCCTTATGTCTTGAGAAAGGCCCTTTACGAGCTGAAACGCGTTGACCACATAAGGAGGTTTGTATTCTTCCCTGGTGAGTTGATTTCTAATATTACTCACTTTTATATATTTTTTTTTTACATTTTTGGCTTTGTTTTATTTTTATAGGCAGAGTGATTCTAGGTTTATTCACGTGACCCCATGCTTAATCACTTCCTTACACCATCTCGCTATTTCACATCACCCAGGTTGTTGCGGCACCTTTAAGGACTTAACTTTCAAGATCCCATCACCAGGATTATTCTTTCAGGACCACATTGTCCATTGTTACTCTGGAGACACATAGCATAAATTTTGAACACGTGTACACAATTATTTTTCATCTTCTCCGCTATTTGTTTTCTGCTTTTTGGCCCCAGGAGGGGTAGAACACTAACTAGGATCAATAGGATCATCAGTTTTCCCACAAGCTATTTTGTTATATTGTATTTCTAGGCGGTGATCACCTAGTACACTCACATATGTGTTTAAGTGTATGATCTATCATATCTGCTTATGTTTAAAAAATTTCTAAGCTTTATTTTTGCTAATTGTTTATCTGTATTAAATAACCTGTTTTTATATTTGGTTTTAAAGCTGTGTTCACTTTAATTTATTTTTAGACTGTATAGTACTTATTTTAGTATAGTCGATAAGCCTGCCCAGAGAGCAGTCTAATTTTTTTTAAGCTAGAGATGTAGAATCAACCTATTTTGTAACTCTTCTTTTATTTAAATATTTAAGCTACAGGTGTAGCAATACTATAATTTTACTAGACTACTGTCTTAAATATATCAAAAATACTTTTAATATAATAAACTACATATATAGCCATACCTTATTTGGACAAACTAATGTCCTAAATAAATACAACATTTCTCAAAAAGTATACCTTTTAAATCAAGAGTATACTTCATATTATATATATAAATTATTATAATATGTTGTATCCAATTGAGCTACTTATGTAGCAACAGACTATTTTTTAACTACTTTAGCTTTTAAAAAAAGCTTTATAACATTAATTAGCATCTGTTATTTAGATTCCTAGAAAGCTTATGAGGGGAAATGTCCAATCACTTTTTTTTAACACAACCATAGCTTTGAAAAAAGATGTTAAAAATAAAAAACAACAGGCTTATCTTTAGATTTTAAAAAAGCTTTTTGGTTGGAATAACTACTAATGCTATAAAACTTAAACTAAATACGATCTTCCGCTATTAAAATAACTGATCTCTCTCTACAGCAACTCTCCTCACAGACTGTTTTTTCTTAACTGCGTCAGATAATATTAAACCTTAATATTTTAAATATCTAGGAAGGGGCGTGGTTAGTCGCGAGCGACACACGCGATTTGCCATGAGCGAGAGGCGTGGCGTTCCACAAACGTGCAGTGTTTGATTGACACTGACGTATATGTTAATTCCTATATTCGTTAAATATTTTTGGAAGTTGCGATCGGCAATTTCCGTAACTCCGCCCACACATAATTTATAACGTAACAATGCAGAGTTACTGTATCAATAATGTACACACTAACACTGAAAAAATAAGCATTTATATCAATAATGTACAAACTGACACATACATAAACTTCCTTTAAAAACATAGGGCTAAATTATTTAAAGTGTCAGTATGTACATTATATATATATATAACAAATGCTTATTATTGTAATGTGTCAGTGTCTACATTATTTATACAGTCAATATGCATTGTGACTGTATAAATAATGTGTAGTCTGAGCCGCCTCCCAATAGTAAACATAACACTTCTTTACCACTATGTCCGCCATCCCCAAAAAATCGTAAGTACAATTAAAATGAATAACCCCTAATCCAAGAACCCCTCACATCGCAATTTACCTAATACACGTATTAACCACTAAACCGCCAAATACACAAATTGCAATATAAAATTTATAAATTAACTAATAATCCAACATTTAAATTAAACGTAAATAAACTAATTAACATATTAAATATTAAATCGCAAGTAACCCACAACCCAAAATTCTAATTTAAACAACCCACACCCAGAACGCTAACCCACACCCAGAACGCAAACTATTTTTTATATTAACTATCCTACCTAACCTAACACCCCCATGAATTAACACTTATTAAATTATAATTTTAAAGTAATTAAAAAACGAATATATTTTAAAAAATATCTAAATTGAAAAAAACTAAAAAAATCCTAAAATTACAAAATTTTTGAAAAACATTAAAGAAAATAAAAAACAAATTATCAAAGTTTAATAAATTAAACCTAATCCCTATGAAACCCCCCAAAAAATAAAAACACCCCTAATCTAATACTAAACTACTATTAGCCCTTAAAAGGGCTTTTGTAGGACATTGCCCTAAATTAAACAGCTCTTTTGTGAATTAAACATACTAAGACCCCCTAACAGTAAAACCCCCCATCCACCAAACCCCCCAAAATAAAAAAACATAACACTAAAAAAACCTAAACTACCCATTGCCCTGAAAAGGGCATTTGAATGGGCATTGCCCTTAAAAGGGCATTTAGCTCTTTTGCACTGCCCTTAAAAGGGCATTTAGCTCTTTTGCAAAGTACCCAAAAAATCCCTAATTTAAAAAATATAAAACCCCCATAAAAATAAAAAACTAACTAACACTAAAGCCCTAAATTGATACTCACGGATCCTGAAGTCCGGCAGAGAAGATCTTCTTCCAGACGGGTCCATCATCTTCATCCACAGCGAAGGCAGCACAGAGCGGTGTTTCCAGATGTGGCAATCCTCGGAGGCGGCGATGGTCCTTGGCGGCGATGAACCTTAGCGGCGGTCCTTGGCGGTGGTGCTCCTCTGCAGCATGGAGTTTCCTCTTCATGCGATCGTCCACCGCACACTGAAGATTAAATCCAAGGAACCCTATATTTATAGGGGTACCTTGCATTCCTATTGGCTGACATTTTCACATCAGCCAATAGGATGAGAGCAAGTGAAATCTTATTGGCTGGTGAAGCATCCACAGCTGCCTTTTTCACAAGCCAGAGCTAGTTAAAGTGAATGTAAACTTTCATGAATCAGTGCCCGGTTTTTAAAAACACTATTAAAAACAGGGGCACTTTTATTCATGAAAGTTTGCATTGCATCATTTTTTTAAAATATTTACCTTTTTCTGCAGCCAAGCCGGACCAGTGATCCCCCGCCCGCAGCTCCTCTGTACTTACATCAGCAATGACGAATCCGGCTTCCCCCATTCATGGCGTGCACCCCAGAGCAAACATTTCCTGAGGCCACACCGTGATTGGAGGAAGACGATTTCGTCATTGCTGTGCTAAGTACGGCATGATAGGCGGGCGGGGGATTGCTGGTCCGGATTGGCTGCAGAAAAGGGTAAGAACTTTTTAAAAAAACGCTGCAATGTAAACTTTCATGAATCAAAATTGCCCCTTTTTTTAATAGTATTTTTTAAAAATCGGGCACTGATTCATAAAAGTTTACATTCACTTTAATGTGTACAATATAGATAACAATGTGCTCACTCCTGTGGAGTTACAAATGAGAATGCACTGATTGGTTAAAATGCAAGTCATAAAAAGCCCTGAGATAAGGGGGCAGTCTGCAGATGCTTAGATACAAGGTAATCGCAGAGGTAAAGGTATATTAATATAACTTTGTTGGCTATACAAAACTGGGGAATGGGTAATAAAGGGATTATCTGTCTTTTTAAACAATCACAATTTAGGAGTAGGTTGTCCCTTTAAGTGTAGAATAAAAGCCCAAACCACCCTAATCTCATTACTTATGTTGATTCTATTGGACACTAGTTGTCCTCCAAAGAAAGCACAGAAGAGAGCCAAGAGTTCTCTATCGAAGAAGTGGATTATGTGCCCTAACTGATCAGATAATTATAAAAAAAAAATTTGGCTGAACAGGGAGTTCATTTTTTTTTTTTTTTTATATATTCGTCTTTATTGGGTTATATCAATGAATAACATTACAGAAAAGATAAAGAAGAATTTACATACATTTCTTGGTCTTGTAAAACATTAAATTTTACATCAACTGATCTTTATACAGTTGATGGTCCCCTGAACTTGGTACAATATTATCATAAACTTTCTGATATATCATCAACCAATAAGACCTTTAGAAGTATATAAAAGTATATATAAACAATTAACCGAACTAACTAAATTACCAAATCTCTGGTATGTTTATGATTCAATACACGTTAGGATCTGAATAAAAAGGGGAAAGTTACGTCTTGTTACTCCTTCACAGGGATTCTCATAAGTCTGTCAGTCACTGAGCCCCACAAAGTCGTGTGGGGGTGTGGGGGGGGTGGCGAAGGTGGAGCTAGATATTTGTCAGTCTTGGGTCCAACGGTTTTCTACTCACGTCACACTAGAGTCCTGGGAGGCTGTCTTAGTGTTGAGAGGCAATTTGTGTTGTATATCTTCCCAGATAAATTTAAGATCAAGGAAAAATGCCATATTATTAGTTTTAAAATATCCATATTCCTCCATCCGCATAGTGTCGTTCATTTGAGTTAACCATGTCTTAAATATAGGGCTGTCTTGAGATTTCCAACCCCTGGCGATTAACAGTCTGGCTGTATTTAATGTTAATTGAACTAGTCTACGTCTCAGTTTGCATTTGCATGTAGGAAGGAGGTTTAACAATGCGGTTTCAGGTTTTAACACGTATGTGTCCCCTAAGTTTAATATTATTTTAATGTTATTCTGGATCATCTCCCAGTATGGTTGTATTCTGGGGCATTCCCACCAAATATGCATGAGGGTTCCCTTCACCCCGCATCCCCACCAACAAAGGTCTGATGAAAAGGGAAAGATACTTTTTAGTCTGGAGGGGGTGAGGTACCACCTGGTTAATATCTTAAAATTGGTTTCCATGAACCTTGTGGAAAAGGAAGATTTTTTGATGCTATAGAAAATATTCCTCCAGTCTTTGTCTGTTAATGTTTTACCTAGGTCTCTATGCCATCTTTCCGTGTAGTTAGGAAGTCCACTCTTTGGGGCCTTAATTAAAAGTTTCTTAGCCAGTGATAATGTGTGTTGGGCTGGAAGGTTTACCGAGCAAACCTGTTCAAATGGAGTTAAGCTCCTGAGCAGTGATTCTTTCTGAGGGTGTGTGGATATGAAATGATGTATCTGATTGTATTTCAACCAGTTTGTAAATACCCCTCCTAGTATGTCTGTTAGTTCCTGTCTTTGTTTAAGCTTGCAATCTTTAGTTAACGTGCACAATGGAACTGTGAATCCCATTTCCCAGGTGTTAGAGTTTTGCTTATCAAATTTAATGCCCCCCATCAACTCAGCATTTGGAGATATGGGAGACATAGGGGACCCCAATGTGGAAATATCTGGGTGCTTTTTAACTATAGAGTCCCATATATCAAAAACATGTGCGAGTATAGGGTAGGACTTTAGCCACGGTGGTCTGTTCTGCTTAGCTAGCCAGCATAGTGTTCCAGGATGTGGTGTATGTAATATGTGGGAGTCCATTGGTACCCAGGCCTTTCTTTCTTTGTTCCTATGCCAAGCTATTACTCTCTGGAGACTAACTGCTTGATAATAAATCTCAATTTGAGGTAAGCCCAATCCTCCCTCTCCAACCCCTCTATACATTGTCATTTTTTTAATTCTAGGTTTTATTTTCCCCCCACACAAATTGGTCTAGAACTCTCTGTGTTTGTGTCAAAAAGTTCTGTGGTAGGGCTATGGGTACTGCTTGGATGGCATACAAAATTCTAGGGAGGACATTCATTTTAAGGATCTGCATCCTTCCCCACCATGAAAATGGGCGGTCTTTCCATGTCTGTAGGTCTTGTGATATTGTGTTTATGAGATTTGTAAAGTTAAGTTGAAGAAGATGTTTTGGGTGTGGTGTCAGGTATATTCCTATATACTTTATGGCCTTAGGCTGGTGTCTCAGTGCACAGTCTTCTAAAAGGGATTTAAACTTTGTTTTTGATAAAGAGACATTTAATATTTCTGACTTTTGCTCATTAATTAAAAAGTTGGAAAAGTCTCCAAACTCTTTAAGTTCTTGCATTACCGCTGTGATTGAGGACTCTGGTGAGGATAGGGTGAAGAGGACATCATCGGCATACATAGAAAGTTTAAAGTCTAAAGGGCCTAGTTTTATCCCGGTGATGTTTGGATTTTTCCTAACTCTTTGCGCCAGTACCTCCATGCTAATGATGAATAGGATTGGTGAGAGGGGGCAGCCTTGTCTCGTTCCATTGCCTATGGTAAATGGTTCTGAGACCAAACCGTTGACTCTAATTTTTGCCGTGGGGGAACGATAAAGACACCTTATTCTTTGGATCATTTTCTCTCCCAGCCCTACCTTTTTTAATGTGGCGAATAGAAACTCCCAGTCTAGACGATCAAACGCCTTTTCGGCATCTGTTGATATTATCACCATTTCAGTGTTGGTTACTTTGGCATGTTCAATTAGTTGTAGGGCTCTAATGGTATTATCCCTCGCCTCCCTGCCGGGGACAAAACCCGATTGGTCCGTGTGAATAATTTGGGGGAGAATTTTATTTAACCTGTCTGCCAAAATCTTTGTGTAGATCTTGAGGTCAGTGTTTAATAAAGATATAGGCCTGTAATTGCTGGCCAATTTTGGGGATTTGCCTGGCTTGGGTATTACCGTAATATGGGCTTCAAAAAATTATTTAGGGAGATGGCCAGAATCATCTATTTGATTAAAAAGAGCTAATAGGTGTGGAGCTAACTGTTCTTTATATTGTTTGTAGTATTTGTTGGAAAATCCATCAGGACCGGGGCTTTTATTCATTGGTAGGTTATCTATGGCCTCTTCTACTTCTTTTAGGGTAAACTGTTCTTCTAAGGCATCTCTATCGCTTGTCTGTAATTGGTTTAGGTCGGATTCATGAAGGTATTTATCTAATGAGCTTGTTTGAGAAGGGCTGTGATGAAAAGGGAGGTTATACAGGTCTCCATAATATTCCTTAAAGGATTGTGCTATAATATTAGAGTCGTATATCTCCTCCCCCCTTCTGTTTGTTAAGTTGAAGATGTAGTTTTGTAGGGATTTGCGTTTTAGTGCCCTTGCTAGCAATGATCCTGCCTTATTCCCCCCCTGATAATAGAGTTTTTTAAGATACAGAGCCTTTCTACATGCTTCCTTATGTAGGTGATTCCTTACTTGTTCTCTCGACTCTTGTAGTACCTGTAATAGTTCTTTATTTTTGGGGTTGTTTTTATGAGCTAATTCATCCGTCTGGAGTTTTTTTAGTAATTGTGTATATGTGAAGTTAGTCTTGCGTTTGTGGATAGCTTTATCTTTCATGAAGTGACCTCTCATGACTGCTTTATGCGCTAACCAGACCGAAGAGGTCTCCCTAGAGGTATTTAAATTAGTCTGGAAGTATTCTGTCATCGTTAGTAGTGTTTGTGCTGCTGTGATTGGGTCATGAAGTCGGGCCTCATCTAGTCTCCACAGGAAGGGTAATGTGGGTGCTGATGGCCATTCTAAGGTTATTGTAACTGAAGCGTGATCTGACCAGGCTATTGGCTGCATATTAGAGTCTCGTAGCAATGTGAGGTTTTTATGTTCCAGAAACCAATAGTCTATTCTAGAATAGGACTTCGCCGGGTTGGAGTAGAATGAGTAGTTACGTGTGGTCAGGTGAACGAAACGCCAAGTGTCTGTCAACGTAAGTTTTCGTAATGTGTTAATGGAGTGTCTCGTACCCGCCGCTACCGAGCTACTGCCCTGGGAACAATCTAACGTCGGGAGCAGAGCCATATATAGATCTCCTCCCAAGATCAGGGTCCCTTTCTGTACTTCTAATATTTTGTTTCCTATCCTTTTAATAAATCGGGCTTGTCCTTTATTGGGGGAATATATATTGGCCAGTGTGACTGGTCTATTGTACAATAAACCTATCAAAATGATAAATCTGCCTTCTTTATCCACGTGTTTGTCCGTCAGTTGAAAGGGAGTGTGTTTTTTCAAATAGTATTCCCACCCCATTAGTCTTTTTGGTGTGAGAGTGAAGAAAGGAGGTTGGGAATTCTTGTGATTTAAGACTGGGTTCTTTGCCATGTAGGAAGTGTGTCTCTTGTATAAACACTATATTCGCCCTCTCCCTCTTAAACCAATTAAGCGCTATAGAGCGCTTTGTAGATGAATTTAGTCCCTTGCAGTTCTGTGATATTAATAAGATCTCCCTGTGTTCAGAGCCCATTGTTTATAAAGTGTGTGTATACGCTTACCCTCAGCACAGAGTGGGAGTTGATTCCGCCTTTCTTGGGCACCCCAGTAACCATGTGGTCTTTCCTTACCCTATTGGTATCGCCTTCGCCAGGCAGTAGGTGATTTATAGTCCGGTCAGTGGGGGTAACAATCTTTGTATAGCAGATCCTTGTGCATTGATAGATAGAAAGAAATATTATAGATTCGGTTAAAAATACAAAAAACATTTCAACAATTAAACTAAAACTATTAAACCAGGGATTATAAATCCCATAACTAGACTCTGTCCCGTGTTATTGGGGTAGTAAATCAACCAGAAGGGTTGAATGACACCTAGAAGGCAACACCTCCTAAAAACATTGTATGTCATTACTTTCTAACCTGAAAAAAATCGGTAAAGAGCATTAAAAGGAGGAAACAAGTGAGAAAAAAACAGCATACATGGAAAATAAACATCACAACTTTTCATTTTTGTACTGTGAAATAACCCATCTTAGCACTCTGCTATAGGAAGTCTATGTCCTGCACATTAGGGAGTACAGAATGTCCTCTATTCCAAATGTCTGAGTTACCAAACCAGACGTTCAACCAGTCTCTGGTTCCTCATCTGGTGCAGATTGAACTGTTGATGATTCCTTTAATCGCTTCTTAGTTGCTTTCGTCCAGTGAGCTCTTTGGGGCTGTGGTTGTGAAGTGTCTCTTTTCCGGGGAATAGTTTTAGCCGGCTCTTGCAAGGAAGGTGAGGGGGGAGGTATATCCAAAGCTTTACAGAATTGTTCCAAGTCCTCTGAGGATCTATATGTAATGATTCTATTGTTTTTCATGACTTTGATACTGAACGGGAACCCCCATCTGTAGTTCAATCCTTGATCTTTCAGGTGTGTTGTAAGGAATCTCACCTCTTTACGATTTTTTAGTGTAATAGGACTGAGGTCCGCATAGAATTGTAGCATGCACCCCTCAATTTGGAAAGATTGTTGTTTTCTGGTAGCGTTCATAATAAGCTCTTTATCTGTGAATTTATGAAAGCGAAGGATTACATCTCTTGGTGGTTCTCCTTCTCGTGGAGGTGGCCTCAAAGCTCTGTGTGCTCTATCTAGGGGCATGTCATCCATTTGTTGGTCCTTGACTAGATGTTTGAATGTTTTTTGCAGAAAACTCTGTAGGATGTCTGGAGACACCCTCTCAGGGATGCCCCTTATACGCAAGTTTTGCCTTGTCCCCCGGTTATCTAGATCTTCTAATTTAGATTGAAGAAACTCTATCTGGGATTCTTGCATGTCTATTTTCCTCGTAAGGAGGTCCAGCGTGTTAGTGCATTCTTCATCTTGTTCCTCTAGATAAGCCACTCTCCCTCCTAGTTCTGCAACTTCTTTCTTTATCCCAGAGAGACCATCTTTTAGGATCTGATTGACTTGTTGAAAAAAATTAGTGAGATCCGTTCTTGTAGGGAGATCTTTCAGATCTGCCCTAGTTATAGGGGATTCTTTATCCTGAGAGGGGGTAGATGGTAGATCTTCTTGTGATATTTGTGGTTCGTCACCTTCCGCCGGTGGTGTGGATTGTAATTTCTGAAAAAAAGAGTTCATCTTTGTGTTTGATATGTTGGTAGGTTTGGGTCCTTTATCTGTCCTATTGATTCTTCTCGTCGCCATTTTAAGAGCTCCAAATGCAGGCTAGGTGTGTTAAACTGTAGTGTCACTTTGCTGCCCCCTGTTGCTTTAAACAATTTTTACTTGGCTTGCGTTTATTACTGTATTTCAAGGGGAGTCCTTCAGGTGTCCCTTAATCTATTATCTCTATTTATGAGTAATCTTGTTGATAGTAAAAATTAACCTCTTTAGGGTTCTGTCTTTTCGCACGTGGGTCAGTTAATTTATATTGAATTGTAATGGAGTCTCTCAGTGCATATTGCTTTTTATATGAGTGCTTGATGTCTGTAACAATATTAATCCCAGCCAGATGTCTGTGTCTCTTTATGACCTGTTTGACAGTAGAATCCTAGCAAACAGCTCTCATCAGGCCTTCCCTGCTCTGTTAGCTTGTTAGCTTTAATACCTAAAGTAGGTGGTGTTTTTCTCCTCAGCAAGATCTGTTCTGGTGGGGGTTAGATTAAAAAGAAAAACTTAGTTTAATCTTTAATTTCTT
The DNA here is from genome assembly GCF_027579735.1 of Bombina bombina. NCBI lineage: Eukaryota > Metazoa > Chordata > Amphibia > Anura > Bombinatoridae > Bombina > Bombina bombina. Next base: position 833,716,938 of record NC_069504.1, on the reverse strand, counting down.
CTGTTTTTTATATTGTTTCAGTATATCTTCTTGATTCTGTGAAACTAAGCTCAGAGCTTTGACTACAAGGGCAAAACAGGCAGTCCGTTTTCAGGCCCTGCATGTAACTTGGCTCACTGAGAGCTTATGGGGTTTCCCAGCCCTGTTAGCAGGGGCGCTACTTCGCCGGGGTAAATCTAGCTTATCTTGGGTTGCTGTGTGGGTTGTTTCCCCTCTCATTCACCCATCCGATGCTCACAGTCCCTTGTCTGGCCCTCCGTTGCCACTTCTGGGCCTCTACTGCACTGCTGGGCTTCTCTGCGTGGTGATAGCTGTTTGGGGTTTCCAGACAGTGCAGCAGGGGCGCGCTTTTCTTCCCGGTGTTTAGTTAGCTTTAGAGGTGTTTACATTCTGCTTACTCTCCTCAGTCACCTCCCGGTACCATCACCACCTCCATGGGTGTCTTTTAGGGCAGGTTAGCAGCCCCAGAACCGGGTATTAACCCCCCAGGTGTCACTTAGCTACGGAGCATTAAAATATTGCGGCCATCCCAGGGCATGGTCGGCTCCGCCCCCCAGGGAGTTCATTTTTATCCTTTATTACAAGAATATCAACTCACTAAAACTAGTCGTGGAAGGATCAAGGTCATGCCAGGCTTGCTGAATCTGCTGGCTGTCCTTCATTTTAATCATCCAGTATGGCTATGGGGATGTGCCATCCTACTGTTTTCCAGTATCCAAATACAGTACTGTAAGCCCTTGTGACATTCACTGCAAAACAGATGTGGAGAGAAGCTTGCATTGAAAAATAATTTATTTGGAGTCGCCACAGAGAAATAAGATGTACTCTAAAAGAAAACATTACCATTCGCTGAGTTTCCAGTCCCCACCCAGGTTTGGCTTATATTCCTTGTGCTGGTCCAAGTTTACTCTGAGTTAGTCTTGTCAAAGTTATCATCTGAAAACTGGTCTTCATGTTCATATTGATATGCCCATACATGACAATATTTTTTCGATATTCTAGGAACCTTAGGTTTGTTCCAGTTTTAGAAATTCTAATGGTTAATGGATGTTTAATAGGGAGACAATATCTCGCCCCTTTTAGATTTCATCTTTATGGGTTTTATAAGCAAGGGCCTACTTTTGTATTATTAAAATAATTGATATGTCCAGTAGCACACATGATCCATGCAATCTATTTTGGTACAGTATAAAAGCTCCCTATTTCAAGAGGGCCAAAAATAATATTGGTGCGCTGTCTGCCTAATTTCAACCATATATTTGTTTAAAATTTTTATATATGTCTGTGTTTGTATAGACCTATATTGAAGGGTATTTGACCAGCATTTATGTTCTGCATCCTAATCAGAAAAAGCCAGCTAGGGAGAGTGAGAACTCTTAACCAACTTCCTTAAGGTGAGATGGATGGTGGGCAAATGGATTAGAATCATTAGCCTTTTACCAAAACTATAATTATTAACTAGTTAAGCTTTTAACATGAAACATTTGACTTACATAAACAGTATCAAAATTGATGAACATATCGAGAGATGTAAAATTTAATTCAACACAAAATGAAGATATGGAAATGGAATGCTCGTTTATGACGGGAACGGATTATTAACACAAAGTGTCTCAAGTGGCCATAGAGTGAAACACGAAGCCAATTTAAATAAATAAAATTCAAGCAATAATATTAGAGATAGCTATAAGCTCAGGAAACACAGAACAGACATATATGGCCACATAAACGATGTGGGTCAAGACATCCATATCTAGGGAACTGCTAAGTTTAAAAATGTTCCAAGAGCACAATATGATAACTAACAATCAGAAGGCTTTCTACATAAGTGCTCAGAAACTATTTTAGAAAAGGAATGACAAATGTTAAAGGGACATTCTACTTGAACATTTTTATTAAAAAGATAGATAATCCCTTTATTACCATTATATTAATATACTTTTTACCTCTGTTATTACCTTGTATCTGAGCCTCTGCAGACTGCCCCCTTATCTCAGTGCTTTTGAAAGACATGCATTTTAGCCAATTAGGGCTGACTCATAAATAACTCCACGGGAGTTAGCACAATGTGGCTATGACCCCAACCTCTAAAGTTTAGCACAAGAAGAAGCCAGGGATGGTAAAAAATCTAAAACAAAGAAATCTGGAAATAAATTCACAGAAGGATCAGTAGTTTTCAGTACTCCCTATTCTGCTCAGTTCAATTAAGTTGTTAAAAATTTTTAAAAAACATATCACATTATTAAAAAATGATCATTTATTATCATCCATAACAGGTAATTGCAGATTTGTATCTAGAAAACCCGAGACCCTGGGCTTAAAACTTGTCCCAAGTATGGTCCAAACTAACAAACCCAATAGTACAATATGGATTTATCATAAGGGTAATTTCAAATGTAACAACTTTAATTGTAAAGCGTGTAAAACATTGACACCAGGACAACAGTTCTACTCTACTGTCACACAAAGGACATTTGAAATTAACCTATATGCCACTTGCAGAACTAAATGGGTAGTATACCTCATCACCAGTAAACATTGCCAACAAAAATATGTCGGCCAGACCTCTCACGAATTTTGCGATAGGGTCAGAGAGCATCTTAGGGATGTAGAGAATTTCAATAAAGACTCAGCCATAGCTAAACATTTTAATGGTCTGCATCTCACTAGTGTTCCCAGTTTTGGAGCACAGATCATTAAAATTGTTCACAGGAGCCCTAGAGGGGGTGATAGACATAAATCCCTTACTAAAAGAGAACTCTTTTGGATTTTGAAATTAGACACAAGACACCCAAATGGCATCAACTTAGAATGGGATGTCTTATTTTATAGATTGAATTATCAGCAATATAAAACAGCTTATTTCTTATCAACAACATTGAGCCCTTCTCACATACTAAAAAATGTTTAAAATACTATACTAAACTAATCCAGATCACTATGTAAATTAAATCAAATTTTGTTATCATAGCCTGACATAAAACTAGTGAATTAGAGACATATACATCCTATGTAAATTATGTTTTCAAATATACTATGGATTTGTACTTAAAGGGACAGTCTACACCAGAATTTTTATTGTTTTAAAAGATAGATAATCCATTTATTACCCATTCCCCAGTTTTGCATAACCAACACAGTTATATTAATATACTTTTAACCTCTGTGATTATCTTGTATCTAAGCCTCTGCAAACTGCCCCTTTATTTCAGTTCTTTTGACAGACTTGCAGTTTAGCCAATCAGTGCCTGCTCCCAGATAACTTCACGTGCATGATCACAGTGTTATCTATATGAAACACATGAACTAACACCCTCTAGTGGTGAAAAACTGTTAAAATGCATTCTGAAAAGAGGTGGCCTTCAAGGTCTAAGAAATTAGCATATGAACCTCCTAGGTTAAGCTTTCAACTAAGAATACCAAGAGAACAAAGCAAAATTGGTGATAAAAGTAAATTGGAAAATTGTTTAAAATTACATGCCCTATCTGAATCATGAAAGTTTATTTGGCCTAGACTGTCCCTTTAAAATTCATTTTTATGTGCATGCTTTTATGTATACATACAAGCACCTGTTAGCAGATTCACAAGGATTTTGTATTGTACTACTTATTTTGTAGATACCACCTTAAGCTTGAAGGAGGCGTTCCAATGTGTGGTCTGATTCAGGCCACTGATAGCTTGAGCGTCCTTTAGGTATGAGCTGACATCTTTGGAGCATGTATCCTATGACTAAGTGCCACTAGGGGGCGTGAAACGCGTCAGGACAGCCTTCCTTGCATTCTTGCATATCCATGCATTTTTAACTTTTTCCCAATAAAGATTATACATTTTGTATTTACCCCCTCGAGTGCTCAGATACCTGTTTCTTAGCACATTGTTAGCACAAAAAAAAAAAAAAAAAACATATGTATCAAATTCACTTTTTTGGGGTGGGGGGCCCTTCTTAGATTCTTGCACCTGGGCCCTGTGGTTTCTAGTTACGCCTTTACATATAAGATATATCTGCATATAAGACAAAGCAAATCTTCTCATGTAAACTTTTAGAAAATTATTGTAGAAAGGGATCTCCTCAGATATCACACTATACATGGTTCCTCACATCTCACAATTTAATGGTGGCTTCTTTGCTCACTCTCTCTCAATCATGCTTCCTCTTTTGTGCACTGGTTTCTAAAGTTTTTCTCTATCCTTGTCTTCCTCCCTCTGATTTTACTTCGCCTGACAAATAAAGTTGTTTATTTTTTGCAAAAGCCATTAGTGCTGCTTGCAAGATATGCTTAATTACTTTTTGTATATGACACATGTTAACAAACTTTTACAATCAAAAGAATGCATCTTATAGGCAAAAATGTTTAATGAAAAATATAGAAACAAAAATGATAAAATGTAGTAAATTGTTATGGAGTAAACTCAGAGATGAAACTAAACCAACAAGGACTGTCTGCTCAACATTTGGAGGTGCTATATATGTAAGTATGTGGTAGATTGTTTTACTAATTCTTAAAGGGACAGTCTATTTAAAATTAAAATTGCATGCCCTCTCTGAATCATGAAAGTTTAAACAACTTTCCAATGTACTTTTATTATCAAATATGCCTTGTTATCTTTGTATTCTTTGTTGAAAGCTAAGCCTAGGTAGGCTTATATGCTAATTTCTAATTTCTAAACCCTTGAAGGCCTCCTCTTATCTAAGCGCAATTTGACAGTTTTTTTACAGCTAGACTGCAAACCATGTACAACGTCCAAATGACAATAAATGCATTGCCATACAACAGGGACACCAAATGTATTGACATATAAGGACTTTTGCAAAGTACAAGACTTAAAGAAGGACATTGTTATACCCAGATTTTAAAACTGGTTTTAGTTAGCTAAATGATGACATAATATATTATGTCTTTGTTATTACATAAAACATGTCTAAAATGTATATTTTGGTATGTTCTGGTTAAAAATGGATTTGCTATTGGAAAGATGGGAGTTAAAAAGGAAAAACCATAAGCCCTCCTCCACTTCAGAGGGGATAATCTCATACTGATTTGTCCAGGACGATTATGTGGGAGTCCATTGGTACCCAGGCCTTTCTTTCTTTGTTCCTATGCCAAGCTATTACTCTCTGGAGACTAACTGCTTGATAATAAATCTCAATTTGAGGTAAGCCCAATCCTCCCTCTCCAACCCCTCTATACATTGTCATTTTTTTAATTCTAGGTTTTATTTTCCCCCCACACAAATTGGTCTAGAACTCTCTGTGTTTGTGTCAAAAAGTTCTGTGGTAGGGCTATGGGTACTGCTTGGATGGCATACAAAATTCTAGGGAGGACATTCATTTTAAGGATCTGCATCCTTCCCCACCATGAAAATGGGCGGTCTTTCCATGTCTGTAGGTCTTGTGATATTGTGTTTATGAGATTTGTAAAGTTAAGTTGAAGAAGATGTTTTGGGTGTGGTGTCAGGTATATTCCTATATACTTTATGGCCTTAGGCTGGTGTCTCAGTGCACAGTCTTCTAAAAGGGATTTAAACTTTGTTTTTGATAAAGAGACATTTAATATTTCTGACTTTTGCTCATTAATTAAAAAGTTGGAAAAGTCTCCAAACTCTTTAAGTTCTTGCATTACCGCTGTGATTGAGGACTCTGGTGAGGATAGGGTGAAGAGGACATCATCGGCATACATAGAAAGTTTAAAGTCTAAAGGGCCTAGTTTTATCCCGGTGATGTTTGGATTTTTCCTAACTCTTTGCGCCAGTACCTCCATGCTAATGATGAATAGGATTGGTGAGAGGGGGCAGCCTTGTCTCGTTCCATTGCCTATGGTAAATGGTTCTGAGACCAAACCGTTGACTCTAATTTTTGCCGTGGGGGAACGATAAAGACACCTTATTCTTTGGATCATTTTCTCTCCCAGCCCTACCTTTTTTAATGTGGCGAATAGAAACTACCAGTCTAGACGATCAAACGCCTTTTCGGCATCTGTTGATATTATCACCATTTCAGTGTTGGTTACTTTGGCATGTTCAATTAGTTGTAGGGCTCTAATGGTATTATCCCTCGCCTCCCTGCCGGGGACAAAACCCGATTGGTCCGTGTGAATAATTTGGGGGAGAATTTTATTTAACCTGTCTGCCAAAATCTTTGTGTAGATCTTGAGGTCAGTGTTTAATAAAGATATAGGCCTGTAATTGCTGGCCAATTTTGGGGATTTGCCTGGCTTGGGTATTACCGTAATATGGGCTTCAAAAAATTATTTAGGGAGATGGCCAGAATCATCTATTTGATTAAAAAGAGCTAATAGGTGTGGAGCTAACTGTTCTTTATATTGTTTGTAGTATTTGTTGGAAAATCCATCAGGACCGGGGCTTTTGTTCATTGGTAGGTTATCTATGGCCTCTTCTACTTCTTTTAGGGTAAACTGTTCTTCTAAGGCATCTCTATCGCTTGTCTGTAATTGGTTTAGGTCGGATTCATGAAGGTATTTATCTAATGAGCTTGTTTGAGAAGGGCTGTGATGAAAAGGGAGGTTATACAGGTCTCCATAATATTCCTTAAAGGATTGTGCTATAATATTAGAGTCGTATATCTCCTCCCCCCTTCTGTTTGTTAAGTTGAAGATGTAGTTTTGTAGGGATTTGCGTTTTAGTGCCCTTGCTAGCAATGATCCTGCCTTATTCCCCCCCTGATAATAGAGTTTTTTAAGATACAGAGCCTTTCTACATGCTTCCTTATGTAGGTGATTCCTTACTTGTTCTCTCGACTCTTGTAGTACCTGTAATAGTTCTTTATTTTTATGGTTGTTTTTATGAGCTAATTCATCCGTCTGGAGTTTTTTTAGTAATTGTGTATATGTGAAGTTAGTCTTGCGTTTGTGGATAGCTTTATCTTTCATGAAGTGACCTCTCATGACTGCTTTATGCGCTAACCAGACCGAAGAGGTCTCCCTAGAGGTATTTAAATTAGTCTGGAAGTATTCTGTCATCGTTAGTAGTGTTTGTGCTGCTGTGATTGGGTCATGAAGTCGGGCCTCATCTAGTCTCCACAGGAAGGGTAATGTGGGTGCTGATGGCCATTCTAAGGTTATTGTAACTGAAGCGTGATCTGACCAGGCTATTGGCTGCATATTAGAGTCTCGTAGCAATGTGAGGTTTTTATGTTCCAGAAACCAATAGTCTATTCTAGAATAGGACTTCGCCGGGTTGGAGTAGAATGAGTAGTTACGTGTGGTCAGGTGAACGAAACGCCAAGTGTCTGTCAACGTAAGTTTTCGTAATGTGTTAATGGAGTGTCTCGTACCCGCCGCTACCGAGCTACTGCCCTGGGAACAATCTAACGTCGGGAGCAGAGCCATATATAGATCTCCTCCCAAGATCAGGGTCCCTTTCTGTACTTCTAATATTTTGTTTCCTATCCTTTTAATAAATCGGGCTTGTCCTTTATTGGGGGAATATATATTGGCCAGTGTGACTGGTCTATTGTACAATAAACGTATCAAAATGATAAATCTGCCTTCTTTATCCACGTGTTTGTCCGTCAGTTGAAAGGGAGTGTGTTTTTTCAAATAGTATTCCCACCCCATTAGTCTTTTTGGTGTGAGAGTGAAGAAAGGAGGTTGGGAATTCTTGTGATTTAAGACTGGGTTCTTTGCCATGTAGGAAGTGTGTCTCTTGTATAAACACTATATTCGCCCTCTCCCTCTTAAACCAATTAAGCGCTATAGAGCGCTTTGTAGATGAATTTAGTCCCTTGCAGTTCTGTGATATTAATAAGATCTCCCTGTGTTCAGAGCCCATTGTTTATAAAGTGTGTGTATACGCTTACCCTCAGCACAGAGTGGGAGTTGATTCCGCCTTTCTTGGGCACCCCAGTAACCATGTGGTCTTTCCTTACCCTATTGGTATCGCCTTCGCCAGGCAGTAGGTGATTTATAGTCCGGTCAGTGGGGGTAACAATCTTTGTATAGCAGATCCTTGTGCATTGATAGATAGAAAGAAACATTATAGATTCGGTTAAAAATACAAAAAACATTTCAACAATTAAACTAAAACTATTAAACCAGGGATTATAAATCCCATAACTAGACTCTGTCCCGTGTTATTGGGGTAGTAAATCAACCAGAAGGGTTGAATGACACCTAGAAGGCAACACCTCCTAAAAACATTGTATGTCATTACTTTCTAACCTGAAAAAAATCGGTAAAGAGCATTAAAAGGAGGAAACAAGTGAGAAAAAAACAGCATACATGGAAAATAAACATCACAACTTTTCATTTTTGTACTGTGAAATAACCCATCTTAGCACTCTGCTATAGGAAGTCTATGTCCTGCACATTAGGGAGTACAGAATGTCCTCTATTCCAAATGTCTGAGTTACCAAACCAGACGTTCAACCAGTCTCTGGTTCCTCATCTGGTGCAGATTGAACTGTTGATGATTCCTTTAATCGCTTCTTAGTTGCTTTCGTCCAGTGAGCTCTTTGGGGCTGTGGTTGTGAAGTGTCTCTTTTCCGGGGAATAGTTTTAGCCGGCTCTTGCAAGGAAGGTGAGGGGGGAGGTATATCCAAAGCTTTATAGAATTGTTCCAAGTCCTCTGAGGATCTATATGTAATGATTCTATTGTTTTTCATGACTTTGATACTGAACGGGAACCCCCATCTGTAGTTAAATCCTTGATCTTTCAGGTGTGTTGTAAGGAATCTCACCTCTTTACGATTTTTTAGTGTAATAGGACTGAGGTCCGCATAGAATTGTAGCATGCACCCCTCAATTTGGAAAGATTGTTGTTTTCTGGTAGCGTTCATAATAAGCTCTTTATCTGTGAATTTATGAAAGCGAAGGATTACATCTCTTGGTGGTTCTCCTTCTCGTGGAGGTGGCCTCAAAGCTCTGTGTGCTCTATCTAGGGGCATGTCATCCATTTGTTGGTCCTTGACTAGATGTTTGAATGTTTTTTGCAGAAAACTCTGTAGGATGTCTGGAGACACCCTCTCAGGGATGCCCCTTATACGCAAGTTTTGCCTTGTCCCCCGGTTATCTAGATCTTCTAATTTAGATTGAAGAAACTCTATCTGGGATTCTTGCATGTCTATTTTCCTCGTAAGGAGGTCCAGCGTGTTAGTGCATTCTTCATCTTGTTCCTCTAGATAAGCCACTCTCCCTCCTAGTTCTGCAACTTCTTTCTTTATCCCAGAGAGACCATCTTTTAGGATCTGATTGACTTGTTGAAAAAAATTAGTGAGATCCTTAGTGAGGTTCGTCACCTTCCGCCGGTGGTGTGGATTGTAATTTCTGAAAAAAAGAGTTCATCTTTGTGTTTGATATGTTGGTAGGTTTGGGTCCTTTATCTGTCCTATTGATTCTTCTCGTCGCCATTTTAAGAGCTCCAAATGCAGGCTAGGTGTGTTAAACTGTAGTGTCACTTTGCTGCCCCCTGTTGCTTTAAACAATTTTTACTTGGCTTGCGTTTATTACTGTATTTCAAGGGGAGTCCTTCAGGTGTCCCTTAATCTATTATCTCTATTTATGAGTAATCTTGTTGATAGTAAAAATTAACCTCTTTAGGGTTCTGTCTTTTCGCACGTGGGTCAGTTAATTTATATTGAATTGTAATGGAGTCTCTCAGTGCATATTGCTTTTTATATGAGTGCTTGATGTCTGTAACAATATTAATCCCAGCCAGATGTCTGTGTCTCTTTATGACCTGTTTGACAGTAGAATCCTAGCAAACAGCTCTCATCAGGCCTTCCCTGCTCTGTTAGCTTGTTAGCTTTAATACCTAAAGTAGGTGGTGTTTTTCTCCTCAGCAAGATCTGTTCTGGTGGGGGTTAGATTAAAAAGAAAAACTTAGTTTAATCTTTAATTTCTTCTGTTTTTTATATTGTTTCAGTATATCTTCTTGATTCTGTGAAACTAAGCTCAGAGCTTTGACTACAAGGGCAAAACAGGCAGTCCGTTTTCAGGCCCTGCATGTAACTTGGCTCACTGAGAGCTTATGGGGTTTCCCAGCCCTGTTAGCAGGGGCGCTACTTCGCCGGGGTAAATCTAGCTTATCTTGGGTTGCTGTGTGGGTTGTTTCCCCTCTCATTCACCCATCCGATGCTCACAGTCCCTTGTCTGGCCCTCCGTTGCCACTTCTGGGCCTCTACTGCACTGCTGGGCTTCTCTGCGTGGTGATAGCTGTTTGGGGTTTCCAGACAGTGCAGCAGGGGCGCGCTTTTCTTCCCGGTGTTTAGTTAGCTTTAGAGGTGTTTACATTCTGCTTACTCTCCTCAGTCACCTCCCGGTACCATCACCACCTCCATGGGTGTCTTTTAGGGCAGGTTAGCAGCCCCAGAACCGGGTATTAACCCCCCAGGTGTCACTTAGCTACGGAGCATTAAAATATTGCGGCCATCCCAGGGCATGGTCGGCTCCGCCCCCCAGGGAGTTCATTTTTATCCTTTATTACAAGAATATCAACTCACTAAAACTAGTCGTGGAAGGATCAAGGTCATGCCAGGCTTGCTGAATCTGCTGGCTGTCCTTCATTTTAATCATCCAGTATGGCTATGGGGATGTGCCATCCTACTGTTTTCCAGTATCCAAATACAGTACTGTAAGCCCTTGTGACATTCACTGCAAAACAGATGTGGAGAGAAGCTTGCATTGAAAAATAATTTATTTGGAGTCGCCACAGAGAAATAAGATGTACTCTAAAAGAAAACATTACCATTCGCTGAGTTTCCAGTCCCCACCCAGGTTTGGCTTATATTCCTTGTGCTGGTCCAAGTTTACTCTGAGTTAGTCTTGTCAAAGTTATCATCTGAAAACTGGTCTTCATGTTCATATTGATATGCCCATACATGACAATATTTTTTCGATATTCTAGGAACCTTAGGTTTGTTCCAGTTTTAGAAATTCTAATGGTTAATGGATGTTTAATAGGGAGACAATATCTCGCCCCTTTTAGATTTCATCTTTATGGGTTTTATAAGCAAGGGCCTACTTTTGTATTATTAAAATAATTGATATGTCCAGTAGCACACATGATCCATGCAATCTATTTTGGTACAGTATAAAAGCTCCCTATTTCAAGAGGGCCAAAAATAATATTGGTGCGCTGTCTGCCTAATTTCAACCATATATTTGTTTAAAATTTTTATATATGTCTGTGTTTGTATAGACCTATATTGAAGGGTATTTGACCAGCATTTATGTTCTGCATCCTAATCAGAAAAAGCCAGCTAGGGAGAGTGAGAACTCTTAACCAACTTCCTTAAGGTGAGATGGATGGTGGGCAAATGGATTAGAATCATTAGCCTTTTACCAAAACTATAATTATTAACTAGTTAAGCTTTTAACATGAAACATTTGACTTACATAAACAGTATCAAAATTGATGAACATATCGAGAGATGTAAAATTTAATTCAACACAAAATGAAGATATGGAAATGGAATGCTCGTTTATGACGGGAACGGATTATTAACACAAAGTGTCTCAAGTGGCCATAGAGTGAAACACGAAGCCAATTTAAATAAATAAAATTCAAGCAATAATATTAGAGATAGCTATAAGCTCAGGAAACACAGAACAGACATATATGGCCACATAAACGATGTGGGTCAAGACATCCATATCTAGGGAACTGCTAAGTTTAAAAATGTTCCAAGAGCACAATATGATAACTAACAATCAGAAGGCTTTCTACATAAGTGCTCAGAAACTATTTTAGAAAAGGAATGACAAATGTTAAAGGGACATTCTACTTGAACATTTTTATTAAAACGATAGATAATCCCTTTATTACCATTATATTAATATACTTTTTACCTCTGTTATTACCTTGTATCTGAGCCTCTGCAGACTGCCCCCTTATCTCAGTGCTTTTGAAAGACATGCATTTTAGCCAATTAGGGCTGACTCATAAATAACTCCACGGGAGTTAGCACAATGTGGCTATGACCCCAACCTCTAAAGTTTAGCACAAGAAGAAGCCAGGGATGGTAAAAAATCTAAAACAAAGAAATCTGGAAATAAATTCACAGAAGGATCAGTAGTTTTCAGTACTCCCTATTCTGCTCAGTTCAATTAAGTTGTTAAAAATTTTTAAAAAACATATCACATTATTAAAAAATGATCATTTATTATCATCCATAACAGGTAATTGCAGATTTGTATCTAGAAAACCCGAGACCCTGGGCTTAAAACTTGTCCCAAGTATGGTCCAAACTAACAAACCCAATAGTACAATATGGATTTATCATAAGGGTAATTTCAAATGTAACAACTTTAATTGTAAAGCGTGTAAAACATTGACACCAGGACAACAGTTCTACTCTACTGTCACACAAAGGACATTTGAAATTAACCTATATGCCACTTGCAGAACTAAATGGGTAGTATACCTCATCACCAGTAAACATTGCCAACAAAAATATGTCGGCCAGACCTCTCACGAATTTTGCGATAGGGTCAGAGAGCATCTTAGGGATGTAGAGAATTTCAATAAAGACTCAGCCATAGCTAAACATTTTAATGGTCTGCATCTCACTAGTGTTCCCAGTTTTGGAGCACAGATCATTAAAATTGTTCACAGGAGCCCTAGAGGGGGTGATAGACATAAATCCCTTACTAAAAGAGAACTCTTTTGGATTTTGAAATTAGACACAAGACACCCAAATGGCATCAACTTAGAATGGGATGTCTTATTTTATAGATTGAATTATCAGCAATATAAAACAGCTTATTTCTTATCAACAACATTGAGCCCTTCTCACATACTAAAAAATGTTTAAAATACTATACTAAACTAATCCAGATCACTATGTAAATTAAATCAAATTTTGTTATCATAGCCTGACATAAAACTAGTGAATTAGAGACATATACATCCTATGTAAATTATGTTTTCAAATATACTATGGATTTGTACTTAAAGGGACAGTCTACACCAGAATTTTTATTGTTTTAAAAGATAGATAATCCATTTATTACCCATTCCCCAGTTTTGCATAACCAACACAGTTATATTAATATACTTTTAACCTCTGTGATTATCTTGTATCTAAGCCTCTGCAAACTGCCCCTTTATTTCAGTTCTTTTGACAGACTTGCAGTTTAGCCAATCAGTGCCTGCTCCCAGATAACTTCACGTGCATGATCACAGTGTTATCTATATGAAACACATGAACTAACACCCTCTAGTGGTGAAAAACTGTTAAAATGCATTCTGAAAAGAGGTGGCCTTCAAGGTCTAAGAAATTAGCATATGAACCTCCTAGGTTAAGCTTTCAACTAAGAATACCAAGAGAACAAAGCAAAATTGGTGATAAAAGTAAATTGGAAAATTGTTTAAAATTACATGCCCTATCTGAATCATGAAAGTTTATTTGGCCTAGACTGTCCCTTTAAAATTCATTTTTATGTGCATGCTTTTATGTATACATACAAGCACCTGTTAGCAGATTCACAAGGATTTTGTATTGTACTACTTATTTTGTAGATACCACCTTAAGCTTGAAGGAGGCGTTCCAATGTGTGGTCTGATTCAGGCCACTGATAGCTTGAGCGTCCTTTAGGTATGAGCTGACATCTTTGGAGCATGTATCCTATGACTAAGTGCCACTAGGGGGCGTGAAACGCGTCAGGACAGCCTTCCTTGCATTCTTGCATATCCATGCATTTTTAACTTTTTCCCAATAAAGATTATACATTTTGTATTTACCCCCTCGAGTGCTCAGATACCTGTTTCTTAGCACATTGTTAGCTCAAAAAAAAAAAAAAAAAACATATGTATCAAATTCACTTTTTTGGGGTGGGGGGCCCTTCTTAGATTCTTGCACCTGGGCCCTGTGGTTTCTAGTTACGCCTTTACATATAAGATATATCTGCATATAAGACAAAGCAAATCTTCTCATGTAAACTTTTAGAAAATTATTGTAGAAAGGGATCTCCTCAGATATCACACTATACATGGTTCCTCACATCTCACAATTTAATGGTGGCTTCTTTGCTCACTCTCTCTCAATCATGCTTCCTCTTTTGTGCACTGGTTTCTAAAGTTTTTCTCTATCCTTGTCTTCCTCCCTCTGATTTTACTTCGCCTGACAAATAAAGTTGTTTATTTTTTGCAAAAGCCATTAGTGCTGCTTGCAAGATATGCTTAATTACTTTTTGTATATGACACATGTTAACAAACTTTTACAATCAAAAGAATGCATCTTATAGGCAAAAATGTTTAATGAAAAATATAGAAACAAAAATGATAAAATGTAGTAAATTGTTATGGAGTAAACTCAGAGATGAAACTAAACCAACAAGGACTGTCTGCTCAACATTTGGAGGTGCTATATATGTAAGTATGTGGTAGATTGTTTTACTAATTCTTAAAGGGACAGTCTATTTAAAATTAAAATTGCATGCCCTCTCTGAATCATGAAAGTTTAAACAACTTTCCAATGTACTTTTATTATCAAATATGCCTTGTTATCTTTGTATTCTTTGTTGAAAGCTAAGCCTAGGTAGGCTTATATGCTAATTTCTAATTTCTAAACCCTTGAAGGCCTCCTCTTATCTAAGCGCAATTTGACAGTTTTTTTACAGCTAGACTGCAAACCATGTACAACGTCCAAATGACAATAAATGCATTGCCATACAACAGGGACACCAAATGTATTGACATATAAGGACTTTTGCAAAGTACAAGACTTAAAGAAGGACATTGTTATACCCAGATTTTAAAACTGGTTTTAGTTAGCTAAATGATGACATAATATATTATGTCTTTGTTATTACATAAAACATGTCTAAGATGTATATTTTGGTATGTTCTGGTTAAAAATGGATTTGCTATTGGAAAGATGGGAGTTAAAAAGGAAAAACCATAAGCCCTCCTCCACTTCAGAGGGGATAATCTCATACTGATTTGTCCAGGACGATTACCAAGCCCTGCCCTCATGCAATTTGTTGCGTGAGAGCAGAGGGAGGAGCTATAAGTGCACAGTTTCCTTTATTTACAGACTTATCAACCCACTCTAATAACAAGGGGCCATACTGTTTAGTATCAATCATTATTTGACAGATAATTTCATAATTGTTTTAACAGTATGGGCTAGATAAAGAGCTTCATTCAGTAATACCAGTGCAAGCAAATGTGCATTGGTATTACAAATAAAGCGCAATGCAAACGTGACCTTGCGTTCGCATTGCATGGAAGCATTGCGCTCACGAGAGTGTGTTTCCATAGGCTCCAGTGGGAGGCTTGCTCTAATACCAATAGACACAGCACAGAAGGGGGTAAGTCGTGTAGTGTTGGGAATCACATATACAATATATATGTATATGAATATATAATCCGGTAGAATGACAGCAAAGTGCTGTCATTCTACCGGATTATTCATTTTTCTGATCCAGCACCCTGGTACTTATCTACCCCAGCCTGGGGCGTGAGAGTGCTAATCCTTTACCACTACCAGGGCTATATGAATATGTATTTATGTGTTTATGTGTGTACATATCGTTATCGGCCAGGAAACAGGGGAGTGACACACAGTCTTTTACATTGGGGGATGGGTGTGCAGAGTTTTCTCTGTTTTTATCTTATATAATTAATAAAATTTAGTTTTATTTTCCCTATTATGTCAATGAGACTGATGAAGAACTAATGAGCATTTCTCAATTAACACATATATGCATACATGCCGTTATTTATATACTCATGCATTCTTTGTTTTGTATGATATTTAGGTATATAATGTTATGATCATTGTTTTGTACTGAATATAAAATGGCTGTATTGTACCTTTGATTTCAATAAAGGAAATGTAAAATTAAAAAAAAAATAATAAAAAAAAAATAAAAAAATTAGTTTTATTTATTTACTATATCGGTAGGTTTGAGTGCTAACAGCCCCTTTTTCTTTCTCCTGTTATATCCTACTGTTCATATAATAGGGGCATCACCGCTACCTTTTATGGGTCCCTTTTCCTACCGTACTTTGTATTTTACGTAGTGCCAGTAATTGATTTTTTTCCTTATATACACATATTAACACATAAATATATACTGTATGTATATAAGCATACACATATCTATTTCAAATATCAACACAGTCCCCACAGTCTAACACTCCACATCCGCTCACTTTAACCCCTTATAACTGCTTCGTGCTTCAATGCTACAATTTTTATTTTAAAAAAAGGAACCTTACACTTTATTTTGGGGTCAATTGGGGGACATATTTTTAATTAACTAGAGATCTGGTCTATATCTATAACTCAAGCACAAAGTGCTACCGCAAGCTTGCGGTAGCATTAACCAGCCACTTGTAATGGCTGGTTATTTAACGTGCGACCGTAAATGGGCAAATGCTCATTTATGGACTCACGTTAAATTACAGCTCCACTTGTAATTTAGACCTATATGTTAAAACATTTTAACGTTTCATTTCCCTCCTTCATAAAACTCTACATAATTGAATTTTAGCCTTAAATATGCATTCTCTTTTAATTGTTCATTTTTCTGATAGCATATCTGTATAAAAATTATTGATAACATTAAATTGAACCATTTTTCTTGCATGTTTTATTACTGTGAAGGACTAAATGTAATTTTAATCTTTTCTGGTATTCTTAAGTGTTTTCCTTGGCATTGTTCAATGATTTTGGTCCTATGTCAATTCAATTTGCATCATCTAATTTATGTTCTACAGTTACCTCCTGAATACATTTAGAGTATTTTTCAAATAAATGTTGAATTTCTCTGGGGTCCTTATAACAATGTGTTTGTTTTTAAAGACCTTAGATGATGTGAAATATGACTATTTTTTTATCTGGATGGTTAACAAAGCATTTCTGCTTTGTGTTTCTGGAGTTAAACAATGATTCCCCTATTAGGACATATTGATATGTAATTGTTGTCTTTTTTGTTTTGGGGCTTTTTTGCTAAAAGTTAAAATGGGGAAGTAAATGGTGATAATATTATACTAAAAAATATTATAATAATTTAAATTAGAAGGTATTTTTAAAGTCTTCTAATAGAAGATTTTTTTCTGGGCTGAAAGGTTATCCTTGGTGTGTGTGTGTCTCTATATTTTTTGTCTACACACTTTATTAATTTCTTGTGTAAATGTGCATTATAAAATGTTTTTACATTTTTTTATTTCTTTTCAAAACAAATATTTACCTATAGAATGTGAAGGACAACATGTAGTAATTCTACATACTTCCTCAGACATATATAGGGGACCTCTTACACTGTGGCCGGAAAAAAACAGAGAATATAGACTCTTCCTCATTGATGGATGCAACGGAAAACTCCCTGTGATGTCACCAAATGTGTGCAAGATGACATCACAGAGAACAAGGAAATCCCTACAGCAGCAGGAATTTCCTTGTTAGAAAAGCTGTGGCTGGTAAGAGGGTTTTAAAATTTCATAGCTTAACCAGACCGCTTACACAGACATAATACTCTGTTCTTTCAAATGAAGTTTCATGCACTTGTAAGATGCAGTTGATCACTATAAAAACAGCAATAACCCACACCTACAGTAGCATTTATAATGCTGCTTGCATGACAAAGAAAGTTGTTCGAACCAAGCCCTTAATTCCCCCCTTGTTTGTGCTAGAGGGACAAGTTTGAAAGGGGAGAGCTCTCTTGTTTGGAAAAAGAGATGCAGATTATCACCATAAAAATTGCCCACATAGAAACATCTAGTGATGGATTATGGCGGTTATTACAGAAACCATAACTCCCCTCTTTTATTGAGGATTTACACCTCCCTCTCAATCTCGGTGATCACAGAGGGGTATGAGACCATACATACAGAAAGAGAAACACTCTCTCAGGGACGAACAACAGCTCAGTAGCTTGTTCTATGATGAGTTACAACCTGGGAGCAGCCTCTTATAGCCCAGTTGTGCTTTTCACAGAGGAGTACTTTCTTGAAGTATATCAGTCTGATCCCACCTAGCAAGGTCAGTAAAGCCCAAAATACCAGGCAATTCTTCTATGAACAAGAAACATGGCAACCTCAAGCGATCGTTTCAGCCTTCTTTCGGCCTCATCAGTGAGGTGCAGCTATATTCCTCTAAGCACATTGGGCAGGGAGACTTCCCTAGGGTCAAATCACAAATACATACAGAAAGGGTATGAGACCATAGTTTGGAAAGAGGGGACCACTAGTTGCCCCATTACCCTTAGGGAGAATAAAAACAGAAAAGAGAGGAGCTTACCTGGGAATGATGGTGCTTAATAGCCCAGCCTATGGGATGGTCCCAACTCAGGGTGCAGCTTATTTCTGCCCAATCTGTGCTTTTCACAGAAGAGAAATTTCCTGTAGCATATCAGTCTGATTCCATATGAGACATGGACTCCTTGCCCAGTGTGCTTAGAGGAATATGGTTGCACCTTATTGACTGATCAGCTGGGGTTGTTATGTTCCTTGTTCAGAGTAGAATTGCCTGATATTTCAGGTCTGGACTGACTTTACTCAGCGGGATCAGACTGATATACTTCAGGAAAAATTTCCTCTGTGAAAAGCACAACTGAGCTAAAAGAGGCTTCTCCTAGGTAATAACTTACTATAGAACAAGCTACTAAGCTGTTGTTTGTTCCTGTTAGAGTGCTTCTCTCTTTGTATGCATTTGTATTATGACCCTGGGGAGGTCTCCATAAGGGTGATGGAGGAATCCAGACATTGACTCCTTGCCCAGTGTGCTTAGAGAATTATGGCTGCACCTCACTGACGAGGCCCACAGAAGCCTGAAGCAATCATCTGGGGTTGTCACACTCCTTGTTTAGAGAAGAATTGCCTGGTATTTCGGGGCTAGACTGACTGACTACTTGGTGGGATCAGACTGATATACTTCAGGAAAAATTTCCTCTGTGAAAAGCACAACTGGGCTAAAAGAGGCTTCTCCTAGGTAATAACTTACTATAGAACAAGCTACTAAGCTGTTGTTTGTTCCTGTTAGAGTGCTTCTCTCTTTGTATGCATTTGTATTATGACCCTGGGGAGGTCTCCATAAGGGTGATGGAGGAATCCAGACATTGACTCCTTGCCCAGTGTGCTTAGAGAATTATGGCTGCACCTCACTGACGAGGCCCACAGAAGCCTGAAGCAATCATCTGGGGTTGTCACACTCCTTGTTTAGAGAAGAATTGCCTGGTATTTCGGGGCTAGACTGACTGACTACTTGGTGGGATCAGACTGATATACTTCAGGAAAATATTCCTCTGCAAAATGCACAACTGGGCTAAAAGAGGCTGCTCCTAGATGGTAACTCACCATAAAACAAGCTACTGAGCTGTTGTTTGTTCCTGGTAGAGAGCTTCTCTCTTTCTATGCATATGTAAAAACACTACCTATCTTTTACTGAGCAGCAAAAGAAATAGAGGAGAATTTGGGACGTTCTGTACCAGTTATAACTTACATGAACATTCAAATTGTTTTTTTCTTTGGCTTATACAAACTTGTTGGTTTTCTTAAATTTAGCTTAAAGGGCCACTGTAAGTAAATATTTTCTA
The DNA here is from genome assembly GCF_027579735.1 of Bombina bombina. Lineage (NCBI taxonomy): Eukaryota > Metazoa > Chordata > Amphibia > Anura > Bombinatoridae > Bombina > Bombina bombina. Next base: position 833,697,438 of record NC_069504.1, on the reverse strand, counting down.
TGCCTGTTACTAACTAACTACCCCAAATACGCTTTTTATCAATAGCATTTCATTAACATCTCTACCGTATATCAGAAATCTTGTCTGCAAATTTAATTGTTTTCCAAACCCACTCAGTGGGTATCCTTTGCTCTGTACCAATCCGCTTACAATACCTAGGTTTCAAAATGGCGCTTTAAACACAAAGTTATTGGTTTAAGTATTTTGAACACGCAGTGCTGAAAATAGTGGGCAGGATAACGTGACATCATCGGCGAATAAAAGATATAACTTTTAGAACGTTATGAAACTTCGTTTTGGAGAAAATATAGGTCAGTAGGTTTTAATTAATGTTTATTAACTTTAATATGTTAGTTGTTTAGCTTAAAAATTATAACAGAAAGTAATCCTTTAAGGTAGTGAGAGGACATCCAAGATGAGATATGAGAAAGACAGTTAGTGACATGAGTTTGCAAGGAAGAAGATAGGTCTGGTGCAGAGAGGTAGATTTGGGTGTCATCGGCATACAAATGGTATTAAAACCCATGGGACTTTATTAAGGAACCTAAAGATGATGTGTAGATTGAGAAGAAAAGGGGACCAAGGACAAAGCCTTGTGGTACCTTAACAGAAAGTGGTAACAAAAGAGGGTGGTCGACAGTACAAGGACTGCAGACAGATCAAGGAGGATAAGCAGAGAGGAGTGACCTTTGGATTTTGCTGCAAGTAGGTCGTTGGTAACCTTAACAATTGCTGTCTCAGTGGAGTGGTGGGGGCGAAATTCAGATTGCAGTGGGTCAAGGAGGGAGTTTAGTGTAAGGAAATGTGATAGATGTACATATACTAGCTTTTTGAGAAGCTTCTAGGCAAGAGGGAGTAGAAAAATAGGGCAGTAGTTGGATTGGAAGGTTGGGTCGAGAGAAGGTTTTTTGAGGATAGGTGGGGTCAGTGTGTGTTTAAGAGATGAAGGAAATATACCAGTGAGGAGGGAGAGGTTGAAGATGTATGTGAGTATAGGGGTAAGGGTAGAAGAGAGGGCATGGAGTAGCTGTGAAGGGATGGGGTCAAGGGGACAGGTAGTGAGGTGAGAGGATAGTATAAGGGCAGAAACTTCATCCTCTGTAACAGGGGCAAAAGAGATACATTTATGGCTAAGTACAATTAGCATACTAGGTGGGTTAAGAAATATGCTCATTGATTACCAAGAAGCTTTTGAGGAGATACTTAGGGCCACGTTCACTACCTCATAGCTGGTGCTCCTAAAGATGTTCACCTTGCAGATCCGGTTTCACAACAATCTAAAAGGTGTAGTGTTCTTGGGCTCCAGCATCCATTACTTATTGTTTCCAGCGAAATTCATGACCAGGAGATAGAAAGGTTAATTTCGAAAATGTTGCACTATATTTCTGCAGAGACACAGTGTGAGCGAGAGGGCATGAATAAGACCAATGCTGACCAACAGTAGGGCAAACAAAATAAGAGTGCACTTATTGAAAGACATCTATACCTAAATAGTTACTTACAATGTTTCAATGAAATATGGAATCAAAAAGTATCAAAATGTGAACATAATCATTTAGTCAAAAATACAATTATTATGTATGTCAATCCTATCTAAAAATTCCACCGGTGGTTAAAAACAATCTCCACAAACAATGTTGTATATAAATATGTATCCTTACGGGTGCAAAATACCACAATATTATATCTTTTGCACAATAAAAAGTCTCTATATTAATAGCGACGTGTGTTTTTTCTTAAAGTACTGCCCCTTTGTAAAGTTCTGTTCCTTTGCGTAAAGCTTTCACACTTTCACTGGATCCAAAAAACTTTTAAAAATCACCTTTTGTTGTTTCGATATCCTTATAGTTGATGTAACTCACCGGAATATGAAATCCGTTTCTATATGATTTCTCCACTCATAAAATCAGCTACTTTTCCAATTGACTTTTCCAACCCTTCACGGCAGATCACCGGTGAAATTTTAAAGTTCTCTTAATTTTTTCACACAAGAACGATTTAAATTTCAGAGCGCTCTGATGTATACTGTAAAGTGCAAGTTTGGCTTAGCTTCGCATAGGAATAAATCCAATCGTTATCAGCTTTACTGCTTTTTTCAAGATGAGCATGTTTTTCCAAATCTTGCCTTTTTATTTCCAATTTCTTGGATCCACCTCCTTCCATCATTTTATTTTCTTAAAAGGGTAGATTTTTTTCATTTCATTAAAGGGGCAGTATTGTCTTAAAGGGGCAGTTTTAAAATGTAATATATTTAAAAATACATATATATGCACAGACTTCTTTGCTAGAAATTACAGATGATTATTTAACAACATTCTGATTGTAAATCATTAGTTATTCTATAGATGTCATACCTCTCAAAGTTTAGTGAAAATACACTTTATATCAGGGGATTAAGGTCTAAATCCACATTCAGGCCTAAAGGTTCTAGAGTTTTAAAATTAAAAATAGGTTCTGCCTCTGCCCTTAAAGGGACATAAAACAAGTTGGGATAGAGACAAAATATAATAAAATGTACTTTAATTACTTTACCTGCAAATTTATACTGCATTGCCTCGCCATTAACCCTTTCTTTTAAGTTTCCGAATTGTACAACTCTAACTCCCGTCACACAATTCCTTCTATGGCTGTATCTATATCCACCTTTGATTTGGTAGAACACAAGACTTTAACACTCATTTGCTGGAGCATGCCTAGAAACAAATAAACTGCTGTGAACTCCCCTGAAATACAATACCTGTGTTTATTATCCTAAACACTGATAAGGGGGGTGGATCAGACTACTCTAGACAGCATTGCTATTTAACAAATTTTGCTTATTTTTGCAAATTATTTTAAAATACTTGCCAGAATTTTTTAAACCTTTTTTTTAATGCATTTTTTTTAACTTAAGTAGCTCTTTTAGGATATGCACAAATCTCAACATGTTTTATGGTACTTTAATAACCTTTAATTAAAATCTCCTCCTCTCCAATCTCCATTTATTTTCTTTATACCTCTTTGTACTTTGATTATGTGCTTCTTTAAAATGGTGTGAAAGAAGATGGCCCCCCTAGCTGTGTTCAATATTCAACAAATGTTCCCTGATCCTTAATGGGTAGGAAGTCTCCCCCAAATACTGCTTATTACACGGACACTGTATAAGGTCACTATATTATTATCTGTACATCTAATGAGGTGCCTAATTTTATACTCTACCTTTGTTAAAGTTGATGTAACTATCTTGGTTTTAAAGCCATGAGTCTTGCGGAATCACTAGATAAAGTTCAAGGACAAAGGAAGTTAAGGATTTTGCTGCAGATTTTGAATACCCCTATATTTTAAATCCTACCATCTCCACCTTTGTGAATATAGATGAATATATCAGCTCTGAATATCGGAAGATACATCATGAGGGGTGTAGACGCTTAAAGAAGTGTTAAGCCTAAACTCATAAAGGTGCGGGTTATGGTTATACATCCTTATGGGACATACCTGAAAATCCTCAGTTCTGTGGTTGCCATAAACTGCAAGATCGGCATTCCTCTATTCGTTTAACAGAACCAGGATAGGTCTACTAATTAAAACTGGTAAAACTCTGACCAGCAATGAAGTTATATAGCTGGTCACTTTATTTTGATATTTGCCACACGTCACTCTATGGGGCCGATTTATAAAAGTGCGAGCGGACATGATACGATGTAGCGTATCATGTCTGCCCCACATCGATAAATGCCGACAGCATTTATCATTGCACATTGTGAACTGCTTGTTCAATGCCGCCCCCTGCAGATTTGCGGCCAATCGGCCACTAGCAGGGGGTAGTATACAATCAGCCTATTGTATAGGATCGGGCGGATTGATGTCCCCAGCCGGCGGACAAGTTATGGAGCAATAGTCTTTAGACCACTGCTTCATAACTGCTTTTTCCGGCGAGCCATTCAGAGCTTGATAATTCGGCCCCTATATCTTATCTTTTATGGGACTTAGACTGTGTATTGTTTTAGTATTACAATCGCAAAATATGATGGCTACTCTACCTGAGATACGGGGACTTATTGTGTCTTAGGTGCCTTTTGGCCACTAATACATCAATGACAACTTGTTTTTTCTGTAAGCGCACTTCATTTGACTATTGCTGAATATTTTAAGTTAATGTGATTTCTTCATTAAGATTTATTTTTTTTGCAGCTAGTGCTTATGCCATATGTCCAGTTTAAATCCTAGCTTTGTATATATACAGTATATATGTGCAGATTACACATTGTTACATCTTGGGTCCAAGGGTGGCCCATATTGTGCTTTCTCCCCAAATGGCCATTATCTATCAGAATGGGTTTGGTCTTTTGTTGTTAAATCAATACTACGGGGTCCATTTGTCATTGTGCGGATGGACATGATCCGCTATAGCGAACCATGTCCGCCGCGCAATCGATAAATGCCGACAGCATACGCTGTCGGCATTTATCATTACACCAGCAGTTCTTGTAAACTGCTGGTGCAACGCCGCCCTCTGCAGTTTCGCGTCCAATTGGCCGCCAGCAGGGGGTGTCAATCAACCCGATCGTTTTTGGATCGGGTAGATTTCCGGCGATGTCAGGCGGACAGGTTATGGAGCAGCGGTCTTTAGACTGCTGCTTCATAACTTGTGTTTCTGTCGAGTCTGAAGGCTCGCCAGAAACACTGGGCATCAATCTCTGTTAGGAGCTTGATAAATAGACCCCTACATGTTTATGGGTAATGTAAACAAATAGACCCCTACATGTTTATGGGTAATGTAAACATAAATAATTTTGAAAAGCTGAGTTTTGCCTTCTGTTACTGGATGAAAATACCTAAATACAATCATACTTGTGTTTTGTATCTGTCTAGTATTTGTGATTTGGAATATAATTTGTATTTTTTGTTTTGATATCAACCTCTATAAAAAAATATATGAATATGGTCTTGTAATAAAAAAAAATCTGGTTACTCACAAAATAAATATATAAAAAATATAAAAAAGATATAAAAAACAGTTCCCAGGTTTTTCAAGAAGATTTTTGCTGATGATTTTACAGACCATCACAGAATAAAAAAGATAATTCAGTATTGATGATCAGCATGTAATGTGCTTGAATGCAGGTACTGTCAATAAATTGCTATAATAATTATTTTATCATTAACATTTATTTTAATGGTTAATACACTTCACACACAAAAACACCCAGCTCATTGTTTAGAATAGTTACTATAAGTTACTGATACTCTACATTCAAATCTTATAAGAAGCCTGAACAATACCATAAATGATATATCTAACTGTAAGCTGAAAATAATGATTTATTTGGTCTGATTCAATCTTAGACCCTAATTTAAAAAAAAAAAAAAATTCACTTACAAATATTCATTTAATCAATGCCCAACACTGATTACTGGTCCTCTAAACAAGGGTTTCTCATCAAGTACCCCCAACAGGCCTGGTTTTTCATTATAGCGGAACCAGTGCACAGGTGAAATATTCAGATGATCAGTAACACCATGGTTACTAACCTGCTTTCTCACCCATCATATGATTATTTCACCTGTGCACAAGTTCAGCTATAATGAAAACCTGGCCTGTTGGGCGTACTTTAGGACTGCGGCTGAGAAACAATTCCATAGAGTCTAAATTCTTCATATTGTGACCTTTACTGTAGCCAATACTCCATGAAGTTACTTTTTAATCCTTACCTAAGCATTATGCTTATTGTATGGGACATTGTCAAATACTAACAGAACTCTATGTTCTTATGTTCCTCCAAATATCTTTCATCTTTTTTTTTCTCATTTTAGTAACATAGTTAGATAATGTTTTACTCACTGTACTATCTTGATTCTGCTTTGGTCTTCTCACATCTACGTAATTATTGGCATAAGCTGTCTTCAGGCCTCATTCCAATCGTATAGAGTTTGCTGTGCAAAAACTTCAAACTCAACTCAGATATTTTTCTGTACTGTCACAATTCCAAGTCATTAGAGCGCACCTGTTTGAATAAGTTAGCCTGTCCAAGTTATGTTCGCTATAAATCTGAGTGCTTGCTGGGCTTTCTCAGAGCAACATGGATGTATAATAAATAGTTGAAAAAGAGACTGTCATGCAAAACTTGGTTTATTATTGCTGCACACTGCCTTGTGCTCGACAAATGTGCAAAACACACTGCAAAAATGGCTCTATGAATACAGTCAGAGATTATCCAATGCCTTGTTCACTGTAAGCAATGACAAAACATGATGACAATGGAGAACAAAATAAAATAATATATATTAAAACTCATATTACTAATTATAATACTGGGCATGAATTACAGGTGAACACATTAAATACTGTATGCAACTACAGTTGTCTCTTTTTTGCACTTTAAAGGGATAAAAAAGTCAAAATTAAAATTGCATAATTCCAATGTCATTTTAAGACACTTTTAAAGGGACACTCAGGTTTTATTACATTTTAATGATTCAGATACAGCATGTAATTTTAAACAGCTTTCCAATTTACTTCCATTAAAAAAAATGTGCAGTCTTTTATATTTACACTTTTTTTGAGTCACCAGCTCCTACTGAGCATGTGCAAGGACTCAGACTATACGTATATGCATTTGTGATTGGCTGATTGCTATCACATGGTACAGGGGGAGTGGAATATACATAACTTTGAAATGTGTTAGAAAAGAATCTACTACTCATTTGAAATTCAGTGTAAATGCTATTGTATTGTCTTGTTATCTTGCATTTGTTGATTATGCAAATCTGCTGTGTTTACTGGTCCTTTAAATTCACTTCGATTTTCAAATGTGTTTTGGTATTTTGCTCAATAAACTCACTAAGGTTTTGCATGACTGTAAAATGATTATATATAATATTTAATATGGACTTTTAGTCTTTTCAGTCTTTGCTTTATGCATTAGCAGAATGTGATGTAGTATGCAATGTATCATTAGTTAAGAGGCTGAGAGTTAAAAGAGCCCATGACAGCTTGGAGAGGGGACCTAGTGACAGATGAAGGTGATATAGCAGAGTGAGCTTGAGTGATTTCTCACTCCCCCCAGGATGCCGAGGTGCAACTTAAGATAACTCTCCAAGTGCATCTCTTTCCCTGGTGGATAGGGAGAGGAGAGGCCGGAGGATAAGAACCTCTCTCCCAGGAACAGATAATTCTGCAATTAGACCTCTTAAAATCTGACAGCAGCAGACAGCTCTTACACACATAAAACAATGGCTCCCAAACCTCTGGGATTTCATTATTTTTTTAAACAGACTTTTGAGTACTTAGGAAAGATAAGATATAATATATTATCCTAGGTCTAAAGAGCCTGGTATTTTGGCATTTAGTGTCTGGGTATTTTGAAATATTGATCCTTTTTATGTCATGCCTGAATTGTTATAACAAAAATTCCATAATGTTTTTTTATGGTTTCTTTAAATTTAAAATCTATTTTTAAAAGAATGTGCAGGATGAAAAGATGATGTTAAAGGAAAAATAAAGAAATAATAATATATAAAAATGTATAGCTAATATTGCTATGTTGTTTATTCTTCTTTTCCTTTTGCCCATTTTCATTTTCATTACATTTTATGATTATTGTTTTTTTAACCTTAGTTATTCTCCTCTGTTTTTCATATTTTCTCTTGTTTTCATTTTGGAATATAGTTTGTTTATGTTGATATGTGCACCCATTTTAACTCCTTCATGCCTGAGGGCAAGTGCTTAGATTGGAACAAAGTTCCAATGTAAACACTTCCTGAAAAAATGAAATCACGTGATTTAAAGGCTAGTATCAGAACATGGGGGGACTGCCTACGCTGCTAGGCACACCCCCCAGTCTAAGTTTTTCTATTTACTCTAATGAGAAGGCTTCAGTACGCATATAAGGTAGGACATTACATGCCATCCAAATAGTGTTAAAGCCCAGCCCTATTAGGACGGCATGGAACGTCCTAAAGGCATGAAAGGGTTAATTCATAAGTATTTTTGTGTGCAAACATTTTTTGCTTTGTTTTTGTTCACCTGTTTTATCTTCTAAGCCATTTCAGTCCTTTTGATAAGCTGCCATCTGAATTAATAAAAATGTTTGATGATATTGTATTTTGCAGGATTTTTAAGGGGTTTCCACAGACATTTGTGGCATGGATTCAAAGCCAAAGAGAATGGTTAATTCATTAAAATATTGCATATGTCTTTGATGCAGACTTAAAGGGACAGTAAATAATTGTAATTCTATAATCTCTACTGAAGCCCATTAGAGACAGGTATGAGAAAGGTTTAGGGTTTGTGAAGCCTAAACAACAGGGGGCAACAACAGGGGGCAAAATATTAAATATATTAAATATATGTATACTGCAAATTTGACTACAACACGCAATTAAACATTACAAGCAAAAAATTGAGACTTTGCTATCAAAGTCCAGTAACAAGTCTGGATTGGCTCTTCCAGTAACAAGTCTGGACTGGCTCTTCCAGTAACAAGTCTGGATTGGCTCTTCCAGTAACAAGTTTGGATTGGCTCTTCCAGTCACAAGTTTGGATTGGCTCTTCCAGTAACAAGTCTGGACTGGATCTTCCAGTAACAAGTCTGGATTGGCTCTTCCAGTAACAAAAAGTAGAAAAAGACAATAGATAGAGGCGCCAATGGTGCAGATCAATGGTGATTCCAGAACACTTGTAACAAGTGGTATACACAGGGTACTCACATGTATAGAAGGCAATCAGTTATGCCTATAGAGACAGGCTGGATTTTTACAGCAATCCAGCTGGCTGATCAAAGATACAAGGGCAGGATACTGGTGTAAGGGGTTCTCACCCTAAACGTAGCGTAGCAGTAGACCATGCACAGCACTCAGAGTAGGTAAAATTAAAAACACATTTATTAAAAAGTTTATAAAAATGTACCACTCATATTAGTGCCAAAATAAGTTATGGCTAGTGGAGAAACAGTGAGACGCGTTTCTCAGATGGACTGTTTCCTCAGGCATGTTTCTCATCAGTTCTTTGCATCCTTATATAGGGCTACATTAATAAAACACCAATAACCAACCCCCAACAATGAGAACAAGCAGGACCAATCAGAACCCGTCATTTGAACAACACCCACCCTGCTGCAATAGTATTCTAATATATGTATGTTAAAAATAATGTTTTGATAAACTGTGTAAATCTCATCAATATTTCTTTAACATATATATATGATATCGATATTGTAATACAGATCTCGTAATTCCTTTAGTTAAAATATATATAATTGTCTCTGACCGTAAATACTGCAACCTGATAGGTCAATGACTCCATCACTCAACATTTCTAGGGAAGGACGTGTACATGGCTCTCTGATATGTCCAGAGCTTTGTCAATCAACTAGTATCAGAAGCAAAGAAAATCATGGCTCTCTGACCAATAGTGTTCTAACCAGCTATGGGATATCTGCCGATAAGTGTCAGGTTATAGAGCAACACCCATAATAACGCCCTTGCTAAGGCATTCGTGGAAGTCAAAGCCCTCCCCAATGTCAACATGTGGCCCAATTGGTCCCAATGCGGGATGACGATAATTACGTCACCCAAGTCAACAAAAATAAACACATGTTATGCGCTCCGTACTTCTTGTCTATAATCGCGCTGTTTCAAGAATCTTAGTAAAGGGCCTGTTCGCCAACAAAGATACTATAAATGAATTTAATCTGAATCATTATTGTATAAGTTCTCATACTAATTTATGTGAATAAATGAGTAAATAAGCAAGCCTATGTTAATACGAATGACTAAGGGATACATGTGCAAGTAAAGGGATAATTGCGTCACCCAAGTAAACAAATTAAACACATGTAATATGCTCCATACTTCTTGTCTATAATTGCGCTATTTCAAAAAATCTTAGTAAAAGGCCTGTTCGCCACCAAAAATACTATAAATGAATTTGGTAAAAATCAATATTGTGTAAGTCCTCATACTAATTTATGTAAATAGATATGTAAATGAGCAAGCCTATGTTAATACGAATGACTAAGGAAGACATGTGAAAGTGATGACAGTGTCTATATAAATGAAAGGTAATAGTTGGAAAGAACCTATTATATGTCTTTCCTTATATAATAATGTGCATGTGTGGGGAACATATAGTGATAATGAAGATAAACAACTGATTAATAAAGTGCATTAGTGCTCCCTTTATCAGAGGGTAATAATAATATAGTGCATAAGTGCTCTCCTTATTATCAGAGAATAATCTGCAAAATAACCCTCCCCTGGGAAATATAAATGGTGTGCTATTTAATTAATATTAAGGTGACATATATTGTCTATATATACATAAACTAAGATAAAATAATAATAATAAAGTGTTTAAATGCTCTCCTAATAAAAGGATACTCTGCAGTATAACCCACACTTGGGATATGTGAATAGTGTGCTATTTGGTTATTATTATGATGACAAATAATGTCTATATATACAAAAGAAGAGAGAAGAATATCTCAGTCAACATAGGAAATTAGTAAGTGGATATATGCATATACTCCCAATAATAGGTGTGACCAAACTGGTTGCACCCAAAAAGTGAAAGACCTCCTTAGGTCTAATCCTACTCAAGTGAGTGGATGAATAGTGTAAAATAAGATAGTAAGGTGCAATGAATAAAATAACTAGTATCAACCCCATATATATATATATATATATATATATATATATATATATATATATATAGGGAATATAACCAAAAACTAAATAAATATATATTGATGAATGACTTACACAGAATCCTAAAGATGTTAATGGCCATAGGCCTATTAGGGGCGATGTGTGGAATGTATATAGTGACAAGAATAAGAGAAATAAATCTAGTCAGAGATCACAGCAGCAGGGGGGGGTGCCACCAAACTCTGGTGTACAAATGAAAAACCCCATAACCCAATTGGTAAGCCGATCTGGGTAAACAACCTCAAAAAGGCTCCAAATATACATCACAACTTGTATATAAAGCTAATGTCATGTATTACAACCATAACAAGAAATGGCAACCTTATAGCATTCTAAGGGCCTCAAAAGACTAAACTAAACAAATGCAGCTGAATCTATGACTTCATTTAGCCCCATCAGGAAAAGTGTTTGAAATTTGAAGATCTAATATGTCTCCCTTTGTCTAAGTCGAGTGAATCTATTATAATGATGACTGCTGGGGGCACTTTCTAGTGGGGTGATCTTAAACTGACACCTGCCTCTAATGCTCTTGGCGCAACAGTGTCTAGAGACACTGTGTTTATGGGATTTTTAAATCACATTCCTTTGGTGTTCACCCCATCTGAGTCGCACCTTTCTGCAGGTGCGTCCAATATATTGGATCCCACATGCGCATATAAGTGCATATATCACATAGCTGGAATCACATGACAGATACTCTGTAATGTGGTGTTGTTTGCCTGTCGCATTTGAGATGATAGACTTTGTCCCATGTGTGATAAATTTACACATGTGACAACGCCTATGTCCACATCTATAAGTGCCATTATTACTTAGTGTATTCCTAGTTGTGTGGTTATGATTCTTAGCCCCATTCTTTTGATGTTGTATAGGTTTTTTAGTCATCACCACCTTACTAGGTGCCAGTTTTTGCTTCAGGGTTGGGGCTCTCCTATATACAACCCTAGGTTGTGGGGTCAACACTTTCTTTAGTATGGGGTCTTTAAGTAGGATTGGCCAATGCTTTTTTAGGACTCTGCTGACTGCTTTCTGTTTCGAATTATATTGAGTCACAAATAAAGGTTGTCCCTGTAGACCGCAATGTTCTTTCTCCTTCTTAGAATTTTTTTCTTCAGAAGAAAGGAGTTCACCTCTATCCAATAGTCTTGCTCTATTAAAACCATATTCAATTAGTTCCCTTGGGTAACCCTTTTCTCTAAACCTATCTTTTAGTATGAGGGACTGTTCATCATACATGTCAATAGAACTGCAGTTGCCTCTGATGCAACAAAATTGACTATAAGGAATGTTAATTTTCCAGCTATTATAATGGTTGCTGGAAAAATGTAAAAAATTATTGCAGTCTACTGACTTAAAGAAGGTAGAGGTACAAATTGTTCCATTTGAATCCCAGGTGAGAACTATATCTAAAAATTCAATGGTTTGTGTCTGTATGTTGGATGTGAAATCTATACCCATATTGTTACTATTCAGAAAGTTGGATTGGCTCTTCCAGTAACAAGTCTGGACTGGCTCTTCCAGTAACAAGTCTGGACTGGCTCTTCCATTAACAAGTTTGGATTGGCTCTTTCAGTCACAAGTTTGGATAGGTTCTTCCAGTAACAAGTCTGGACTGGATCTTCCAGTAATAAGTCTGGACTGGATCTTCCAGTAACAAGTTTGGATTGGCTCTTCCAGTAACAAGTCTGGACTGGATCTTCCAGTAACAAGTTTGGATTGGCTCTTCCAGTAACAAGTCTGGACTGGATCTTCCAGTAACAAGTCTGGACTGGATCTTCTGAACAAAGAAAGTGATGAGAGGACTTTTACTATTGAAAAGCAATTGGAGCAAACAAGGTGTTGAGGTATTGAAAACTTTATCAAACTCACCAAGTATGTTAATTTATTACAAAACTGCAAAAAAAATGTTTTTAATTGTTTTCTGCCCCTTCAACCAATAATATTAATTCATGACATGTACAATTTTGAGTCTTTTTATAATGAACATGTTTAAACGTCAATACATTGCAACTAAAGATGAACATTCTGATATTATATTTATATTTTTCATAGTCTAAAATTGCATTTTTTTATTAAATAAAAAAATCAATTGTGGCTGAATACATGCAAACTGAGTAAAAACTTAAAGGGACAGTATAATTTAAAATTCAACATAAATGTATTGGATAGAACATGACATTTTAAATAAATTTCCAGTTTACTTCTATTGTCAATTTTGCTTAGTTCTCTTGGTATCCTTTGTTAAAAAGTAATCTTAAGTGAGCTCAGGAGCGTGCATGTGTTTGCAACAGTCAGCTAGATTACGAGTTTGGCGTTATGAGTGAAAAAGCAGCGTTATGCTTCATAACGCTGCTTTTTCTCTAACGCCGCTATTACAAGTCTTGTAGGTATAGGTATACCGCACATTTTTTTGGCCGTCACGCAACATCAGTACCGCACTTTTAAAAAAGTCCTTTTTCAATGGGACTTCCATAGCGCCGGTATTACAAGTTTGCCAGGGAGGCCAAAAAGTGAGCGGTACACCCTATAATGACAAGATTCGTACCGCCATCTAAAGTCAGTAGTTATGAGATTTACGTTACAAATCTGTAGCATAAAACTCATAACTAAAGTGTTAAAAAGTACACTAACACCCATAAACTACCTATTAACACCTAAACCGAGGCCCTCCCGCATCGCAAATGCTATAATAAATGTATTAACCCCTAATCTGCCGCTCCTGACATCACCACCACTATTAAAATGTATTAACCCCTATTCTGCCGCTCCCCGACATCGTCGCCACTATAATAAACCTATTAACCCCTATACCGCCACACTCCCGCATCGCAAACACTATTTAAAGATTATTAACCCCTAATCTGCCGTCCACCCACATCGTCGCTATAATAAACCTATTAACCACTAAACCGCAAGCCCCCACAACGAAATATGCTAAATTAAACTATTAACCCGTAAACCTCTGGCCAACCACATCACTACATAGAACGAGGATTTGTTGCGGCTACAGGGCTTCAAACCTACTTAGTCCAAATGCCAAGATAGGGGACAGTACAAGAAAAGGTAAAAGAAAAAGGCTTTATTCGGTACACTTAAAAACAGAAAGAGCCGTAGCTCTAAATAAAGGCATACACTGACAAAAAGGGGTAACAGTGCAGCACAGCAGACATGTTTCGTGTGTCTCCAGCACACTTGTTCACTGCTATGTTAATTCTGCCACTGTTACTCCTATTTAAAGGAACAGAACACTCTAATTAAAAACAAAAGTTAACCCCTTGATGTAATATTGAATTTGGTGTAATACTGAGCTGTTGACAGACTAGGAGGGCACTATAAAGGGGACACTATTTACAATATTCCATGAATATTAATATTCAAAATAACAGTAATGTGTAATAAGTACCTAAACCCTGTTCTTAGATGCAAAAAAAAAATTTTTGTTTAGAATATTTATAAAACATGTATATATAGAAAAGTTCCCTAATTTTTCCCTTACTATAAATTTTCCATGTAGTAATTATATTGGCTTTTGGTACTACAAGTACATATACATTTATTCTTAGGTTATTTGAAAGTGTGATCCCCTATACTCAGCTATCCTGTATTGATGAAATGTAGTCTGTTGTTAACTATTTTATTGTTAAATAAATGTATACATCACTACATAAATATATTAACCCCTAAACCTAACCCTAACGTAACCCTAAGCCTAAATATAACCCTAACACCCCCTAACTTAAATATAATTCAAATAAATCTCAATAAACCTTACAATTATTACCTAAATAATTCCTATTTAAAACTAAATACAAACTTACCTGTAAAATAAAACCTAAGCTAGCCCAAATATAACTAATAGTTATAATATTGTAGCTATCTTAGTTTTTATTTTTATTTCACAGGTAAGTTTGTATTTATTTTAACTAGGTAGACTAGTTAGTAAATAGTTATTAACTATTTGCTAGCTACCTAGTCAAAATAAATACAAAGTTAACTGTAAAATAAAACCTAACCTGCCTTACACTAAAACTTAACATTACAATAAAATAAAATAAATTAAATTAATAAAATACAATTATCTAAATTACAAAAAAAATAAACACTAAATTACATAAAATAAAAAACGAAATGATCAAAAAGAAAAATGAATTACTCCTAATCTTATAGCCCTATCAAAATAAAAAAGCCCCCCCAAAATATAAAACCCTAGCCTACACTAAACTGCCAATAGCCCTTAAAAGAGCCTTTTGTGGGGCATTTAGCTCTTTTACGGTGCCCAAACCCTAAGCTAAAAATAAAACCCACCCAATAAACCCTTAAAAAACCTAACACTAATCCACGACGATCCACTTACAGTTTTTGAAGACCGGACATCCATCCTTATCAAGGCGACAGAAGTCTTCATCCAAGAGGGCAGAAGTCCTCATCGAAGCTGGCAGAAGTCTTCATCCAAGCGGGCAGAAGTCTTCATCCAAGCAGGCAGAAGTCTTCATCCAAGCGGGCAGAAGTCTTCATCCAGACGGCATCTTGTATCTTCATCCATCCGGCGCGGAGCGGGTCCATCTTCAACACATCCGGCGTGGAGCATCCTCTTCTTACGATGGTTGCTGTAGAATGAAGTTTCCCTTTAAGTGACGTCATCCAAGATGGTGGCCCTTACATTCCGATTGGCTGATAGAATTCTATCAGCCAATAGGAATTAAAGGGGAAAACCTCCTATTGGCTGTTGCAATCAGCAAATAGGATTGAGCTTTCATCCTATTGGCTATTCCAATCAGCCAATAGAATGCAAGCTCAATCCTATTGGCTGATTGGATCAGCCAATAGGATAAAAGCTCAATCCTATTGGCTGATTGCAACAACCAATATGATTTTTCCCCCTTTAATTCCTATTGGCTGGTAGGATGGATGAAGATAGAAGATGCCGTCTGGATGAAGACTTCTGCCCGCTTGGATGAAGACTTCTGCCGTCTGGATGAGGAAGGATGTCTGGTCTTCGAAAACTGTAAGTGGATCTTTGGGGGTTAGTGTTTTTTTAAGGGTTTATTGGGTGGGTTTTATCTTTAGCTTAGGGTTTAGTCACCGTAAAAGAGCTAAATGCCCTTTTAAGGGCAATGCCCATCCAAATGCCCTTTTCAGGGCAATGGTTAGCTTAGGTTTATTTAGATAGAATTTGATTTGGGCGGTTTGGTTGTGTGGGTGATGGGTTTTACTGTTGGGGGTGTTTGTTTGTTTTTTACAGGTAAAAGAGCTGATTTATTTGGGCTAATGCCACACAAAATGCCCTTTTAAGGGCCATTGACAGTTTAGTGTAGTCTAGGGTTTTTTTTTATTTTGGGGGGGCTTTTTATTTTGGGGGGGGCTTTTTATTTTGATAGGGCTATTAGATTAGGAGTAATTCGTTTTTATTTTTGATAATTTCGTTTTTTATTTTGTGTAATGTAGTGTTTATTTTTTTGTAATTTAGATAATTGTATTTTATTAACCCCTTAATGACCGCAGCACTTTTCCATTTTCTGTCCGTTTGGGACCAAGGCTATTTTTACATTTTTGAGGTGTTTGTGTTTAGCTGTAATTTTCCTCTTACTCATTTACTGTACCCACACATATTATATACCGTTTTTATCGCCATTAAATGGACTTTCTAAAGATACCATTATTTTCATCATATCTTATAATTTACTATAAAAAAAATTATAAAATATGAGGAAAAAATGGAAAAAAACACACTTTTTCTAACTTTGACCCCCAAAATCTGTTACACATCTACAACCACCAAAAAACACCCATGCTAAATAGTTTCTAAATTTTGTCCTGAGTTTAGAAATACCCAATGTTTACATGTTCTTTGCTTTTTTTGCAAGTTATAGGGCCATAAATACAAGTAGCACTTTGCTATTTCAAAACCACTTTTTTTCAAAATTAGCGCTAGTTACATTGGAACACTAATATCTTTCAGGAATCCCTGAATATCCATTGACATGTATATATTTTTTTTTAGAAGACATCCCAAAGTATTGATCTAGGCCCATTTTGGTATATTTCATGCCACCATTTCACCGCCAAATGCGATCAAATAAAGAAAATTGTTCACTTTTTCACAATTTTTTTCACAAACTTTAGGTTTCTCACTGAAATTATTTACAAACAACTTATGTAATTATAGCATAAATGGTTGTAAATGCTTCTCTGGGATACCCTTTGTTCAGAAATAGCAGACATATATGGCTTTGGCTTTGCTTTTTGGTAATTAGAAGGCTGCTAAATGCCACTGCGCACAATACGTGTATTATGCCCAGCAGTGAAGGGGTTAATTAGGGAGCATGTAGGGAGCTTCTAGGGTTAATTTTAGCTTTAGTGTAGTGTAGTAGACAACCCCAAGTATTGATCTAGGCCCATTTTGGTATATTTCATGCCACCATTTCACCGCCAAATGCGATCAAATAAAAAAAAACGTTAATTTTTTCACAATTTTAGGTTTCTCACTGAAATTATTTACAAACAGCTTGTGCAATTATGGCACAAATGGTTGTAAATGCTTCTCTGGGATGTCCTTTGTTCAGAAATAGCAGACATATATGACTTTGGCGTTGCTTTTTGGTAATTAGAAAGTCGCTAAATGCTGCTGCGCATCACACGTGTATTATGGCTAGCAGTGAAGGGGTTAATTAGGTAGTTTGTAGGGAGCTTGCAGGGTTAATTTTAGCTTTAGTGTAGATATCAGCCTCCCACCTGACACATCCCACCCCCTGATCCCTCCCAAACAGCTCCCTTCCCTCCCCCACCCCACAATTGTCCCCGCCATCTTAAGTACTGGCAGAAAGTCTGCCAGTACTAAAATAAAAGTTTTTTTTTGTTTTTTTCTAAAAGAAAAAAAAAAGCATATTTACATATGCTGTGTTTAGGATCCCCCCTTAGCCCCCAACCTCCCTGATCCCCCCAAAACAGCTCTCTAAGCCTCCCCCTCTGCCTTATTGGGGGCCATCTTGGGTACTGGCAGCTGTCTGCCAGTACCCAGTTTGCACACAAACAAATGTTTATTTTTTTATTTTTTTTTATTTTTTTTGCAGGGCACCCCACGGTCCCCCACGGACCAACCCCCACCACCTAAATGACTCCTAAGGTTTTTTTTTACATTCTAAGTCCCACTTTTATTTTGTTTTGGGACACATTTTTCTGTAGTGTAGCGGTTCCCACCCGCTCCCTCCCAGTGCACGCGCCCGCCCCCCGCCCCCTCGTGCACGTGCGCGCGCCCGCGCGCGCCCCCGGACTCCCCCGCCCACGATCCCGCCCCCCTCCACATGACCAGGGCCATCGATGGCCGCCACCCACCTCCCACACCGGCTCCCACCCACCAACGATACCGGCCATCGATGTCCGGTGCAGAGAGGGCCACAGAGTGGCTCTCTCTGCATCGGATGGCCGTAGAAGGTTATTGCAGGATGCCTCCATATCGAGGCATCACTGCAATAACCGGAAAGCAGCTGGAAGCGAGCAGGATCGCTTCCAGCTGCTTTCCACACCGAGGACGTGCAGGGTACGTCCTCAGGCGTTAACTGCCTTTTTTCTGAGGACGTACCCTGCACGTCCTCAGTCATTAAGGGGTTAATTTAATTTATTTTATTGTAATGTTAGGTTTTAGCGTAAGGCAGGTTAGGTTTTATTTTACAGGTAACTTTGTATTTATTTTTACTAGGTAGCTAGTACATAGTTAATAACCATTTACTAATTAGTCTACCTAGTTAAAATAAATACAAACTTACCTGTGAAATAAAAATAAAACCTAAGATAGCTACAATATTATAACTATTAGTTAGAACCATAGTTATAACCTAAGTTAAAACCAAAGCTAGCTTAGGTTTTATTTTATAGGTAAGTATGTATTTAGTTTTAAATGGGAATTATTTAGGTAATAATTTTAAGGTTTATTTATATTTATTTTAATTATATTTAAGTTAGGGGGTGTTAGGGTTAGGTTTAGGGGTTAATATATTTATGTAGTGTTAGTGATGTGGGAGGCCAGATGTTTAGGGGTTAATAACTTTAGTATAGTCGCGGCGACATTGGGGGCAGCCGATTAAGGGCTAATAAGATTAGGTAGGTAGCGGAGATGTTAGGGACAGCAGATTGGGGTTAATAAATTTATGTAGGTGGCGGCAATGTTGAGGACGGCAGTTTAGGGGTTAATAAATTTATGTAGGTGGCGGCGATGTTGGGGCGGCAAGATTAGGGTTTAATAACTGTAATGTAAGTGGCGGTGATGTTAGGGGCGGCAGGTTAGAAGTTAATAAATTTATGTAGGTGGAGGCGATGTTAGGGGCGGCAGATTAGGGTTTAATAACATTATGTAGGTTGCGGCGATGTCGGGGCGGCAGATTAGAGGTGTTTAGACGTGTTTTTTATGTTTGGGTGTTAGGTTTAAACATAACTTTTTCTTTCCCCATAGACATCAATGGGGATGAGTTACGGAGCTTTTGTTTCTGCGATCGCAGGTGTTTGTTAGGCTTTTTTTTTCCAGCTCTCCCCATTGATGTCTATGGGGAAATCGTGCACGAGCACGTCAAAGCAGCGCTTGTATTTGGGTGAGGTATGGAGCTCAACGCCACCATATCGCTCGCACAAGCCTGCTTTTTCAAAATCTGTAATAGCAGCGCTATAGGGAGGTGAAATACCGCCGCTGAAAACTCGTAATCTGTCAGATTGTTTGTAGCAATGAAATACATAGTAGCAATCACTGCTGCCATAGAATAATAAAGACACGTGCATGCTCCTAAGCACTATCAGCCTACCTAGATTTACTCTTCAACAAATGATACCAAAAGAACAAAGCAAAATTGATAACAGAAGTAAATTTGAAAGTTGTTTTAAATTGGATATTCTATAGGAATCATGCATGTTTAATTTGACTTTACTGTCCCTTTTAACATTGAAGAAAAGCCTTACAAATAGCCATTTTAAGTATACCACTCAAAACCAGAATGGCTTCTCAAGAGGTGAAGGCTGTTGAATTTAAAACATTCTTAAAACCTTGTGAAAGCTTATTTACAATTCCACTGTTGAATTTTCGCCGTTAAAATATAGGTTTGTGCTGTCAACGACAAATACATTTGAAGTTTCTGCTAAATTGGTTATTCTTAGATTATTTCAAAACCCTTTGAAAAAGCCATGTGTGTGACTTTGTGCTAGAATTCCAATGGGTTTGAATTAGCAACTGTGTTTAAATAATGCATTTATAATGTCCTAGCCATTCTCATCTGCAAGATTACAAGTGGCGCTCTAAAGTTTGCACAGGACTGATATTAGTATATCTCTGGCTTGTTAATTTGCACGTGTATTACAAGTTGAGAGTAAACGCGTTTGCTCAAGTACAATCAAATTTAACGTGCATCGGGTTAGAGTGACTGAAGAACACACGTAAAAAATTAGTGATAAATAAAACTAGCACCAAACACAAAATAAATACATTCAAATAAACTGTTACACCCATAGCAACACTATCTGATAAAAAATATTATAGTTTTTATAAGGTTTCAAAGGTATATATTATATGGCCATATAATTGACTGCAAACCACAGCTACCATCCCAGCGGACATAGCGGGCTGCAACACTGTCTTTGAATGATACAGATGCCGCATGTATACTCTTTGACACTCTACTACCAGAAGATCCCACAGAGAGTGCTCTCACAGTTTTTCATCAAGTACTGAAGCTTAAAAATCGTAAAGTGGATCTGAAACTACATGGTATTTACCTTTCAGAATACCATAGAAAAAAACTTATTCCAAGAGGGTTCAGGATCAACAATGTACCTCCTATTGGTAGGCAGAATCCTGAATTCTGCAAAAAGTAGTGCGCAATATTAAACAAGTGCTCTCTGGACTTGATATTGCTAGTAATCGATGAAGTCAGAAGTCTATTACTAAAGTCAAAAACAGAGATTGAGACCATTGAGACAGTAAAGGGACAAACTCTGGTACAGGATCAGACGGAGAACTGGACAGACAAGATCACTACACAGCTCTGTGATTACAATAATGCCCTAGTGGCATTTAAAAATAAGAAATTAAGATATGTGATGGATGATTATAAAGAAAAGAAGGTGTACATATGGACCCTGGGACCTGAAGAACGGGCATACTACCAACCAAGGAGACAGCGACGGCAGAGGGTATATGCTCATTGCCAGCTAAACACAGTTCACACTAGCTCGGGATCAGAGACTGAGGGCAACGGGAACCAACGGCAGGGACAGGAAAGTAACATCATCGAACAGCCTTTTTTAGGGATCACTACCCGCTCCAGAGGCAGAGGCGACGACCGCACACCAGAAGGAGCGGGGTATGGAAGAAGACCCCCATTTCCACGCAGATGGAGGAGAATGTAACAGTAAATTTGAGTAACCATATCCTCACTGCACAGGAACAACATGTACTCAGTAAAGGCCTATATTTTGTCCCTACCACTACGGCAAATAACTTCCACATGTATATTGATACCATGCGCTTCCAAAGACTATTGAAATTAGGAAACTTCTTCCAAGGAAAGGCACTGGATGATACAGGACACCAGTTCAACAAACCTAGCACCTTTGATCCCCCTACCACGAATCCCAGCATCCGCACCTACACTCGAATCGTCCAACAAACTCTAGGTGACGAGATCAGGATACCAGCTAGGAATAATATGAACTCAAGTGATTTGAAAGCTATACAAAATTTGGCTAATGATACCTCTATTGTCATCCGTCCAGCGGATAAGGGTGGTGCCATTGTACTACAGGACTAAAAGGATTATCAGGATGAGATTATGAAGCAATTGGCCGACACCAGTACATATATGGCACTGTCTAGTGATCCCACAATTTTATACAAGCGCAAGATTGACACAGCTATTGAACACGCTGTCAACAATAAGTGGATTGACTCAAAACTACAGGACTGGCTGACCACACAATATCCGATTAGACCAATACTGTATACCATTCCTAAAATACACAAGCAGATAAATCCCCCTCCCGGACACCCCATCGTATCAGCACGAGGGTCACTGCTACAACCTTTAGCTACCTATGTTGATGCCCTATCATATTTAAGGGACTCTTCAACATTAATCGAATCTTTGGCACTACTGACTGATGTGCAACCAGGGGACGTCTTAGCCAGTTTGGATGTGTCAAGTCTCTACACTATTATCCCAAATGGGATAGGCACGGAAGTGGTGGGAACGGAGCCTGGATAAACATCCCTATGTGGGACCACCCACTGGATTTATCATCGATCTTCTCAACCTGTGCCTTACATTAAACTACTTCAAGTTTGAAAAGAGATTCTTCCTGCAACTTATGGGCACGGCAATGGGCTCGAACATGGCACCAGCCTTTGCTAACCTTTATATGGAATATATTGAAATGGAGGTTTATAAAGTTTATGACCACAGCCAGGTGATATTCTACAAAAGGTATATTGACAATATCATTGTCATCTGGCGGGGCTCTTTAGAGACATTCCATGAATGGGTCAACATACTCAATAATATTGGGGGACCAGTACAAGTCAAGGCAGTGGCTAGTTACAGTGAAGTGGATTTCCTGGACCTCAGGATATTCAAAGAAAATACTGGACTGGGTACCACACTCTATAAAAAAGAGACAGATCGCAATACTCTACTACATGCATCTAGCTACCATCCATGGTCATTAATTAAAGCTATCCCAAGGGTGCAGTTGCTGAGAGTATTAAGGAACAATACGTCAGAGCCACGGAGGGAGGCCCAGTTGACAGAAATGGAGAATCGTTTCATTGCAAGGGGCTACAACAAGGCACTCATTAAAGATGCCAGAGCTGACTTGAGAGCCAGGCACAAGGACAAGATGAATACACAGAAGAGGATGAATTTTGTTACCACCTATACTCTCAGAGCCAAATGGGACATCGTGAGATCGGATGTGACGCTGTCGTATACTGATTTTGGACCACCCAGGATTGCATACAAGAGAGGTAGAAACTTGAGAGACATACTAATGAAGACTGATCCGGTGGGCAGCTATAGTAAGGTAGTTACCAATACAAGGAAGGGAAGGAAGTACTATCTAACTTGCACAATTAAATATGTAATATATATGCTTAACTGTAATTGTGGCCTGTTTTATATTGGTAAAAACAATGATGACATAAAAAAACGGATGGCCAATCATAGAAGCGCCATTCGCACCCCATTGACAAGGGTGCCAGTGATCAACCGGTGGCAAGACATTTTTTGGAACATGGACTGTAATTGTGGCCTGTTTTATATTGGTAAAACCAATGATGACATAAAAAAACGGATGACCAATCATAGAAGCGCCATTCACACCGCCATTGACAAGGGTGCCAGTGACCAACCGGTGGCAAGACAATTTTTGGAACATGGAGTCAGAGAAGGTACATGATCAATTAGAGTAAACCTCAAGTCTGCCACAGTGTTGTCTTTGTTGTTTGTTGTTGTCTTTGATCTTAGGTGCCAACTGTACTAGTATACCCTTCAAACTTCCTCCATTTATAACCTTGGAGAATACTACACTTATGGACCAATATAGGTTATTGTATCCCTGTAAGACTTTGTGTTATCCTTCTCATTGTTATACATTAACACATTTCCGCATACATGTTAGTGGGACCTATAAACTTGTGGCTCCCGGGACACATGTCCCCCACCACTCCGTTTTCCATCACACCTAGATACATGTTCCCATAGTGATCTGTCCATAATAACACAGCAGTTCGTATCAGGTACAGGGTTATCCTACCTGTTCACTATACCATATTACTTCATCCCTATGCCATCTGTAGTTGCATTTGCAGCATCTGGGTTTCCTATCCCATCTCCACTCCCTTACCGCATCCGGCCATACATAAGAGTATAGGCATACATAGGGGATCCTAGTAAAACTATATTCATTCATAGGTCCTGTACTGTTTCAAGAGGACTGTTTTTTACAGTACATTTACATCTGGTGCCTTATGTATGATCGTATTTGTTTGTGCAACTTAGGATCACATACCTGTCATGCCAAATTATTCACACTCCGCATTTTGTTGCGATTTTTTTAACATACTCATTCTGCTTTCATATCTTAAAATTCAGGCTGGCCAGGCTCAGGTGGCTGTAGTCCAGACACTTTATATCTATGTTTTGTACATTACCCTCTTTGACTCGCTCATTAATAGCAGCATTTATTATTAGTAGTGGTGTTTATTTTCAGTAGTGTTCGGGTTCAGTATTGTTTCTATCTGAGATATAGGTAGCATTAATGGATCACCGCTACTTTA
The DNA here is from genome assembly GCF_027579735.1 of Bombina bombina. NCBI lineage: Eukaryota > Metazoa > Chordata > Amphibia > Anura > Bombinatoridae > Bombina > Bombina bombina. Next base: position 833,673,443 of record NC_069504.1, on the reverse strand, counting down.
GCTTGCGGGACTGACTTAAGGGGCTTGCCCATACTGCCCTATCATACTGATTGTCATTTTTTGGAGGGCGGGCCCTTGTATCCCCCTGACAATAGGAGTAGGCTCTCTAACACTAGTGATCTGGGTTATTCCTTTTTCCCACTAGATATGTCATTAGGAGCCCCAATGATGTATCTCCCAGAAGCTGGCTACTTCTTGATAGGTATATATACCCGGTTCTGGATTAACATATCGATCGATATACATTGATACATTAGCCAATTGTGATTGTGCAATTTCACATCCTGGACTTAAGTAGTTTCGGTATGTAACGGCTTAGATACACTGCCATTTTGTCAATATTACGCTTTTATGCTAAGTGGCACAGCTTGGCTGACGCCCGGTATGCTAGATAGATCGCAACATGATTCACATTAGATATCAGGTGTAAACACTGCTTACATTACTACTAGTCTGAAACACACAGGCCGCAGCAGGGATATTGACTCTCTGGTGGTATTTAGTCGGTCCCCATTAATATGATAGACACACTATCCCACACATAACACCGCATTCAACTAATGCTTGACTTGACTGGCATAGTTTTTTATTCTTCTTTGTTATTATGCTGATCGCATTTACGGTTAATATTGAACATAGGGCCTTCTGTATCAAATGTTAAAGCGCAACGTGTTGTTGACATTTATATGTGTACATATTTGGGTATCCACATATTACTTTTTTTATTATTACCTGTTAGAAATAATAATAATCATTATTGTACATTTATATACTACAAGAATGTGGCTAATAATTTTAATTTTAACACAAAGTTCACTTTTTTTCTGTGCTCACTTTTTTTCTTTGCACATTTGTCTAAATTGTTTACCTGCCAGGTACACGTTGCTTAGCAACCACCTTTGGCGTTTTTTTCACAGGGGGAGGGGTCTGTGGGGTGTATAAATGTTTTGTTCACTGTATTATTATTTAGTCTGAGGAAGGGGAACATTCCCCGAAACGTCACCGCAATAAATTTACATTTAAGACCAGAGAGTGCTGTCTTCTATCCAAGATATTATTAACCATATTCTAGCACCCTGGCATTTGTGATACTGTTTGTGAGAGTGCACTTGACTTTGTATCCTATACATATATATATATATATATATATATATATATACAGGGAGTGCAGAATTATTAGGCAAATGAGTATTTTGACCACATCATCCTCTTTATGCATGTTGTCTTACTCCAAGCTGTATAGGCTCGAAAGCCTACTACCAATTAAGCATATTAGGTGATGTGCATCTCTGTAATGAGAAGGGGTGTGGTCTAATGACATCAACACCCTATATCAGGTGTGCATAATTATTAGGCAACTTCCTTTCCTTTGGCAAAATGGGTCAAAAGAAGGACTTGACAGGCTCAGAAAAGTCAAAAATAGTGAGATACCTTGCAGAGGGATGCAGCACTCTTAAAATTGCAAAGCTTCTGAAGCGTGATCATCGAACAATCAAGCGTTTCATTCAAAATAGTCAAAGGGTCGCAAGAAGCGTGTGGAAAAACTAAGGCGCAAAATAACTGCCCATGAACTGTGAAAAGTCAAGCGTGCAGCTGCCAAGATGCCACTTGCCACCAGTTTGGCCATATTTCAGAGCTGCAACATCACTGGAGTGCCCAAAAGCACAAGGTGTGCAATACTCAGAGACATGGCCAAGGTAAGAAAGGCTGAAAGACGACCACCACTGAACAAGACACACAAGCTGAAACGTCAAGACTGGGCCAAGAAATATCTCAAGACTGATTTTTCTAAGGTTTTATGGACTGATGAAATGAGAGGGAGTCTTGATGGGCCAGATGGATGGGCCCGTGGCTGGATTGGTAAAGGGCAGAGAGCTCCAGTCCGACTCAGACGCCAGCAAGGTGGAGGTGGAGTACTGGTTTGGGCTGGTATCATCGAAGATGAGCTTGTGGGGCCTTTTCGGGTTGAGGATGGAGTCAAGCTCAACTCCCAGTCCTACTGCCAGTTTCTAGAAGACACCTTCTTCAAGCAGTGGTACAGGAAGAAGTCTGCATCCTTCAAGAAAAACATGATTTTCATGCAGGACAATGCTCCATCAAACGCGTCCAAGTACTCCACAGCGTGGCTGCCAAGAAAGGGTATAAAAGAAGAAAATCTAATGACATGGCCTCCTTGTTCACCTGATCTGAACCCCATTGAGAACCTGTGGTCCATCATCAAATGTGAGATTTACAAGGAGGGAAAACAGTACACCTCTCTGAACAGTGTCTGGGAGGCTGTGGTTGCTGCTGCACGCAATGTTGATGGTGAACAGATCAAAACACTGACAGAATCCATGGATGGCAGGCTTTTGAGTGTCCTTGCAAAGAAAGGTGGCTATATTGGTCACTGATTTGTTTTTGTTTTGTTTTTGAATGTCAGAAATGTATATTTGTGAATGTTGAGATGTTATATTGGTTTCACTGGTAAAAATAAATAATTGCAATGGGTATATATTTGTTTTTTGTTAAGTTGCCTAATAATTATGCACAGTAATAGTCACCTGCACACACAGATATCCCCCTAAAATAGCTATAACTAAAAACAAACTAAAAACTACTTCCAAAACTATTCAGCTTTGATATTAATGAGTTTTTTGGGTTCATTGAGAACATGGTTGTTGTTCAATAATAAAATTAATCCTCAAAAATACAACTTGCCTAATAATTCTGCACTCCCTGTATATATATATATATATATATATATATATATATATATATATATATATATATATATATATATATATATATATATATATAATATTAAAAGGTTTTTTTCTGTGTATTTACTGAAAATATTTCACATCCCAATGTTCTTCCCATACAGGAAAATGTTATTCATTATTTAAATACATATTACTATATATATCTGTATATACCTATATCTGTATAGCTATTCATATAGGTATATATATATATATATATATATTTTTTTTTTACATTAACATTATATATATATATATATATATATATATAAATAGAAATATATATTTAATAATAAAAATTACATTTTTTCTATTTGAAGAACATAGGTATTGTATGTAAAAGATGCAAAAACACACTTTGGGTTTTGTGCCCTAGGCTAACACAGTATCAGGTTACCACACATGAAGAATTAATTAGAACTTGATTTAGAGTTTGGCGTTAGCCGTCAAAACCAGCGTTAGAGGCTCCTAACGCTGGTTTTGGGCTACCGCTGGTATTTAGAGTCGTTTAGGTAAGGGTCTAACGCTCACTTTGCAGCCGCAACTTTTCCATACCGCAGATCCTCCTACGCCATTTGCGTATACTATCTTTTCAATGGGATCTTTCTAACGCTGGTATTTAGAGTCGTGGCTGAAGTGAGCGTTAGAAATCTAACGACAAAACTCCAGCCGCAGAAAAAAGTCAGTAGTTAAGAGCTTTCTGGGCTAACGCCGGTTTATAAAACTCTTAACTACTGTGCTCTAAAGTACACTAACACCCATAAACTACCTATGTACCCCTAAACCGAGGTCCCCCCACATCGTCGCCACTCTATTAAAAAAATTTAACCCCTAATCTGCCGACCGCACACCGCCGCCACCTACGTTATCCCTATGTACCCCTAATCTGCTGCCCCTAACACCGCCGACCCCTATATTATATTTATTAACCCCTAATCTGCCGCCCCCAACGTCGCCTGATCGGAACAGCCAATAGAATGCAAGCTCAATCTGATTGGCTGATTGGATCAGCCAATCGGATTGAACTTGAATCTGATTGGCTGATTCCATCAGCCAATCAGAATTTTCCTACCTTAATTCCGATTGGCTGATAGAATCCTATCAGCCAATCGGAATTCGAGGGACGCCATCTTGGATGACGTCCCTTAAAGGAACCGTCATTCGTCGGGAAGTCGTCGGTGAAGATGGATGTTCCGCGTCGGCGGGATGAACATGGATCCGGAAGAAAGAAGATTGAAGATGCCGCTTGATAGAAGACTTCAGTTGGATCATGGACCTCTTCAGCTCCCGCTTGGATGAAGACTTCAGCCGGATCATGGACATCTTCAGCCCCCCACTTGGGCTTGGATCAAGACATCGGAGCCTGGACCAATCGCTGATACCCGGTGTGGTGAAGATAAGGTAGGAAGATCTTCAGGGGTTTAGTGTTAGGTTTATTTAAGGGGGGTTTGGGTTAGATTAGGGGTATGTGGGTGGTGGGTTGTAATGTTGGGGGGGGTATTGTATGTTTTTTTTTTACAGGCAAAAGAGCTGAATTCTTTGGGGCATGCCCCGCAAAAGGCCCTTTTCAGGGCTGGTAAGGTAAAAGAGCTTTTCTATTTTAATTTTAGAATAGGGTAGGGCATTTTTTTATTTTGGGGGTCTTTGTTATTTTATTAGGGGGCTTAGAGTAGGTGTAATTAGTTTAAAATTGTTGTAATATTTTTCTAATGTTTGTAAATATTTTTTTATTTTTTGTAACTTAGTTCTTTTTTATTTTTTGTACTTTAGTTAGTTTATTTAATTGTATTTATTTGTAGGTATTGTATTTAATTAATTTATTGATAGTGTAGTGTTAGGTTTAATTGTAACTTAGGTTAGGATTTATTTTACAGCTAATTTTGTAATTATTTTAACTAGGTAGCTATTAAATAGTTATTAACTATTTAATAGCTATTGTACCTGGTTAAAATAAATACAAAGTTGCCTGTAAAATAAATATTAATCCTAAAATAGCTACAATATAATTATAATTTACATTGTAGCTATATTAGGGTTTATTTTACAGGTAAGTATTTAGCTTTAAATAGGAATAATTTATTTAATAAGAGTTAATTTATTTCGTTAGATTTAAATTATATTTAACTTAGGGGGGTGTTAGGGTTAAGGTTAGAGTTAGCTTTAGGGGTTAATAAATGTATTAGAGTAGCGGTGAGGTCCGGTCGGCAGATTAGGGGTTAATAAATATAATATAGGGGTCGGCGGTGTTAGGGGCAGCAGATTAGGGGTACATAGGGATAACATAGGTTGCGGCGGTGTACAGAGCGGCAGATTAGGGGTTAAAAAAATATGCAGGTGTCAGCGATAGTGGGGGCGGCAGATTAGGGGTTAATAAGTGTAAGGTTAGGGGTGTTTAGACTCGGGGTACATGTTAGGGTGTTAGGTGCAGACTTAGGAAGTGTTTCCCCATAGGAAACAATGGGGCTGTGTTAGGAGCATAACGCTGCTTTTTTGCAGGTGTTAGGTTTTTTTTCAGCTCAAACTGCCGCATTGTTTTCTATGGGGGAATCGTGCATGAGCACGTTTTTGAAGCTGGCCGCGTCCGTAAGCACCGCTGGTATTGAGAGTTGCAGTGGCGGTAAATTATGCTCTACGCTCCCTTTTTGGAGCCTAACGCAGCCATTCTGTGAACTCTAAATACCAGCGGTATTTAAAAGGTGCGGGGAAAAAAAGCATGCGTTAGCTACGCGGGTCGTTACCGACAAAACTCTAAATCTAGGCGTAAGTGCGCTAACCTGACATGATATACTAAAGTGCGTTACCTATTTTTTTAAATATAAAATCTTGAAAAAAATTAATAATTAATGTAAATTATTATTATAGATGTACTAAAATAGTCTAAAATATCCATATATCATATTTAATATTTCATTAATATGCCTTAAGATAACTAAGTCTTCATTTCGTGTTAGGCCTAAAGCAGGAAATCCCGAAATGTGTTACACATATTTTACATTCCTATGTTCTTCACATAGATTTTTTTTATTAAATATATATATATATTTAATAAAAAGCATTGGAATGTGAAATAATAATAACTCCTTTCAGGTTAGCATGTGAGCGTTAAGTGTTAGGGGAGAATAAGTTAGCGTGGTCGTGACATCTAAAGTCCTTTGGTTAGCTCACATTAGGTTTTGCTTGCTCGTAAAACTTTTACTTTCAACTTGTAATATGTGCGCTTACCCGCGCAATCAAAAAGATTACTTCTGGAGGATTTAATGCTTGATTGAAAGCGCTAAATACAGCGCCACTTGTAATCTAGCCCATACTGTTTCTATGTGTTTAGAATTGCAGTCTTTCCAATAGCAGCTAAAATAAAGTTTCACTTAAAGGGACATGAAACCCAACATGTTTCTTTCATGATTCAGACAGAGCATAACATTTTAACAAAGTCTCCAATTTTCTTCTTTTATCAAATTTGCTCAGTTCTCATAGTTTTCTTTGTTGAAGAGATATCTATGTAGGTAGCATGCACAGGTGTGGAGCACTACGTCAGAAAATAGTGCTACCATTGGGTGCTCTTGCTAATGTAAAACTGCTGCATATAGTACTGCAGACAAGTGCACACTTACCTTCCTGCTTTTCAACAAAGAGTAACAAGAAAACAAAGAAAGATTGATAATTGAAGTACATTGTAAAGTTGTTTAAAATTGTATGTTCTATCTGAATCATGAAAGAACACATTTACGTTTTATGTCCCTTTAAGTAAAATCCACAGGGAAGACCATACATTACACTATGGAAATATTTAAATTTGAGAATTGCAGGTTTTTTTGTTTCTGTAGTAAGCTAAATACTGCCACTAACAATCAATAGGAAGATTAAAGGTTTAATAGGACTTTATAGTTTTACTTCTCTTATGACAGCTGCAAATTCTGAGAAATATATGGTTGGCTGATGGACTGAATCTTAGTTTTAAAGGGACGTAAAGATTCAGATAAAGCAACGAATTTTAAGAGATTTTTCAATTTACTTGTTATCAAATTTACTTTGCTCTCTTGGTATCTTTTGTTGCAAATTAAACCTAGGTAGGTTCAGGAGCAGCAATGTACTACTGGGAGTTAGTTGGCGATTGGTGGCTTTGCTCAGATTACTCTTGTCATTGGCTCACCAGATGTGTTCACCTAGGTAGTGCAGTAGTGCATTGCTGCTCTGGAGCTTCCTTTAGCTATGTGCTTAACCAAGTTGCAGGGGTTAAACACATAGTTATATGCAAGCAATTGTGTAATAATAAAAATATCTAACATCTTACAGCATTTTCATTTTGCACTTTTATGCCCCCTTTAAATAGGACCTTTATTCTTTACCCCAGGAATCAGCAGTATGAAGAGGTCTTGATCACCTTCTTATACTTGCTAACAATTAAGAGCGGAGTCTTTGACACCTGCTAGGAAGAAGGCACTGCCATCAAAAACAGCAGTGGGATCTTATTCTGCAGCCCCTTCTCCTCCCTCCGGTTCAGGTCTTTCTATGTTTAGCTGCTTTTTTACTGTCTCATTTTCTTTTTTGTTTTCCTCCCTCCTATTCACCTATTTTACATTTTGCTATTCTCTTTTTTTCTTCTCCCCATTCCTATCTTATTCCCAGTGACCACTGCATTTTTTTTTCTGTCCCCCTTTCCTCCTACTCAAGTTTTCTCTTCATATAGATCCCAGGCTTGCTGGACGCTCCTTCTCAAGCACCCCAAATTCTTTTGACCCAGAGGTCTCTTTACCCTGCATCCAATTACATTTGCAATAGCTGGTACTTGTTGGGGAGCTTTGGCGTCAGTGGCATGCTATGTTCTGCAAGGCTCCCCACTATTGTACCCATCTCGCTACTAACAGTGCACTCTGTAGGAAGCACTCCTAGCTATACCGCAAGCGCTATGGTGAGCAGCAGAACTAGCTTACATAAGACAGGAAAGGTCACCCAGGCAGCAGGGGGAGTGCAAATTAAATGATCAGGATAAGGTTGGGGGATCATGTGATAAGTAGACATGTGCATGGCGAAAAAATTTGGTTCGGATCGATTCAGATTTTTTCGAATTTTGGTTCGGATTGATTCGAATTCGGAATTTTTTTTATCAATTCGGTTTGGATTCGTTTCGGATTTATTCAGATTCGAATAAATTCGGCTGGATTCGGTTCGATTCGGAAATTCGGAATTTCGGTAAGTGTTAGGTGGGATGTGCTGTGTATTAGACTAGTATATGTACTGTATATTAGGTGTAACCCATAGCAGAGTGATATAACCTAATATACTGTACAATACTAGTGGAATCCATGGCCATCCGAATCTACCGAATAAATCCGAATAAATCCGAACTAATTCGGATTTATTCGGTAGATTCGGCACTATTTTAATTTGGAAGTTCGAATCGATCCGAATCCCGAATTTTACGAATTCGGACGAATTTCCGAATCGATCCGAAACAAATCGCACAATTCTAGTGATAAGTGGCACAAGAAGAAGCAGGCCAAGGTCAGTGCTTACAGTAGACTGTAGTAGGGTGGAGTTGTGCCTCTAGTTTACATGCTTCTGGTAATGTTGTTAGATTAATGTCATTGAATTATTTGCTGACTAATAACAGTTAGTGTATGTGCAGCTATTGCCTAATTTACATAAATGTCTGCTGGTAAAAGTCAGTTGTGGTCTGGAGGCTCACACCTCAGTTATCAGTGTCTTTTCATTCACTTATGCAGAATTATTAGTATATGCATGATATAGGTACCAACACCGCCTCTAAAGTCATTTCATCATGATCAACTACAGAAATACCTTTGGATAAGTATTTTGTTTATGGAGTGATCTCTGTAGCATCAATCCCTACTGGCTTTTGTGGATCTAAGTGAGTTATATCCCTTACCACAAAAGAAGAGGGGGGGGATTCTTCTGGGGATACTTATAGTTCCACAGGAATAAAGGCAAGAACAATATATTTTAGGGTGCTGAGGATGTGGTTGCATAGAAATAGCATGAGTGTAGTTAAGCACAGTGTTATCTATATGACACACATGAACTAGCACTGTGTAGCTATGAGAAACTGCCAAAATGCACTATATATATAGGCAGCCTTCAAGGGCTTAGAAATTATATATTAGCCTACTTATGTTTATCTTTCAACAAAGAATACCAAAAGAACAAAGCAAATTTGATTATAAAAATGTAAGTTGTTTAAAATTGCATGCCCTATCTGAATCATGGAAGTTTAATTTTGACTAGACTCTCTGCTTAACATTGTATTATTTAGTCGATGGTTAATTTGATTGCTTTTTTGCAGTTTACACTAGAATTCAAATATCATTTCATTTTATTTACACCACACCCCAAACAACTTGCAGTGTTATGCTCAGACAGATTTCCAAAGTTTCCACCTGCGTGCTGTTGACACTTCACACAACTGGTGGTGATGAAAAGCAATGTGTTAAGTGAGAAATCTGAATGTACGATGGCCTTGTCCCACATATGCAATAACAGGGACATACACAGCAGCAGTTTGTGTTAATTGCTGTAGCAACCACAATCAGGCTGATTAGCTAGCAGAGAAAAAGATAAGTGGCCAATAAGCTTTATATATTTATGAATAGGCTTTTCTGACAGCACATACCAAATTGTATCGAGAGGAAGCTTTAGAATGGCACATGTACAGTAGACGTGTGGTGCGTGTTATTTTCTTGGCATGTAATGGCCTTAAAACTGTGTATATCTTACTGTTAGAGATAACGGTTTCAACATACATTCAACACACGTAAATACAACTTGTTGATGTCAGTGTTACTGTCAACAACATTGTATATCTGTCCTTTACAAGATGAAAAAATAGTTTTTATTATTCTTGTGGTGTGAATCTTTCGGCACTAAGATATAAAGAAAAATAATGGTAATTGTTTTAAATGATATCCAGATACAACACCATTAAAAAAGGATGCTTTAAAGGGACACTGAACCCACATTTTTTCTTTTGTGATTCAGATAGAGCATGTAATTTTAAGCAACTTTGTAATTTACTCCTATTATCAATTTTTCTTTGTTCTCTTGCAATCTTTATTTAAAAAGAAGGCATCTAAGCTTTTTTTTTTTTTTTCAGAACTCTGGACAGCATTTTTTTATTGGTGAATGAATTTATCCACCAATCAGCAAGAACAACCCAGGTTGTTCACAAAAAATGGGCCGGCATCTAAACTTACATGCTTGCATTTCAAATAAAGATACAAAGAGAATGAAGAAAATTTGATAATAGGAGTATATTAGAAAGTTGCTTAAAATTGCATGCTCTATCTGAATCATTAAAGAAAAAATTTGGGTTCAGTGTCTCTTTAAGCCTTTTTCTTTCCTTATTTTTGTTTCTTTTTGTAAATGCTTAAACACTGGCAAGCACCCAGTCCCAATCTCAGCTTAGACAGGCACTAATCAAAGTAGCGCACAGAACACATCTACCAAGTAGTTCCTTTTTTAAACACATTTTGCATTGCAAAGTACATAAGGGTTAGGTGCATTTTTAATCAGCTAATAAATACAAAGCCACACATCTCTTGGATTAACGTTTTATTTGAAACTAATCAGAGAAACTATTGTTTGCTAGGACAGTTCCTAAATACAACTATTACAACCAATTTGCGCAAAGCGTGTGGCTTGAATTCCTTTATGTACCACCAATTACAAACAGCTGTCAATGTACGGCCACTTTGGGGGACTAATCATCACTCTCTCCCTGAGCTGCCACCTTTACACAAGCTGCATCCTTCTCAATTGCCACAGTAGAGTGTGCCTGCCATGACCTGAAGCTGTATCAGGTTTGCTCTTAAACCACAATGATCACAGTGAGCAACCAGTACCAGAAAGCTTCCCCATATCCACGACCGCATTTACCATTAGGCAGAGTAGGCATGTGCCTACAGGTGCCTTCCATAGAGGGGGCGCCTGTCTCTCTGCTCATATGCCGTTTCTGCACACCTCTGCGGCTTTGCTCTCACTCACCATAGTAGATAATAACTTTGCCCTAAACAAAGATGGCCGCTAAGCTGGCCGGTCTGGTCTTTTTCTCCAGTGAATGCGGACAAAGCAGCTAGAGCGACTTGAGAGTAAGTGTGGGGGGTTGGTTCTTTTATGGGGACTGACAGTGAGTGACTGTGCGCTATTACAGTGCACTCTGAGTGCACAGTGGGCATGTATCAGCTGCAGCAGCGGCTGTCAAAATAAAAATAACAGATTGTACAGTCAGAGGGCAGTCTTTCATATAAAATACCATAGGTATGAATATTATTCTTAAAATGCAAATTGCCAGGGCTGTTGCACAGGATAAACACACTTTTAAAAAAAACAACTGACCCTTGGTTGATTGTGCACATTGCAGGCTTGGTTAGCAAAGTTTCTAAATGAAGCCCCAGTCTAGACAACTTGCACTTTTCTTGTATAAATTATATTAAAAAAATACTGTTCTGACTGGAATCTCATCATACTGGGCAAATACTGTCTGAGGTGTGTTGTTATAGATCATGGGCTGCCTTTTATGTGGTAAAATTAGCAGCTGCTGTAAAAAAATAATAATTCTATAAAGTTTTAGTGGCCCATTTATCATATGTCGGGCGGACATGTTCCGCTGTTGGCATTTAGCATTGCACAAGCAGTTCACCAGAACAATGCCGCCCTCTGCAGATTCGCGGCCAATCGACCGATAGCAGGGGGTGTCAATCAACCCAATCGTATTTATATTTAATCGGGTTGATTGCTTTTCGCAGCCTCAGAGCAGGCGGCCTGAAGGCTCCTGCGGAAACAGCTGCATTGGGGTCAATTAACCACTTTGTAAATCGCCCCCTTAGGCTGTATCTATAGGTTCATACATGTCAACCGGGATCGCTTGGGGGGTGCTTTAGATTTTGGTGCCTACAGGCACCTGGGCTGTATGTCTGGCCCTGCCCATATCTCCAGTATAGTCAGGGCATGGAGAAATTGCTGCCACACCTTTGGATATTCATGGAATTGACTAATATGCCTCAGAGCCAATAAACCTTTGCAATATAACAAACCCTTAAAGGGACATTCAAAATTAAATGAATGCTACATAGAATATATGCAAAGCAAAGCTTAGCCTGGCAATAATATTTCCAATCTTTATGAAATTCTTCTTTGATATTGAAAAAAACAGAATCAACTGTTATTGTGATCTTATTGATAAAGAAAAAAATTCTTACCAAGTCAAACAAAGCCACGCTTGATAATTCACACAATATGCGATCCACATTTCACCACAACAGCACTGTTAACAACCGATAATGTCTGTCACTGATCACTGAAAACCAGATCAACACATAAAAAACCAAAACCAGCTGACTACTCATCCTCTTTCTGCTAGTCCGCCATTTTCTCCTCTCCTGACAGTCTCCTCTCTCTGCATGCCACAACTGTCAATACCTTGTACATATATTTTCTTTGTGTTTTTACATTGATGGTGATGACATGTTCAATATTAGTTTTTATTTGACCTGACTTGATAGTCATCAAAAAGGGTCATTGATGGCATGGGCAGCACAATCTTAATTTTTACAGATCAATGACCAACATCATTTTTGTTTATCTCATGTTTTATTGGTGGATCAGTGGAGTATTTATTAAAGAGACAGTCTAGTCAAAATTAAACATTTATAATTCAGATAGGACATGCAATTTTTTTTTTTTGTTTAATTTTTTATTATTCAGCGAAATAATTTCCAACATTTTTGTTTGCGCCGTGCAAGGCCCATATTAACATCAACAGAAAATTGAGTCAGGACTTGACTATCTTAATGATATAACCTAAATTAATCTTAACTAAGTTGACAATTGATACTACACTATTAATATTAACATGAATTGAGCCCTAGCTATGCCAAGTTCAATATTCATCATGTATGGACCTAGGTGTCTTTTTTACGATACTAAATTTACCTTTCCAATTTGTTTAAAAAAAGAAAAAATATCATAAAACAGTAAATTTAGTAAAAACAATTCATAGTCGATCAATCAATGTGAGATTACATTCAGCTGAAAAAAAATTTTTACTCTATAAGGAGCCCCCAGCCCCCGCTGGGAGAAGGAAGGAAAAAAAAGAGAGAAGAGAAAAGAAAAAAGAAAAAAGAAACCAAAACGGGGAGGAGAAGAAAGAGGAGAAAAAAAAAAAAAGGGGAGGGGGGGGAAGGAGGAAACAAAAAGACCCCCTCCCATTCACTCCCTCCGCACACCTTAGAGCCGTGATTGGTGGGGTCTCATGAAATACACCCAAGGCAACATAATGAATCAGTTCTCACCTACTTATTTGTTACCAGACACCCAAGAGTATCAATTCAGAATTTCTAAACGGAAAAATTAGGTCAGTTATCTCTATGTCCGGCAGTGACCTGATAAATACTAACCATTTGCCAAAAAATTGTCTAATGTCTGATTCGTTGTCTAAATTGGTATCTCTTTGTTCCAGTAAGCATTGTTTTTTTAGACAATTTTTAATCTCTGGAATAGATGGTATTGCTCTCAACTTCCATTTCTTAAGAATGAGGTATCTAGTTGCCAAAATGGACAGAAGAATCACTTTTTCGTTTGTATGATGTATCAGACCAAATATAATTTGTAGCTGTGTTAGTCCCTCAAAAGAAATTTTTAGGGTTTTACTGAGCCAGAACTCTAGCTTCCACCAAAGATGCCTAATTTTAGGACATTCCCAGATCATATGCATTAAACCAGCTGCCGGAAACAGACATTTTGGACACTTTTTAAAGCCAAGATTACAAATTTTGCTACCCTTTTTGGGGGTAAAATATGAATTATGTATGAGTCTAACATGCATCTCCCGCCAAGTCGCTGACAAAGTGGCTTGAGCAACTTTCTGAATTGATAATTGGACAAGTTCAGTGTCGATACAGGAGTGAGGTATCATCTGGCTCCATAGTAAAGTAATTTTCTCTAGCTCCAATTCACCTTTACTGGCATTTATCAGTTGGTAGCATGGGGAAATAGATCCATGTCCATTTTTAAATAGTATTAACCAATTTTCCAGTTTGCCCAGGGACCAAGACCAGCCTGTATCTTTCATAAGCTCTGTAAGGAAATGTCTGTTTTGCAGATATGCATAAAAATCCTTGTTGTTAATTTTATATTCTATTTTTAATTCCTCAAAGGATTTAACACATTTTCTCTCTGTATCGATAAAGTGTGGCAACCTTTTCAGGCCCTGATTATGCCAGCTTTTAAATAATGTAGAGGTCAGGCCGGCAGGGAATTTCGGGTTGCCCAGTAGCGGTAGATGTTGCGAAACTTTACAGTTTAGAGACAGAAGTTCTCCCACTTTCCACCAGGCCTTCAGTGGATTAGAGAATGTTTTGAGTAGTTTAATTTGTCTTGGTAATTCTTTGGGTGGACAGTGAATTAATGCTAAGGGAAGATAAGGGTGACATATAGTTTCCTCTAGTAGGTTGTTTGTTACATAGTCACTATGGAAAATCCAATCAGCGACTACTCGCACCAGAAAGGCATAATTGTAGAAGCGGATATTAGGAAGTGCGAGACCGCCTTTCTCTTTCGGAAGGGATAATTTATTTAAGGATATCCTTGTTTTTTTTCCCTGCCATATGAATTTACTCAATATGCTGTTAAGCAAACGAACATCCTTTTCCATTAGAATTAAAGGGGTATTCTGAAGTATATATAGAAGCTTTGGCAGTAAGACCATTTTAAATAGGGCTATCCGGCCAGAGATAGATATTGGTAGGGACTGCCAACTTTTCAATTTCTCCCTTATAGTTGTTAAAATTGGAGTGATGTTAAGGTCGTATAGGTCCCCTGGTGTATAGGGGATTAAGATTCCTAGGTATTTAAGAGAGTCTTTCACCGAACTAAAGGGAATATTGGAAGGAGAGTTATTATTTTTCCTAAGCCATAGCAGCTCTGATTTTGCTTCATTGATCTTGTAGCCTGAAAAAGATCCAAACCGAGCAGCTATGTCCAGAAATTTTGGTATACTAGTTTGAATATCAGAGAGATATAATAATACATCGTCTGCATAAAGAGCAATTTTTATGGTCTGATTACCTATTTTAATTCCAGGTAAATGATGTCTGACCATGATTGCCAAAGGTTCAATTGAGATGTCAAAAAGCAGGGGGGAGAGAGGGCACCCCTGTCGAGTTCCCCTACCAAGAGTTATCTGTGAGGAAACAATGTTGTTCACAATGAGTCTTGTGTATGGTTCTTTATATAAATTAGTGATGAATCTCAAGAACTCTCCCTTAAAGCCAAAGTTAGTTAAAGAGGTAAAAAGATGGTCAAAATGAATTGAATCGAATGCTTTTTCTGCATCTATTGAGACAATGGCTAAATCAGGGGCGCCCTCCTCCCCCCGGCTCCCAGACGTCCCAGCAGTCCTGAAACATTCAGTTATAATCAAAGCTTCTCTGATTTTTGACGAAGAGTTTCTTTTATATAGAAAACCAGCTTGGTCTGGGTGGATTATATGAGCTAAGGATAATTGTAGCCGCCTAGCAATTATGGAACATAGAATTTTGTAATCTACATTTAAAAGGGCAATCGGTCTATAGGATTCCTTAAGAGAAGGATCTTTCCCACCCTTCAAGATTAAGATAGTGTTGGAGGCAGAAAAAGAGGTAGCTACTGATTCTCCCTTAGCATACATGCTGTTGTATAGATTGTTAAGATAGGGGGCAATCTCACTAGTCAATTTTTTTATAAAACTCATTCAGCAAACAATCTGGGCCTGGTGTTTTATTTGGGGAGAGGTCTGTGATGACCTTTACAATTTCCATTTCCAATATTGGGGCATTAAGCGTATCAATCATATCAGCTGGGATTTTAGGGTAAGAAATTTCACTCCAGAATTGCATCGCTTGAGGGAGATTCGAGGTCCTATGAGAGTACAAGTCCTGATAGTATTTAACGAATGCTTCTGCTATCTCTTCAGGTTTCTTAAGGGATGCACCGTCCTGTTGGACGATCTCTATAAAGGATGAGTTTTTCTCCTTTTTGACCAAATTGGCCAGAAGTTTGCCGGATTTATTCCCGAATCTATAAAGTCTGGCTTGAAGTTTTAAATCTCTCTGGGTTTCCTGATAAACCGCAAAAGTGTCCCTAGCATTCTTAGCTCTGATATATTTTGCCCAATTACTAGACGATTTTTCCAAAAGAAAAGAGTTGTAAGAATTAATTACTGAATTGGTGATTTATTTTTCTCTTAACCTTATTTTCCTGAGTCTCAGGGCACTATAAGCTATTATTTCGCTTCTGAGCACTGCCTTTGCGGCCTCCCAGAAAACCAGAGGAGAGTCTATATATGATTGATTATGTTGGACATACTCGGCAAACTTAAGTTTCAGCCAGTTTTTAAATTTCAATTCGGAGGCAAGAAATGAGGGGAAAATAAAGCGTATTGATCTATTTTTAAAATGATTCGACTGAAACTCCAAATAGATTGGGCCATGGTCTGATAAAAAAAATAGGAAGAATACCTGCCTTTACTTCTGACCTAGATAGATTATTGTTTATAAGAAATAGATCAATTCTAGACAGGGTTTTATGGGCCCTGGATAGGCAGGTAAAATCCCTGACGTCCGGGTTCTGGAGTCTCCACACGTCCTTAATTGCGAGATTCTGCATAATTGATTTAATTAGTTTTGCTTCTAAGTTGTTCCTTTTTTGTTTGAGCAATTTTGTTGACTGTCTAAGTCCGTCCAGTGGGCAGTGGGGAGACATGTTAAAATCTCCCCCAAGAACCAGGTGACCCTCCTGTATCGAAAGGATCTTGGCCTGTATCATGGACCAAAAGGCTGGGTCCAACCTGTTGTGAGCGTAAATGTTACACAAGGTAAAAATCTCTTTAGATATTTTTATTTTTATCAGCACAAATCTGCCCTCGGAATCTACTTCACTGTGGATGACCTCTAAATTGCTTTTTTTCCCTATCAAGGTGGCCACCCCTCTCTTCCTCCCCACGCCCGGGGAAAAAAAAATTTCTTTCACCCATGTGGATCTAAGTTTTAAAGACTCTTCTGTGGTCAGGTGAGTCTCTTGTATGAATGCTATGTTGGTGCTGAGTTTCCTCAGGTGTGTAAGGATGGATTTTCTTTTAATGGGGGTGGAGATCCCCCCCACGTTCCAGGAAACTATTTTAAGGTTAGCGATCTAGCCAGAGAGGGGCCCGCTGTCCATAGAAAGTGGGAGAGGGGAGTGAAAGGGGGGGGGGAGGGAGAGAAGAGAAGAGAAGAGAAGAAGAGAGGAAAAAAAAAAAAAGAGGGGAAGAAAAAGAAAACAGACAAAGAAGACCCGCCCAGTCACAACGCCTAGGCCTACATGTACCATAATCCAAAAACATGATGAAAAAAAAGTAAGAAACAAGAAAAGA
The DNA here is from genome assembly GCF_027579735.1 of Bombina bombina. Lineage (NCBI taxonomy): Eukaryota > Metazoa > Chordata > Amphibia > Anura > Bombinatoridae > Bombina > Bombina bombina. Next base: position 833,656,298 of record NC_069504.1, on the reverse strand, counting down.
AGATCTTAATGGCCTGTTTTGGCCTGTCGATTATCCAACTAAAATGTTAGAATCTTTTAGGAATTGCTCTACCTCTGTTAAAGAGTTAAAGACCCTAGTATTTTTACCATCTGTAATTTTCAGTTTTGCTGGATAAATGATAGTAGCTTGGTGTCCTTGCTGGATTAGTTTTGAACAAATTGGGGCTAGTGCTCTTCTCTTGGATGTTGTCTCCACTGAAAAGTCCTGGAAAAGGAGAATTTTAAATTCCCCTAGCAGGATAGGCTGATTTTTACGGAAAAATTGTAATAGTGTAACTTTATCTTGGAAGTTTAAAAGCTTTGCAATCACAGGCCTAGGCCTGTGATTCCCTTTGTTATCTGTCCAGGGCTTGCCTAGCCTATGTGCTCTTTCTACTGTAATTTGAGAGTGATTGGGTGGAATTTTAAGAAGTTGAGGTAATGTCTCTGAGACAAAAATGTTTAAGTTCTCATGGGTCCCATCCTCAGGCACTCCTATAATCCGTATATTATTCCTGCGAGAACGATTCTCGAGGTCTTCTAATTTGGCCTGCATAGTAGTTATAGCTGAATTAGCTGTTTCTATGTTAGCGGTATGCATTGTGGTGAGATCTTCAAGGTCTGACACCCTCTGTTCAACTTCATTAATTCTGTTGGCAAATTGTCTAACCTCTTGCGACAATAGTGTGAGGTCTTGTTTAATCTCGGTTTTAAGTGTGTCGAAGTTGGGTGCCAGGGCCTGTGAAATTTTTGTGACCAAAAGTTGCATATTTACAGTGTCAGTTACGGAAGGTAAAGTAACAGAGGTTACCTGAGCATCGGGGAGGGTGTCTGTAGCGTTTTTTGCTCTTCTATCTCTTTGCCTTACTGGCATCGTTGGTGAGGGAGTCCTAGAGTGAGTGTGAAGAAATTTATCCATGTGCAGTAGTGAGAAGGGATAAAAATGACTTAAGCTAAGGGGAGAATCCTCCCAGTGACTATCCAAAAATATTCATAATAGGGAAGGAAAAGTGAGGGAGGGAGTGAGGGAAAGTGCAGGGATAGTACAGGGGGGCAGGGGGTGTGACAATTGTTCACTAGTGGGTGAGAAAAAAAAAAAAAAGGGAAGGGAAGGGAAAAAGAGGGCCTAAGCCAGGTGAATAAGTGAATAGGGCTCACTCACCCCGATGAAACGGCAATGGCGTTAAAGGGAAGAGAAAATTCAGAGCAACCCTTAATTTAAATTAGAGCATTAGACTAGGATGAAACCCAGAGAACTTTATGCTATAATTTGGTCTGTTAGACACAAGCTATGGACCAGGGATGTAAAGAGAAGAGCTTAATTCTCGATTTCTATGTTATGACTTAAATTCTATTCTCTTGAGTGGGGAAGTAAGGGGGTCAGTCAGCCAGGCTTGTACCAAGATGTATGTATATGTATTACTGAGATTCTGCCTAATGTTGGATAGGCAGCCTACAATAAATCTATTATAAGCTTTGCTCTTATCAAATTAGGACACTGATCTTTCTGCTCTGATCCTAGCAACCAGTCTGTAAAATAAAGCCCAGATCTTGGCTTTGCTTGTCAATATTCAGTTAACCAATGCAGAGGGCCTAAAGATAAGATATTTTGTGTACTTAAGAGTTAATTAAAATAACTCTAGATGAAAGCCTATATGTGAAGTTGATACAGAGAAGAATTTTTTTTTTTTACCTTTTAAAGAAAGAAATCGTTTTTTAGATGCTTCAGTCCTTCTCACTAAACTGAATGACAGAAAGAAAAAAAGGAGCCAAGCGAATATCTTTGCCAATAGACTATAGATAAAGTCCTTTTCTTGGCTTTTTTACACGTGTCAAAAAACAAGAGAATAATTAGTGATACCGGTAACAAACAGAGCATAATATCACCTAATTCTTGAGAATAATTTTAGGACACATTTTGGCAGAGTGCAATCCCAGCTTTAACACCTGTATGTCTGTGCAGTCAAGGCAATAACTTACATGTAAAACAACAAGTTAACTGGTTTGCCAATATGAATACACAGGATTAACTGATTAGGAAAAAACAGATAGCAAGAGAGAGAAAGGAATTTTTCCTTAGTTACTAAGGGGTTAACAATCCTGTGTTCTATGTGGCAGTTCACTTAGGGCCTGTATATTCTTTTTTTCAGAGCACAACGTTGCTATACTGAGAGAACAAGCATATATTAATTTTTCAGGTAGAACAGAGGTGATGTCCAGCTAGTTCTTTAGTATTTTTAGCACACCCAAAAGAAAACAAAAATGGTAGATAACTATTTCAAAAGGAGATTCGTGACTCATGCAATTAGATGGAGGTATAATGTTTTCCTCTGATCCCCCTGTTCTCCACAAAGTGTATTCAAAGTATTCATGTGCCAGTTCTCAACTTTGAAATTTCATGCTCCTAAGAATGCAGCCGTTTTTTAGATGAGCTTTTATAAGCAGACAGCAGCAGCCATGTAAATCATTCAAAAGTATTAAGGAAGGCACAACATCAGCTATTAGTAAGAAGAAAAAAGAAAAGCTTCTCTATGTTGGTTTAAGCAATGTAGGCACCAATTCAATTTCTTAGAGTCTTTTACAGAGTGAGAGAAAAAGTAGCAAACGAAACAAGCAGTTCTGATTTCAAATAGCACATGTAATTAGGAGCCAAAGTATGGTGCTCTGTCCCAATTTATCATCCGCAAGGTGTTATTTATCAGTCCCAATAAGTTGCAACAGTTTAACGCTTTTTATTACCAGCTACAATTTATTCTTTCTTCTCCTCCTCCCCTCCTTTCATAGATCCGCCACCAAGTTAAATTTGGTATTTCATTTAAGTAAGAGTAAGACCTGAGTTAGACCCCCCAGAAGCGCCTCTTTATAACACTCACCCCCTTGGATGTGACGATTTCCAGGCGCTTTATAGACCTGTGTCGCAGTCTTCAACAGGCCTGCCTCCTCCCTCGCAGCACCGGTGGGGGAGAAGGACAGGGGCAGTTAGCTATCCAGTCAAAACTTCCGGCTGCAATACCGGGGCCCGTTAGCCCGATCCGACTCGGAATTCAGCTCCTTGCTGAGCGCGCCTCCTCCCACGCAGCACCGGTGGGGGAGGAGGAACCAGTCACGCAGCCCCACTCCGTGTCACCGGGAAACCAGATCAGGTAAGCGGAGTTCCGCTTCAAGCAGAATGGGTAGTGTTGCTCCTTACAGCAGCAAGGAGGGTGAGTGAGATCTTTATTGGGTTCCGGGGGAGAGGATAAAGAAACAGCAGAAGGTAGGAAGAAAGGTGACAAGCTTTCTCAGTTTGGTGCAGCGCACCTTTACACACCTTCGTTTCTTTGGTTCTTCTCTCAGAAAGTCGCAAAGGAGGGGAAAGGAGGGTTGTCGGGTGAAGTCTTTATAGGTATGTACCTTTCTTAGTTTAGGTATTTGTTTGCGAATGGGATGAAGGTCTTCTTCAAAATTAAAAGAGCTTGTTGCAGTGGGATGGAGTTCCACTGTTCTGTGCACCGGTGCGTTAAATCTTGCTAGTCCAAACAGCAATCCCAAGTCGTCAGGGCCAGGTGCATGAATCACCACCAAGAGCTGTAGGACTGGAGCGTGCTCAGCCACCTGTGCTAAGTTTCTCCTCTGGAAACACCTGTCTCAGGACATGTAATTTTAAACAACTTTCCAAATTACTTTTATCATCCAATTTGCTTGGTATTCTTTGTTGGAGGCTAAACCATAGTAGGCTCATATGCTAATTTATAAGCCCTTGAAGGTCTCCTCTTATCTCAGTGCATTTTGACAGTTTTTCACAGCTATACAGCACTAGTTCATGTGTGTCATATAGATAACATTGTTCTCACTCCCGTGGAGTTACTTAGGAGTCAGCACTGATTGGCTAAAATGCAAGTCTGTCAAAAGAACTGGAATAAGGGGGCAGTCTTCTGATTACCTTACATACAAGGTAATCACAGAGGCCATTTAAGAATAGTTATAATTGAGTCACTATAGCAATTAAACAATGACTGTGTTGAATATAGAAATTTAATCTGCAGCCTATACTTATCATTATAAAAGTATTCTGGGGCTTTCCAGCTCTAATATATATTACTAATTTTCATTTGCTATTATTATTCTGTTTTGGTTTGTAATGCTGAAATATCAAAGTACTTACCCTAATAAACAGCAGGATTGTTCTGATTTAAGATTAAATTCTGTTGCTCAGTACTATTTTATTGGGCTATTGTTTTTGTTTTTAAATTTAGCCCTGTTTTGCAAGGCCTCTGAGGGACTGCATGTGCGCATGCGCGGAATGCGCCAGATCAGTAAGAGTTTTACTTATGAGGCTTTTGTATTTGGTGACTCTGAAATAAACAGATTTTTTTTTATTTCACCAAAGTGGCATGCCAGCAATTCTTCTTGTATCCTATTTTGCAAGAGACTGCTGCTTGTCACTATTGATATGATGCTATGGTGTCATGGTCGATGCAATGCATTATATATGTATATATACATTACCCTCTATTACTGTTCCATGCCCATATAAAGAAATATAATGCAAGCCGTTCTATCTAGCGTGTAGTTAAGATCTTGCTTGATTTTCACAGTGTGCATGCTATGACAATCAGAGGGTCAGTGTGAAGGACATTCCACTGTGCATAGTAAATAGACAAAATTGCTCTTTCTGTTTACTAAGAGATCTTCCACAGTTCACTGGGAAAACCATAAATAAATTTAAAGACTGCCTTTTATATTTCAGTAAGGAACGTAACACGTATGCCTAATCACTTGAAAGCGATGCAGCATATTTGTAAAAAGCTGACAAGAAAATATCACATGATCATCCACTGGAAAAAAGTCAGACATTATACATCAAAAATTCTTCAGCTCACCAGAGTAAGTGTTGTGTGATCCAGAGGTCCTCTTTTTACTGTTATCTGCAAGGTGAAAAAACAACAGCCAATAGGCTTCATCAGTGCTGAGTTCACACTTTGTTTTGTTGTAATCTCATGGCATTTCATAGAAATCTTGCAAAAATGTCATAGTGAACTTCCTTATACTAAGGAGAGAAACAAATTAACTGCTTATGCCAGATGCATGCTTCCTTGCAAGCCCAGGGACTAGCATCCTGATTGGATGTGTAAAGTCCTTTTACAGTGGGATGTGGCTGCTGAGAAAATTTTGAGGTATTTTCTTTTTGAAATAGGGATGTTGATGTGATATTTTTTAGTCAGTTAATTATTTTTTTTACAGATTTGCTGCATCGCTTTCAAGTAATTCAACATTTGAGTATCATGTCCTTTTAAATAAAACAGCAGCATCTTTTCCATTGAAGATTTTCTTTTAACATGGTTATATCCAGTGGCATTTTTCAGTAAGCAAGAATGCAATCTAAATTAGGTGGGAAAGTATTTATCATTTTAATTTATTGTAAAACATGAAGGTAAACAATTCATATGGGAAAACCACTCAATTCTCTAAAAAAGGGTCTAAAGCTGGAGTCCATGTGAGTGAAAAGGTGACTGTCATAGAAAATAATAAAGTTCTCAGGAATAGAAAATCTCACAGTGCAGAGTGAATTTAACTGGCAGCACCTGTAATAATAAATACAAATAAAAAATTTCAGTCATTTTTTTTTTTTTTACATAATGGTAGTGCTTGTAACCAGAAATAAAATTAAGGGATAGCTTCCTAGATAACATGTAGACCATTGGGGTGGTTCTCTGGTTGCAACATTGTTGCTTGTTAGTGGGAGGGAGGTGTACTCACCATACTTAAGTGAAGATAGAAGGCCTCTCTCCCTCTTTTCTTCTGGATTCCAGTGATAAAGTTTGACCCGCCCTCTCTCCCTATGTTTAAAAAAAAAAAAAAAGAGGAGGGGTGGGGCAAGGCTGTAGAACGAAGCATTTGGAAGGTAAAGGCTTCTGACAGGTGGCGGCAATAGAGGATAATCGCTTCCATATACTTGCTGGCATTGTTTAGACAAGGATAGGGTTAGTAATCTAAGTAAGCCCTTGGCTGTTAAGTTAGAGCGCTCCATGGGGAGTAGTGTGTTGTATGGCACATTACCCCGGTTCCTTAGAGGTCGGAGTCGCTACACTGGTTATCTCCTAGCAGCGGGGGGTCATGGCCCAATCTTTGAGTACAGAGTCTGCAGGGGTGACAGTCGAGCTAATGGGCGGAGTGATGTCCCCAGGTAGTGCCCTGGGAGTGCCCCACCTTGCAGGCCTGCTGAACTCTTAGGGCGTCTCATACTATAATATTTGGGTCTGTGATTCAGGCCAGCTCAGACGTTAAGTCCTGACCTCTAGCTGTATGGGGTGTAATATGGCCTCATATGCTGTATAAATGACTTCATGAAAGTTTATTTTGGTTTATTATTGTATGAACAAACGCAACCTCAAAAAAATTATCTTTCACCTAGCTCTATGCGTCGTTATTGATAAGTTATGTATCAGATGGGAGCTTAGCCGTTATATATTTTTCTATCAGTGTAATAAGTGGATTGCATATTTTAAGACAAACTCATCTGTTTACATTTGGAAGGATAATACTGAGGGACCTGCAGGGGTAAAATTCATAGAGTATACAATGAGCTCTGTGAGTGAACTTCATGCCAGAGCACAAGGAACATGTCTACTGTGTTCAGCCCAAACACCAAACCTACAAGACTAATTATAAATTATTCAAATACATTTTTAATGTTGTACTATTTTGCTACGATTTAAACTTCGTATTCTAAATTTAGTTTTTTACTGCATAATTGAAATAATAATTTTACTGCATTCATGATTCAGTACCCGTGGATGTCCAGGGCTAATTAGGATTTGAATAGGTGCTTAAAAATCTGATTATGTTTGTCATACACCAAAAACATGTGAATTAAAGTCATATTGGAATCAACTTCTTTGTCCACAAATGTCCAAACAACTTGCTTTAATAATTTAAAAAAGGAATATTTTATTATATATACAGGCGTACCTCTGAGATATTGCAGGTTTGTTTCCAGACCACTGCAATAAAGTAAATATAGAAATAAAGTGAGTCACACTTATTTTTTGTTTCCCAGTGCATATAAAAGTTATATTTACACTATAGTGTAGTCTATTTAAGTGTTCAATAGCATTATGTCTAAAAAAACAATGTACATAAAAAATACTTTATTGCTAAAAAATACTGATCATCATCTGGGCCTTCAGTGAGTAATTAGGGCCAAATTATCAAGCTACGAATGGAGCTTGATGCCCCTGTTTCCGTGCGAACCTTTAGGCTCGCCAGAAACAGTAGTTATGAAGCAGCGGTCTAAAGACCACTGCTCCATAACTTGTCCGCTGCCTCTGAGGCTGCGGTCTTCAATCCTATACGATCCGTCTGATTGACACCCCTTGCTAGTGGCCAATTGGCCACAAATCTGGAGGGGGCGGCATTGCACAAGCAGTTTACCAGAACTGCTTGTGCAATGATAAATGCTGACAGCGTATGCTGTCGGCATTTATCGATGTGCGGTGAACATGATACACTACATCGTATCATGTCCGTCCGCACTTTAGTAAATCAGCCCCATAATCTCTTTGCTTGTGGTATGTGTATATATAGGTGTGTGTAGATATGTGTATTCATGTATTTATATGTGTATATATAGTTATGATTTCTTGGCCATTTTTCAGAGAATATGAATGATAACAAAAAAAAATTTCTTTCACTCATGGTTAGTGTTTGGCTGAAGCCATTTATTATCAATCAACTGTGTTTACTCTTTTTAAATCATAATGACAACAGAAACTACCCAAATGACCCTGATCAAAAGTTTACATACCCTGGTGATTTTGGCCTGATAACATGCACACAAGTTGACACAAAAGGGTTTGAATGGCTGATAAAGGTAACCATCCTCACCTGTGATCTGTTTTCTTGTAATTAGTGTGTGTGTATAAAAGGTCAATGAGTTTCTGGACTCCTGACAGACCCTTGCATCTTTCATCCAGTGCTGCACTGACATTTCTGGATTCTGAGTCATGGGGAAAGAAAAAACATAATTTATGCTTACCTGATAAATTCCTTTCTCCTGTAGTGTAGTCAGTCCACGGGTCATCATTACTTATGGGATATTAACTCCTCCCCAACAGGAAGTGCAAGAGGATCACCCAAGCAGAGCTGCTATATAGCTCCTCCCCTCTACGTCACACCCAGTCATTCGACCGAGAACCAAACGAGAAAGGAGAAACTATAGGGTGCAGTGGTGACTGGAGTATAATTTAAAAATTTAGACCTGCCTTAAAAAACAGGGCGGGCCGTGGACTGACTACACTACAGGAGAAAGGAATTTATCAGGTAAGCATAAATTATGTTTTCTCCTGTTAAGTGTAGTCAGTCCACGGGTCATCATTACTTATGGGATACCAATACCAAAGCTAAGTACACGGATGACGGGAGGGACAGGCAGGATCTCTATACGGAAGAAACCACTGCCTGAGGAACCTTTCTCCCAAAAACAGCCTCCGAAGAAGCAAAAGTGTCAAATTTGTAAAATTTGGAAAAAGTATGAAGAGAAGACCAAGTTGCAGCCTTGCAAATCTGTTCAACAGAGGCCTCGTTCTTAAAGGCCCAAGTGGAAGCCACAGCTCTAGTAGAATGAGCTGTAATCCTTTCAGGAGGTTGCTGTCCAGCAGTCTCATAGGCTAAGCGTATTATGCTACGAAGCCAAAAGGATAGAGAGGTAGCAGATGCTTTTTGACCTCTCCTCGGTCCAGAATAAACGACAAACAGGGAAGAAGTTTGGCGAAAATCTTTAGTTGCCTGTAAATAAAATTTCAGGGCACGGACTACATCTAGATTGTGCAGAAGTCGTTCCTTCTTTGAAGAAGGGTTAGGACACAATGATGAAACAACAATCTCTTGATTGATATTCTTGTTAGTGACTACCTTAGGTAGGAACCCAGGTTTAGTACGCAGAACTACCTTATCTGAATGAAAAATCAGATACGGAGAATCACAATGTAAGGCTGATAACTCAGAGACTCTACGAGCCGAGGAAATAGCCATTAAAAACAGAACTTTCCAAGATAACAGCTTGATATTAATGGAATGAAGGGGTTCAAACGGAACACCCTGTAAAACATTAAGAACTAAGTTTAAGCTCCACGGTGGAGCTACAGTCTTAAACACAGGCTTAATTCTAGCCAAAGCCTGACAAAAAGCCTGAACGTCTGGAACTTCTGACAGACGTTTGTGTAGAAGGATGGACAGAGCTGAGATCTGTCCCTTTAAAGAACTTGCAGATAAACCCTTTTCTAAACCTTCTTGTAGAAAAGACAATATCCTAGGAATCCTAACCTTACTCCATGAGTAACCCTTGGATTCGCACCAGTGTAAGTATTTACGCCATATCTTATGGTAAATCTTCCTGGTAACAGGTTTCCTAGCCTGTATTAAGGTATCAATTACTGGCTCCGAAAATCCACGCTTTGATAAAATTAAGCGTTCAATTTCCATGCAGTCAGCTTCAGAGAAATTAGATTTTGATGTTTGAAAGGACCCTGAATTAGAAGGTCCTGTCTCAGAGGCAGAGACCAAGGTGGACAGGATGACATGTCCACTAGGTCTGCATACCAGGTCCTGCGTGGCCACGCAGGCGCTATTAGAATCACTGATGCTTTCTCCTGTTTGATCCTGGCAATCAAACGAGGAAGCATCGGGAAGGGTGGAAACACATAAGCCATCCTGAAGGTCCAAGGTGCTGTCAAGGCATCTATCAGGACCGCTCCTGGGTCCCTGGACCTGGACCCGTAACGAGGAAGCTTGGCGTTCTGGCGAGACGCCATGAGATCCATATCTGGTTTGCCCCAACGTCGAAGTATTTGGGCAAAGACCTCCGGATGAAGTTCCCACTCCCCCGGATGAAAAGTCTGGCGACTTAGGAAATCCGCCTCCCAGTTCTCCACTCCTGGGATGTGGATCGCTGACAGGTGGCAAGAGTGAGACTCTGCCCAGCGAATTATCTTTGATACTTCCATCATCGCTAAGGAACTTCTTGTCCCCCCCTGATGGTTGATGTAAGCCACAGTCGTGATGTTGTCCGACTGAAACCTGATGAACCTCAGAGTTGCTAACTGAGGCCAAGCCAGAAGGGCATTGAGAACTGCTCTCAATTCCAGAATGTTTATTGGAAGGAGACTCTCCTCTTGAGTCCATGATCCCTGAGCCTTCAGGGAATTCCAGACAGTTACAATTGTCCAGTCTGGCCTGCTGAAGGGCATCCCCCTGGACAGATGTGGCCGAGAAAGCCACCATAGAAGAGAATCTCTGGTCTCTTGATCCAGATTCAGCGTAGGGGACAAATCTGAGTAATCCCCATTCCACTGACTTAGCATGCACAATTGCAGCGGTCTGAGGTGCAGGCGTGCAAAAGGAACTATGTCCATTGCCGCTACCATTAAGCCGATTACCTCCATGCATTGAGCCACTGACGGGTGTTGAATGGAATGAAGGGCACGGCAAGCATTTAGAAGCTTTGTTAACCTGTCCTCTGTCAGGTAAATTTTCATTTCTACAGAATCTATAAGAGTCCCCAAGAAGGGAACTCTTGTGAGTGGTAAGAGAGAACTCTTCTCCTCGTTTACTTTCCACCCATGTGACCTTAGAAATGCCAGTACTAACTCTGTATGAGACTTGGCAGTTTGAAAGCTTGACGCTTGTATCAGAATGTCGTCTACGTACGGAGCTACCGAAATTCCTCGCGGTCTTAGTACCGCCAGAAGAGAGCCCAGAACCTTTGTAAAGATTCTTGGAGCCGTAGCCAACCAGAAGGGAAGAGCTACAAACTGGTAATGCCTGTCTAGGAAGGTAAACCTTAGATACCGGTAATGCTCTCTGTGAATCGGTATGTGAAGGTAAGCATCCTTTAAATCCACTGTGGTCATTTACTGACCTCTTTGGATCATGGGTAAGATTGTCCGAATAGTTTCCATCTTGAATGATGGAACTCTTAGGAATTTGTTTAGGATCTTTAAATCTAATATTGGTCTGAAGGTTCCCTCTTTTTTGGGAACCACAAACAGATTTGAGTAAAACCCTTGTCCGTGTTCCGACCGCGGAACTGGGTGGATCACTCCCATTAGTAAAAGGTCTTGTACACAGCGTAGAAACGCCTCTTTCTTTATCTGGTTTGTTGACAACCTTGAAAGGTGAAATCTCCCTTGTGGAGGAGAAGCTTTGAAGTCCAGAAGATATCCCTGAGATATGATCTCCAACGCCCAGGGATCCTGGACATCTCTTGCCCAAGCCTGGGCGAAGAGAGAGAGTCTGCCCCCCACTAGATCCGTTTCCGGATCAGGGGCCCTCACTTCATGCTGTCTTAGGGGCAGCAGCAGGTTTTCTGGCCTGCTTGCCCTTGTTCCAGGCCTGGTTAGGTTTCCAGCCCTGTCTGTAGCGAGCAACAGCTCCTTCCTGTTTTGGAGCAGAGGAAGTTGAAGCTGCTCCTGCCTTGAAGTTACGAAAGGCACGAAAATTAGACTGTCTAGCCCTGGGTTTGGCTCTGTCTTGAGGCAGAGCATGGCCTTTACCTCCCGTAATATCAGCGATAATTTCTTTCAAACCGGGCCCGAATAAAGTCTGCCCCTTGAAAGGTATGTTAAGTAATTTCGATTTAGAAGTTACATCAGCTGACCAGGATTTTAGCCACAGCGCTCTGCGTGCCTGAATGGCGAATCCGGAATTCTTAGCCGTAAGTTTAGTTAAATGTACTACGGCATCAGAAATAAATGAATTAGCTAGCTTAAGGGTTTTAAGCTTGTGTGAAATCTCATCTAATGTCGCTGAGTCAAGGGTCTCTTCCAGAGACTCAAACCAAAATGCTGCTGTAGCCGTGACAGGCGCAATGCATGCAAGGGGTTGTAATATAAAACCTTGTTGAACAAACATTTTCTTAAGGTAACCCTCTAACTTTTTATCCATTGGATCTGAAAAGGCACAGCTATCCTCCACCGGGATAGTGGTACGCTTAGCTAAAGTAGAAACTGCTCCCTCCACCTTAGGGACCGTTTGCCATAAGTCCCGTGTGGTGGCGTCTATTGGAAACATTTTTCTGAATATAGGAGAGGGTGAGAAAGGCACACCGGGTCTATCCCACTCCTTAGTAATAATTTCAGTAAGTCTCTTAGGTATAGGAAAAACGTCAGTACTCGTCGGTACCGCAAAATATTTATCCAACCTACACATTTTCTCTGGGATTGCAACTGTGTTACAATCATTAAGAGCCGCTAACACCTCCCCTAACAATACACGGAGGTTTTCCAGCTTAAACTTAAAATTTGAAATGTCTGAATCCAGTTTATTTGGATCAGATCCGTCACCCACAGAATGAAGCTCTCCGTCCTCATGCTCTGCCAATTGTGACGCAGTATCAGACATGGCCCTAGCATTATCAGTATACTCTGTTCTCATCCCAGAGTGATCTCGTTTACCTCTAAGTTCTGGCAATTTAGACAAAACTTCAGTCATAACATTATCCATGTCTTGTAGAGTGATTTGTAATGGCCACCCTGATGTACTTGGCGTTACAATATCACGCACCTCCTGAGCGGGAGATGCAGGTACTGACACGTGAGGCAAGTTAGTCGGCATAACTTCCCCCTCGTTGTCTGGTGAATGTTGCTTAACATGTACAGATTGACTTTTATTTAAAGTAGCATCAATGCAATTAGTACATAAATTTCTATTGGGCTCCACCTTGGCTTTTGAACATATAGCACAAAGAGATTCCTCTGTGTCAGACATGTTTAAACAAACTAGCAATTAGACTAGCAAGCTTGGAAATACTTTTCAACTAAATTTACAAGCAATATGTAAAAACGTTACTGTGCCTTTAAGAAGCACACAAAAACTGTCACAGTTGAATAACAATGAACCTGATTAGTTATAGAAACCAAATTTAGCAAAGGATTGCACTCATTAGCAATGGATGATTAACCCTTAATATCAGAAAAAAACGTATAACAATTGAAAATATAAGCGTTTTTATCACAGTCAAGCACAGTCTCACAGGTCTGCTGTGAGTGATTACCTCCCTCAAAACTAGTTTTGAAGACCCCTGAGCTCTGTGGAGACGTCCTGGATCATGCAGGGAGAAAAAGACAGACTGTGACTGAATTTCTGATGCGTAGTAAAAGCGCCAAAATAGGCCCCTCCCACTCACACTACCAAAGTGAGGGAAGCTCAGTAAACTGTTTTAATTTAAAACAAACGACAGCCATGTGGAAAATAAAGCCCAAAACAATTTTCACCAAGTACCTCAGATAATTAAACGATTTAACATGCCAGTAAACATTTAAAATCTAATATATGAAATGTCATTAAAAAGCCTGCTGCTAGTCGCTCACACTGCAAGTTAGTCTAAAAATTATATGCATACAGTATTTTCCCAGTGAAGTGCCATTCCCCAGAAATACTTAAGTGTAAACATACAAACATATCAGCCTGATACCAGTTGCTACTACTGCATTTAAGGCTGTACTTACATTATATCGGTATTAGCAGTATTTTCTCAGTCAATTCCATTCCTTAGAAAATAATATACTGCAACATACCTCTTTGCAGGTGAACCTGCCCGCTGTCCCCTGATCTGAAGTTGTAAGAGTATGGTGTAGTGGCCAAGCGCTAAGACAATCCCTAAGCTGAATACAAATAAAGGGCCTAACCAACCCCCAAAGGAAAGAACTAGTATGAAATAATATGTACTGCGCCAAAAAGGCTAAGGGATAAGTATAAACACTAAAAAGTTGGATGCTAAAAATGATTTAATACAAATGATAGAGTGGTATTTTAATACAAATGAATAAAAGCAATAATATAAATTAAAACAATACTATAAGTTAAATGTGTATAAAATCCCTATAATAAAACTTGCGTATAATGACAGTTAGGTCATGGATCCATGGGTAATAAGATGAGAGAATATGAAATAATAATAATGTAAACTCCACGTGTAAGTGCGAATAAACAGATAAGTAGATGAATAAGTGAACAAGTGTGCGAAGTGTTGTTACAGCATAGGTGAGCAGTTAACAGCCGAATGTGATAATGAAAATATGAACAGTATATACATATACAGGAAAAAACAATCCAAAAGGTAATAGTCAAAAAATAATAATAACTGGACAGTCCTGATGGAAGCACTGCAGTGCAAAAAGGAACAAAAAATGATAATCACAAGTAAGTTAATACCATTGAGTGAAAAAATGTGAAAAAAAAAAAAAAAATGAGGTGACACAGTGATGTGAAAAAATAAAAATATATAAAAAAGGAAAAAATATAAGATCAAAAATCCGGTGAAAAAACGAAAAAACAATAGTGATGTTCAACAAATGTTAATAAAGATCAAAAAAGAGCAAAAATTGTGTTGTAATCCAAATAAAATGACAGTAAAATAGAAATAGTATCACATAGAAGAACCTTGAATCCTGAGGGGGAAAGTTCCCAGGTGAATCCTGACAGCGGTCAGCTCCTTATCCAATGTCCTAGAAATGTCCCTGTAGGGAAAGGATTAACATAGCGTAACAAGTCCTTAGAATAGTTAGAATCTTAAAATGATGCTTACCAATTTTGGTTATAGAAACCAAATTTAGCAAAGGATTGCACTCATTAGCAATGGATGATTAACCCTTAATATCAGAAAAAAACGTATAACAATTGAAAATATAAGCGTTTTCATCACACTCAAGCACAGTCTCACAGGTCTGCTGTGAGTGATTACCTCCCTCAAAACTAGTTTTGAAGACCCCTGAGCTCTGTGGAGACGTCCTGGATCATGCAGGGAGAAAAAGACAGACTGTGACTGAATTTCTGATGCGTAGTAAAAGCGCCAAAATAGGCCCCTCCCACTCACACTACCACAGTGAGGGAAGCTCAGTAAACTGTTTTAATTTAAAACAAACGACAGCCATGTGGAAAATAAAGCCCAAAACAATTTTCACCAAGTACCTCAGATAATTAAACGATTTAACATGCCAGTAAACATTTAAAATCTAATATATGAAATGTCATTAAAAAGCCTGCTGCTAGTCGCTCACACTGCAAGTTAGGCTAAAAATTATATGCATACAGTATTTTCCCAGTGAAGTGCCATTCCCCAGAAATACTTAAGTGTAAACATACATACATATCAGCCTGATACCAGTTGCTACTACTGCATTTAAGGCTGTACTTACATTATATCGGTATTAGCAGTATTTTCTCAGTCAATTCCATTCCTTAGAAAATAATATACTGCAACATACCTCTTTGCAGGTGAACCTGCCCGCTGTCCCCTGATCTGAAGTTGTAAGAGTATGGTGTAGTGGCCAAGCGCTAAGACAATCCCTAAGCTGAATACAAATAAAGGGCCTAACCAACCCCCAAAGGAAAGAACTAGTATGAAATAATATGTACAGCGCCAAAAAGGCTAAGGGATAAGTATAAACACTAAAAAGTTGGATGCTAAAAATGATTTAATACAAATGATAGAGTGGTATTTTAATACAAATGAATAAAAGCAATAATATAAATTAAAACAATACTATAAGTTAAATGTGTATAAAATCCCTATAATAAAACTTGCGTATAATGACAGTTAGGTCATGGATCCATGGGTAATAAGATGAGAGAATATGAAATAATAATAATGTAAACTCCACGTGTAAGTGCGAATAAACAGATAAGTAGATGAATAAGTGAACAAGTGTGCGAAGTGTTGTTACAGCATAGGTGAGCAGTTAACAGCCGAATGTGATAATGAAAATATGAACAGTATATACATATACAGGAAAAAACAATCCAAAAGGTAATAGTCAAAAAATAATAATAACTGTCTGGACAGTCCTGATGGAAGCACTGCAGTGCAAAAAGGAACAAAAAATGATAATCACAAGTAAGTTAATACCATTGAGTGAAAAAATGTGAAAAAAAAAAAAAAGAGGTGACACAGTGATGTGAAAAAATAAAAATATATAAAAAAGGAAAAAATATAAGATCAAAAATCCGGTGAAAAAACGAAAAAACAATAGTGATGTTCAACAAATGTTAATAAAGATCAAAAAAGAGCAAAAATTGTGTTGTAATCCAAATAAAATGACAGTAAAATAGAAATAGTATCACATAGAAGAACCTTGAATCCTGAGGGGGAAAGTTCCCAGGTGAATCCTGACAGCGGTCAGCTCCTTATCCAATGTCCTAGAAATGTCCCTGTAGGGAAAGGATTAACATAGCGTAACAAGTCCTTAGAATAGTTAGAATCTTAAAATGATGCTTACCAATTTTGGTTATAGAAACCAAATTTAGCAAAGGATTGCACTCATTAGCAATGGATGATTAACCCTTAATATCAGAAAAAAACGTATAACAATTGAAAATATAAGCGTTTTCATCACAGTCAAGCACAGTCTCACAGGTCTGCTGTGAGTGATTACCTCCCTCAAAACTAGTTTTGAAGACCCCTGAGCTCTGTGGAGACGTCCTGGATCATGCAGGGAGAAAAAGACAGACTGTGACTGAATTTCTGATGCGTAGTAAAAGCGCCAAAATAGGCCCCTCCCACTCACACTACCACAGTGAGGGAAGCTCAGTAAACTGTTTTAATTTAAAACAAACGACAGCCATGTGGAAAATAAAGCCCAAAACAATTTTCACCAAGTACCTCAGATAATTAAACGATTTAACATGCCAGTAAACATTTAAAATCTAATATTTGAAATGTCATTAAAAAGCCTGCTGCTAGTCGCTCACACTGCAAGTTAGGCTAAAAATTATATGCATACAGTATTTTCCCAGTGAAGTGCCATTCCCCAGAAATACTTAAGTGTAAACATACATACATATCAGCCTGATACCAGTTGCTACTACTGCATTTAAGGCTGTACTTACATTATATCGGTATTAGCAGTATTTTCTCAGTCAATTCCATTCCTTAGAAAATAATATACTGCAACATACCTCTTTGCAGGTGAACCTGCCCACTGTCCCCTGATCTGAAGTTACCTTACTCCTCAGAATGGCCGAGAACAGCAAACGGATCTTAGTTACGTCCGCTAAGATCATATACAAAAACTCAGGTAGATTCTTCTTCAAATTCTGCCTGAGAAGGAAACAACACACTCCGGTGCTGTTTAAAATAACAAACTCTTGATTGAAGATATAAAAAACTAAGTTTAATCACCACAGTCCTCTCACACATCCTATCTATTAGTTGGGTGCAAGAGAATGACTGGGTGTGACGTAGAGGGGAGGAGCTATATAGCAGCTCTGCTTGGGTGATCCTCTTGCACTTCCTGTTGGGGAGGAGTTAATATCCCATAAGTAATGATGACCCGTGGACTGACTACACTTAACAGGAGAAAGAATTGTCAAAGGATCTGTGGGAAAAAGGTAGTTGAACTGTATAAAACAGGAAAGGGATATAAAAAGATATCCAAGGAATTGAGAATGCAAATCAGCAGTGTTCAAACTCTAATCAAGAAGTGGAAAATTAGGCGTTCTGTTTGATAGCCAGGACATACTTGAAAACGAGAGAAATCTCAATGTATCCTTCCTGGTAAAATATTTTATAAATAAATAGCATACTGCATTCATCTTGCCATCAACTCTGACCACATTTCCTGTGCCTTTGTAGCTCACACATCCCCAAAACATCAGCAATCCACCTCCATGTTTCACAGTAGGGATGGTGTACCTTTCATCATAGGCCCTGTTGACTCCTCTCCAAATGTAGCGTTTATGGTTGTGGCCAAAAAGCTAAATTTTTGTCTCATCACTCCAAATGACTTTGTGCCAGAAGGTTTGAGGCTTGTCTCTGTGCTGTTTGGTGTATTGTAAGTGGGATACTTTGTGGCATTTGTGTAGTAATGGCTTTCTTCTGGCGACTCGACCATGCAGCCTATCTTTCTTCATGT
Source organism: Bombina bombina (assembly GCF_027579735.1). NCBI lineage: Eukaryota > Metazoa > Chordata > Amphibia > Anura > Bombinatoridae > Bombina > Bombina bombina. Next base: position 833,638,411 of record NC_069504.1, on the reverse strand, counting down.
GGAAGTAATTCGCAAGGTTCTCCAAGCCCTACAATGTCATGGCTTCAAACTTCAGCCTGAAAAATGTAAGCTCTTCTGTAGTGAAGTCAGATATGTGGGTCGTCTTGTGTCTGCTGAAGGTGTGCGATTTGATCACTCAAAGATCATACTCCACAGACCATTGGTGAGGTAAGGAGGCTTCTCGGCTTCCTAAGCTACTATCGCTCATTTATTCAAAATTTTTCATGTGTGGCCAAGTCTATCTATGAGCTTCTCCAGGCAAAGCCTGGGGTGGCACCAGTTCAGCCTAGTCGAAGAAAGACCAAGGGCCCACAAATGCCCTCCCGAACCCTTGTGGAGTGGACAAGAGAGCACCAGAAAACACTTGAAGTATTGATTGACATGTTGACAAAACCACCAATTCTAGCCTACCCAGACTTTAATTTACCATTCACGCTGCACACCGATGCATCAGAAAGGGGCCTAGGAGCTATCCTCTACCAGCATCAGTATGGAAAGTTGAGGGTCATTGTGTATGGCTCCCGGACACTATCCACAGCCGAAAAAAATGACTGCCTACATAGTGGTAAACTTGAGTTTCTTGCACTTAAATGGGCAGTGTGTGAAAAATTCAGAGACTACCTGTTCTACGCTCCACACTTTACCATTTACACAGACAACAATCCCCTGACCTATATCATGAGCACTGCAAAGTTAAATTGGGTTGGCCATCACTGGGTGGGAGAATTGTCCGACTACCGCTTTGATGTCAAATACCGGCCTGGTAAAGTAAATATTGACGCTGATACACTGTCGCGTATCCCCCTTGCCATGGAAAAGTATGCCACTGAGTGCACAGAGCACTTGTGATCTGATTTGGTGCAAGCAGTGTGGGATGGAGCTCGTGCCGCCACAAGGAAAGATGTGGCTTGGATTGCAGTGCTCAGTATGTCCACTGTGGAAACTGACCCCCCATCCCACAATTCATTGTTGCCAAGGATAAGTAAAGACGAACTCTCCAAGCTCAAAGGGAGGATTCAGTAATCTCCAAGATATTGAAGATGAAAGAGGATGTCAAGGCACCAGATGAGAGTCTAAAAAAAACAGTGACTGGAGCTGCCAAGAAACTCTTGCATGAATGGAGCAAGCTAATTCTAGAGGATGGATGTCTCTGTAGGAAAACAGCTCAAAACAAACAGCTGGTTCTCCCAGCTCAGTATAAACAATTTTCTTTGGAGTACTTGCATGACAAGATGGGGCATGTGGGCACAGAACGGGTACTTCATCTGATGAGACAAAGATTCTACTGGCCATTTATGAAAAAGGAAGTAGAGGAGTATGTCACAAAGAAGTGTCCCTGCATCAAGCAAAAGAAACCAGTAACCCATGTCAGAGCACCCATGGGAAGAATAACATCCAGCTCACTTCTAGAACTTGTTTGCATTGACTACCTGCACTTAGAGTCAAGCCGTGGTGGGTGAGTAGATATTAGTGGTCATAGATCACTTTACTAGATTTGCTCAAGCTTATCCAACAAAAAATGTCTGGCCGTACGGCAGCTGAGCGTCTTTTCAATGACCATCATGACCAAGGCAGGGAATTTGAGAATGAGCTTTTCCGGAATCTTTGGCAACTTGCTGGAGTACGCCATTCGAGAACATCTCCTTATCACCCTCAAAGTAACCCAGCTGAGAGATTCAACCGGACTCTCCTCCAAATGCTCCGTACCCTGGCTGACAAAGAAAAGGCAAGATGGAAAGATCACCTTCCTCAGATCATACATGCATAAAACTGCACACGTCATGAGTCCACTGGGTACTCCCCATTCTATTTACTGTTTGGATGCCATCCTCGCCTCCCTGTTGACCTGATATTTGGGCTGATTGAAGAGGATGAGGGGGTGACTCACAAAGGATTTGCTCAACATTGGGCTGGAAAGATGGCTGAGGCGTATCAAATAGCAAGTGAAAACAGCAGGCAAGCAAGTGCACAAGGCAAAGCTCAGTATGACTTAAAAGTCAAAGGTGTGATTCTAAAGCCTAGAGACAGAGTCCTTGTCAGAAACTTGAGTGAGTGAGGAGGCCCAGGAAAACTCAGGCTGTATTGGGAGAAGATCATTTATGTGGTGAAAGAGCAGGTAGCAGACAATCCTGTATATGTGGTGAGTCCTGAGAATGGGAACAAAAGAGGGACCAGAACCCTACACTGAAACTAATTTTTATTAGTGAACGACTTACCTGTGAAGACACCACCACAACCACTGAAACCTGCAAAACAGAGACAAGGTAACAGAGAGTCAAAGATAAGAGACTCTTCTTACCACAGTGACACAACCTCTTCGGATGAGAACAGCTCTGGAAGATACTGGTTGAGAATCCCTGAGAGTTGGACAGAGCATAGAAGAGAAAATACTTACCGGCAAGGTTCAGAACTGGGTCAGGGGAATCCTCTTGTCAAAACAGCATCATCAGCACCTGAGAGAAAAGAAAAAAGAGAGAGATCAAGTACAAGTCCCACTAAGGGAGAGAAACAGTTTGACAGAGAACCAATTGCCAGATGAACTGATCCTGCATCCAACATTTCCACCCAGGGCTAGTGTAGATAGTGAAATTGAAGGTGCCCAGCCTGATGAAGTGTAAAGTCTGGCAATAGAAAACAATATCAAACCAAGATGATCTGTAAGAGAGAGAAAGCCAAAGCAAATGTTTACATATGAAACACTGGATCAGCCATCACTACAACCACAGACCATGCTCCACAGTGTAGCAGCATATACCTTTCCTCCCTTACCTGTATGGACTACACAATATTATATGCCACCACTCTCATATCATACACTTCACAACTCATACAATGTGGCACCATACTTTCAAACAGTGACAGTATATTAAGTTAAGAAAGTTGTGTTTCAGGGTAATAAAACTGTGACTGAGTGTATATATGTTTTAGTAGCTGGAGCCATTTTATTTTGTCAGGGAGAATGTGACACATAAAATATATGTGCACAATTGTATATTGTTTTATGCAATTTTCATGTATCATATTGAAAGATGTTTGTTTAATTGTATTTGTTTTATATGGTGCTTGTAATAATTTTCTATGAAAATGCAACTCTCTGTTGTGAGAGCATAGGACTCATATTTTGTAATAATTTACTATGAGAATGCAACTCTCTGTTGTGAGAGCATGGGACTCTTATTTTGACATGGATTTATGATCCTGAAGGATTGTGGGAGATCATGGGAGGAGCAAAGAGACCTCATAACCATTGAGGATTCTGTGACGTACACACCCATTCTCCTTATTTCCTGTTTTAACAGGTATGCCTAAAGAAATACCACACAAAACACTTCAGGTGTAAAAGAGGTATTTTATGTACAGCTTTATTACATGTGCAAAATGTCAGATGGGAGAAAATAAGAGAAATATGTTAAAACCTCCTTATTGTGCATCTTGAAACAGACTAGATTAAAGAGAACCGAGATAGCACACAGAGTCTCTATAGAAGTGCGCAAATGATCACAGCATGTGGCAGATGGCGGATTCAGCAAACAGCAATCCAGGCAGCTCTCTCAGAAATGGTGAGTGGACAATGGGAACCTGTGGATGACAGATGGAAGAGGCGCCTCATGGGACAAGTATCGTTTTAGGCAGCAAAGGGACACACATGAGCAGCGGACCCCCCACACAGAGTGTTACTCACAAGAGCGGCGGTACAAACGTGTACCCAGACAGGCAGGACGGAACCAAAAGTCGCCCGTCAGACAGGCGTAAGCTCGGTACGCTAGGCAAACGTCACTCAGCAAGCAGCGTCAGAGTAAACCCAGCAGGGGAACCAATAGAGTCGAAGGGAACTCGACACAGCGGACCTCCAAAGGGGATCAGGAACGTAACCAAATTGCTCCAGTAAACAGAATAAAGGATTCTTGACTAAAGTTGTGTGGTTTTTCCACACCACTGCAAAATCACAAACAGTTTTCAAACTTAGAGGCCTGTAAGTTTGAAAACTGTTTGTGATTTTGCAGTGGTGTGGAAAAACCACACAACTTTAGTCAAGAATCCTTTATTCTGTTTACTGGAGCAATTTGGTTACGTTCCTGATCCCCTTTGGAGGTCCGCTGTGTCGAGTTCCCTTCGACTCTATTGGTTCCCCTGCTGGGTTTACTCTGACGCTGCTTGCTGAGTGACGTTTGCCTAGCGTACCGAGCTTACGCCTGTCTGACGGGCGACTTTTGGTTCCGTCCTGCCTGTCTGGGTACACGTTTGTACCGCCGCTCTTGTGAGTAACACTCTGTGTGGGGGGTCCGATGCTCATGTGTGTCCCTTTGCTGCCTAAAACGATACTTGTCCCATGAGGCGCCTCTTCCATCTGTCATCCACAGGTTCCCATTATCTTGAAACAGCCACATCACATGTTCTGTATTTCACCTAAAGTTATTTGTGGGTTTGTCTTTGCATCCCGAACAATTTTCCTGGCAGTTGTGGCTGAAATTTTAGTTGGTCTACATGACTGTGGTTTGGTTTCAACAGAACCCCTTATTTTCCACTTCTTTATTAGAGTTTGAACACTGCTGATTTGCATTCTCCATTCCTTGGATATCTTTTTATATCCCTTTCCTGTTTTATACAGTTCAACTACCTTTTCCCGCAGATCCTTTGACAATTCTTTTGCTTTCCCCATGACTCAGAATCCAGAATCGGCAGTGCAGCACTGGATGAAAGATGCAAGGGTCTGTCAGTAGTCCAGAAACTCATTGACCTTTTATACATACACACTAATTACAAGAAACCAGATCACATATAGGTGAGGATGGTTACCTTTAATATCCATTCAAACCCCTTTGTGTCAACTTGTGTGAATGTTATCAGGCCAAAATCACCAGGGTATGTAAACATTTGATCAGGGTCATTTGGGTAGTTTCTGTTGTCATTATGATTTAAAAAGAGTAAACACAGTTGATTGATAATAAATGGCTTCAGCCAAACACTAATCATGAGTGAAAGAATAGTTTTTGTGTTATCATTCATATTCTCTGAAAATGGCCAAGAAATCATAAATTCTGCCAGGGTATGTAAACTTATGAGCACAACTGTATGTTAGGAAAATGGGTCAAATAGACTTGCTCAACACAGGGTTGCCACAAACCTTAAATTTGTAAAATTAGCAATATCTGTGAAGCGCAATAAAGTGAAACTCAATAAAATGAAGTATGCCTGTATATATATATATATATATATATATATATATATATATATATATATATATATATATATATATATATATATATATATATTCCATTTTAAAAAAAAAGACAGAAAAACAACAAATCTACAAACAAATGTGAAGATGAAAACAATTAGTGTAAAATCCGATGACTTTCTAAATAACAATAAACAAAAGCAAATCAAGTGTACTCAGAAAATTTAAATTACAATCTAGTAAAAAGTAATATGAACCCATATTACTAGATGACTGATTCCGGATATAAGTGAATAACAGATGTAGTAGTATACGTTTCTACACCAGGCAGGAAATAATCAGATGTCAAACCACACCCTGAGTGTCTATAGGGTTGACCAATATTGAGGCATTTGTTATCTGTTCCCAATAAAATCTCACATAATAGAAGAAGGGAAGTTGTTGTCGTCTGAAATAACAGTATTGTTCTACAATAATAATTATGTTGTCCTAATCATCTGAGCTGTTTTAGATTTATTTTCATTTATTTATTTAATGGATTCATGATTCGGAAAGGAGGAAAGGACAAATTGGAAGTTTGCATATTGCATACTTATTGACTGGCATTGCAATGAATCAACTAATAAGGGTATTGCTGTATCTATTATGCCTATAAGTTACTTGATTCTTTAAAAGAGCTGCTTGTTTATGGTATTTCTGCTGAATCTAAATAATAGAAAATAATAAATGTTACCATTTGTCAGAAAAAAATGCATTTATCTAGAATAAATGACCAACACACATATTTGAAGAGCAATATATAGTTAAACTCTTGCCTAGGAGATGAGAATGTTGGTAACAGTGATCACCTGTGCCAATCACTCACCTGTGTAATGTTTGGTAGAGGGGGCACTTTTAGATTCCATATTATACCCCCATAAAACACAGTAGGGTATGAGACCCCAGTTTAGAAACAGGAGGACACCCATGTCATTAGTGACTAATTTCCATAATAATGGTGATTTAAGTATCTTTCATTGTATAATGGTTTTAAAACCTACCATTTTAAACCACACAAAATCTAGTGGGTCATATGACTCAATTAAACTAGGAGATTCATATCTATCCAATGAGTAGCAAATTAGGCATATATATTTATTTTTTTCAAAGCTTTATTAAAATGACAAGTCAAAAATACATGGGGTACATTTATTAAAGGTCGCTACAGCGAATGTCCGCTCGACATCGCCAAATGCCGACAGCATACACTGTCAGGATTTAATATTGCACAAGCATTTCTTGTAAAACGCTTGTGCAATGGTGCCCCCTTCACATTCGCGGCCAATCGGCTGCTAGCGGGGGTGTCAATTATCCCGATCATATTGGATCAGGATGATTGCAGTTCGCCACCTAAAAGGTGGTAGAGAAGTTAAGGAGTAGCTGTCTTACAACCGCTGCTTCTTAACTTACGTTTCAGGCGAGCCTGAAACTTCGGCATAGAAAGCAACATCTGCTGCATGTTAAATCTACCCCTAGTCTTAACATAATTAAGGCATAGTTTCAGTGCCTCCCCCTTTCATTGCCATAAAGTAGTTTTCTAAGGGAATATGAAACTGCCACATACAAATTGGCCATATGTTAAAAGAGGGCCAAACAATTTACTTGAAAGAACTGTTCCATCTCCCTAACTGTCTGTCTCAAGGAACAATACTCTTGGAATATAAAGGATGAAGTCAATGTTCACGATCCAGTACCAGTGGATGTCCATGGCTAATAAGGATTTGAAAATGTGCTTAATGAGCTGTTTATCCCTTGTTCTTCACCAAAAACATATTGATCAATAAATTAAAACAAATGTCATATTTGAATCTACTACTTTGTCTACAAACACCTTAATAATTCCAAAAAATAGAATCATTATTGTTTATTTGGCTTAATATAGTAAAAAAAAAAAAAATACAGATTGTGGTTCTCTAATAAAATGAGCTAGAACTGGTGATTCATACTAGCATAATAATAGTATATTTTTCTTATTAGAGGAAATGCCAGTCAAAGCATGTAAATATTAACTAAGCATATGGTTTATATCTATCTCTTTTTGTTATGTCCAGGAACCACCATAAATAGGCTTTAATAGAGCAAATATTTTAGTACTGTCTAGTTGTTTGTAGCAGCTTTTTCTTTTCCTTTAGTGTTGTTACCAGGTCATGCTATATATGTTTATATTATTAGCTAAAATTAGCAGCGGACTTTTTGGCACATAATGTTCCTGTCTTGATCAAACAAATTAGTATTTCATGATTGTAAAACTAACATCTGCTTGCTCACGTCCTACAGAAAGGATGTCACAAGTCAAATATTTGTGATGCTTCTTTGGCAAGTGCCATTGATATTGACATCATTAGACACATAAAATAAATCCAGATTTACAGTATATAAAAACGTTATATAAATTATTTGATCTTTTCTACCTGATGTTAACCTTATGCGATCTTTGGTCCAAGATTTTATAAAAATATAAAGTGTACAATAGACTTTGTTTCGTTCAAAATTTTCATTTTGGATATATGAAGAAATTAGTTTCCTCGAAATTGCCTGCACTAATTCCGTTTTTGTTTAAAACGAAATGAAAATCGAATTTTGTTAAACATTTAAATTCGTTTTTGTTAAATGAATGTAAATGTTTCCAAGCTACAGGTGAAAAGTTAACCTGTAGCTAAAAATACTTATCTTAACCCCTTAATGACCAAGGATGTGTCAGGCACGTCCTACAAAAAGTGTCAGTTAAGGACCAAGGATGTGCCTGACACGTCCTCTGGGGTTTCAAGCGGTGGAAACGATTGTGACCGCTTCCAGACGCTTTCAAGGTATTGCAGTGATGCCTCGATATTGAGGCATCACTGCAATGCCCTTTTTTACCCTCACATAAAAAGTTGGGTTTAGTATCCCTTTAACGTGATCTGGAGAGCGCGCTAACCTGATCCTCTTCTTGCCAGAGCCCCTGCCGCGCTAACACCTGGCTTAAGGTTTTTGGTTTCCAGGACCTGCACTAACTTTAGTGAAGGTCCTAGGAGCAGAGCACTCTAAGCCTCCTGTTAGTTCGGCCAAGGCTCTGGCAAGAAGAGGATTGTGTTACCGAGCTCTCTAGCTAGTTAAGGTAATTAACCCTTACAGCAATTTAAAGGAAACATATGAATACTGACAAATTTTGTAAGTACTTTTCATTTTCATTCATTTTAGCTGGTGCATTCATTCAGATTTTCGTTTTTGTTTACAAATTTCCGTGACGAATGTGCATTTGTTTGAAAACAAATGCATGTGTCTAGTGTACAATATCACAAAAACAATACCAAAACAAAATAAATGTGATAAATGAGTGACAATGTCCTTAAAAAGGATACGTCCAATATATAACTATATACAGCTAGAAAACCCTGTATCCAAACTGCTTGTAACTGGAAAAGGTTTGGACTTTGGAATATTTGCATCTTTAAAATGGGACAGTTTTGGAGCAGGAATGACATCAAGCAAAAACAACAGTATCTTATGTCATTAGGCAATATTTACATGTCATAATATAGCATATACATGTAAGTTAAAGGTAGTTTTACATTATTTTTAATACTTTTGTATACATAGTACCCACAGAAAAATAGTACATTACTGTCATCAGAAAGTTAATAGTTGCTCTTTTTAATAAATATAAAATTAAATTAAAAAAACACAGGCAGAGTAGATTGTGACTTACAGACAGGGAAAAATAGTAATTTAAAAAAAAAATATGAATTAAAAAATTTGGATTTCAGAATAGGTTTGGATTTTGGAATTCCGGATTTGGGAATTTGTACCTGTTTTTCTCTTCAGAAACTATTTAAGAAAGCTTCACTGATATTCAGGGGTCAAGTCGAGTGGGAATGCATAGGAAGGAGGAACTAAGTTCCCATTGGACAGAGAACAGTAATGCCTCAGTAAACACTGTTGCTGCTGGTGGGAGGAGCTGGAGCACAGTCTGGTTAGAGGGATAGTGAGATCTTCTAGTAATGGGCAGTAACACTTCCTACAATACACTAAATGTAAGACTGTCAGTGGTCCTGCTGTGTTATCACCCCACAATGTGTGTAACTCATGGCGCTTACATTTATGTGTAGCTTGCAATGGGTTTTTTTTAGCTCCCCTCAACAGAAATAGGACTATTGCACCTTAAATGGGTGAGACTATGTGACAGAGGAGGACTCTCAGGCCCAAAGGCAAACATTCAACACTTCATTGGTTTTACTTAACCCCTGACTGATATTGATGACCCCAAAAAGAAAAGGGAATCTGATGGTGTAATATTGTATAGTGGCTTGTAGTATGATCTACTGGTTCAAACTCTACCACAATGGAATTTACTCCAAAAATGATTTGAACCTCAAAATAAAGGCAAAATAAAAGGCAAAATAAAAGTGCAACACTCAGTAACAGGACCAAGGGCCCTGGTGCAGTTTTTTTTGGGGGGTCTCCCAAAGCTAATTACTAGTAATCAATAGTAATAATATACATGCTGCTTTGTATAATTATTTTGAGAATAGTTAGATCGATAAGGTGGACCTGCATTCTGCACTAATAGAAGGTTCCCCATGCATTGTTTTGTACATATTCTGCATACAGCTATGTATAGACAGGCTGCTATGGGCCCCCTTAGCATTCGGGCCCTGGTTTAACTGCACTTAATAGATAATGAAAATAGCATCAGCCTTCATAGGCAAATTACTCACACAAGTTACAGCTATCATGAGCTCTTATTTTAAAAGCGCTTTCAGTATAATTCAATACTTTATACTTTACCACAGATGATGAAAAAAAGATTACAAAAAAAAACCACATAGATCTACAGATACAATGACATATGCTAAACACAAGAATATCAGTTCACTTTGGACTAGTAACGTATAAGGGTATATAATACCTGGTTCCCAAGCTAAACACAACACTATTGTGAATTCAAGGGTAATACTGAAATTCTTAATGGGTAAAGTATAATTCTGTATCCGACACGTATTTCGCCTGATAAATAATGTCTTTTTTTATTCTATTATCCAGAGATATTCTACCTGTGGGATATCCCAGTAAAAACATTTATTTTTGTATTGCCAACAGGACAAACACAACTCTTTTAATTTATGCTGATAATTATTTGAATATGGGGTAGATTTAAATCTTTCTGTTGCTAATATTTGCTTGCTATTTGTCCTAAGGGATAGAAAAAGAGAGTACCTAAGGCATACACCAATTTAACTAGACTTGTGCACAGCGGAAAAATTTGTTTTGTTTCGGACCGATTCGGATGTTTTCAAATTTAGTTTTCAGATCAATTCAAATTCGGATACATTTGAATGCATTCGTTTCAGATTAATTTGGATTCAAATAAATTCGGATGTATTCGGATGTATTCGGTTTGGATTCGATTAGTAAATTCGGAAGTTTGGTATGTGTTAGGTGGGATGTGCTGTGTATTAAACTAGTATTATATACTGTAATATTAGGTGTAACCCATAGCAGAGTGATATAACCTAATATACTGTACAATACTAGTGTAATTGTGATTAGTCCATGGCCATCCGAATGTAACGAATAAATCAGAACTAATTAGGATTTATTCGTTAGTTTCAATGCTACGGTAATTCGTCCAATTTTTTATTCGTAATGAAACAAAATGCACATGTCTAAATTTAACCATGTCTCAACCAACAGAGATACTTTAATGCACAACAATTTATAAAAATCCTACTTAAGGGTAATCAGTATATCACCCTATTAAGTCTTTCTCCTTACTCAGACTATAATAAACATTTGTACCAAACCCACAAAGGTACTTCAGATATATCAAGGAATAATCTGGAATAACCCTTAATGACACCAAAGTGGATGAAAATGTTGCCAAAAGGCGATGATTTTTCATTGCAAATGAAAGTTATTATACTGTATTATTTAATGGTAAAGAAAAGAAAAAGTCACTAGTTTAAGTTTTGTGGGAAGGCAGCATAGATAATTGAGACAAAGGACCCCATTTATAAAACTAAAGGCTGGCCAAAATCTCAGCTGATTAACCTTTCAGTCTGCATTCAGGCCTAGCAAAGAGGCATCAGTCACCTCCATTTGTCACTGCACAAGCAAGTGTTAGTGTAGTCTCTCCCTCAGCTCTTGCACAACCAATTGTACAAGAGCAGGGCTTGCCAATCATCCTAAAAGGACAGTCAAGTACAAAATAAACTTTCATGATTCAGATAGGGCATGCAATTTTAAACAACTTTCCAATTTACTTTTATCTCCAATTTTGCTTTGTTCTCTTGCAGCTAGATTTAGAGTTTGGCGGTAGCCGTGAAAACCAGCGTTAGAGGCTCCTAACGCTGGTTTTGGGCTACCGCTGGTATTTAGAGTCAGTCAGGAAAGGGTCTAACGCTCACTTTCCAGCCATGACTTTTCCATACCGCAGATCCCCTTATGTCAATTGCGTATCCTATCTTTTCAATGGGATCTTTCTAACGCCGGTATTTAGAGTCGTGGCTGAAGTGAGCGTTAGAAATCTAACGACAAAACTCCAGCCGCAGAAAAAAGTCAGTAGTTAAGAGCTAACCCCTAATCTGCCGCTCCGTACACCGCCGCCACCTACGTTATCCCTATGTACCCCTAATCTGCTGCCCCTAATACCGCCGACACCTACATAATATTTATTAACCACTAATCTGCCGCCCCCAACGTCGCCGCCACCTACCTACACTTATTAACCCCTAATCTGCCGACCGGACCGCACCGCTACTATAATAAATGTATTAACCCCTAATCCGCCTCACTCCCGCCTCAATAACCCTATAATAAATAGTATTAACCCCTAATCTGCCCTCCCTAACATCACTGACACCTAACTTCAAGCATTAACCCCTAATCTGCCGACCGGAGCTCACCGCTACTCTAATAAATTTTTTAACCCCTAAAGCTAATTCTAACCCTAACCCTAACACCCCCCTAAATTAAATATAATTTTTATCTAACAAAATAAATTAACTCTTATTAAATAAATTATTCCTATTTAAAGCTAAATACTTACCTGTAAAATAAACCCTAATATAGCTACAATATAAATAATAATTATATTGTAGCTATTTTAGGATTAATATTTATTTTACAGGCAACTTTGTATTTATTTTAACCAGGTACAATAGCTATTAAATAGTTAATAATTATTTAATAGCTACCTAGTTAAAATAATTACAAAATTACCTGTAAAATAAATCCTAACCTAAGTTACAATTAAACCTAACACTACACTATCAATAAATTAATTAAATAAAATACCTACAATTATCTGCAATTAAACCTAACACTACACTATCAATAAATTAATTAAATACAATACCTACAAATAAATACAATTAAATAAACTAACTAAAGTACAAAAATAAAAAAGAAGTAAGTTACAAAAAATAAAAAAATATTTACAAACATTAGAAAAATATTACAACAATGTTAAACTAATTACACCTACTCTAAGCCCCCAAATAAAATAACAAAGACCCCCAAAATAAAAAAATGCCCTACCCTATTCTAAAATTAAAATAGAAAAGCTCTTTTACCTTACCAGCCCTGAAAAGGGCCTTTTGCGGGGCATGCCCCAAAGAATTCAGCTCTTTTGCCTGTAAAAAAAAAACATACAATACCCCCCCCCAACACTACAACCCACCACCCACATACCCCTAATCTAACCCAAACCCCCTTAAATAAACCTAACACTAAGCCCCTGAAGATCTCCCTACCTTGTCTTCACCACGCCGGGTTCACTGATCGATCCAGAAGAGCTCCTCCGATGTCTTGATCCAAGCCCAAGCGGGGGGCTGAAGATGTCCATGATCAGGCTGAAGTCTTCATCCAAGCGGGAGCTGAATAGGTCCGTGATCGGGCTGAAGTCTTCTATCAAGCGGCATCTTCAATCTTCTTTCTTCCGGATCCATGGTCATCCCGCCGACACGGAACATCCATCTTCACCGACGACTTCCCGACGAATGATGGTTCCTTTAAGGGACATCATCCAAGATGGCGTCCCTTGAATTCCGATTGGCTGATAGGATTCTATCAGCCAATCGGAATTAAGGTAAGAAAATTCTGATTGGCTGATGGAATCAGCCAATCAGAATCAAGTTCAATCCGATTGGCTGATCCGACCAGCCAATCAGATTGAGCTTGCTTTTTATTGGCTGATCGGAACAGCCAATAGAATATGAGCTCAATCTGATTGGCTGATCGGATCAGCCAATCGGATTGAATTTGATTCTGATTGGCTGATTCCATCAGCCAATCAGAATTTTCCTACCTTAATTCCGATTGGCTGATAGAATCCTATCAGTTAATTGGAATTCGAGGGACGCCATCTTGGATGACGTCCCTTAAAGGAACCGTCATTCGTCGGGAAGTCGTCGGTGAAGATGGATGTTCCGCGTCGGCGGGATGAACTACATGGATCCGGAAGAAAGAAGATTGAAGATGCCGCTTGATAGAAGACTTCAGTCGGATCATGGACCTCTTCAGCTCCCGCTTGGATGAAGACTTCAGCCGGATCATGGACATCTTCAGCCCCCCGCTTGGGCTTTGATCAAGACATCGGAGGCTCTTCTGGATCGATCGGTGAACCTGGCGTGGTGAAGATAAGGTAGGAAGATCTTCAGGGGCTTAGTGTTAGGTTTATTTAAGGGGGGTTTGGGTTAGATTAGGGGTATGTGGGTGGTGGGTTGTAATGTTGGGGGGGTATTGTATGTTTTTTTTTACAGGCAAAAGAGCTGAATTCTTTGGGGCATGCCCCGCAAAGGGCCCTTTTCAGGGCTGGTAAGGTAAAAGAGCTTTTCTATTTTAATTTTAGAATAGGGTAGGGCATTTTATTATTTTGGGGGGCTTTGTTATTTTATTAGGGGGCTTAGAGTAGGTGTAATTAGTTTAACATTGTTGTAATATTTTTCTAATGTTTGTAAATATTTTTTTATTTTTTGTAACTTAGTTCTTTTTTATTTTTTGTACTTTAGTTAGTTTATTTCATTGTATTTATTTGTAGGTATTGTATTTAATTAATTTATTGATAGTGTAGTGTTAGGTTTAATTGTAGATAATTGTAGGTATTTTATTTAATTTATTTATTGATAGTGTAGTGTTAGGTTTAATTGTAACTTAGGTTAGGATTTATTTTACAGGTAATTTTGTAATTATTTTAACTAGGTAACTATTAAATAGTTATTAACTATTTAATAGCTATTGTACCTGGTTAAAATAAATACAAAGTTGCCTGTAAAATAAATATTAATCCTAAAATAGCTACAATATAATTATAATTTATATTGTAGCTATATTAGGGTTTATTTTACAGGTAAGTATTTAACTTTAAATAGGAATAATTTATTTAATAAGAGTTAATTTATTTCGTTAGATTGAAATTATATTTAATTTAGGGGGGTGTTAGTGTTAGGGTTAGACTTAGCTTTAGGGGTTAATACATTTATTAGAGTAGCGGTGAGATCCGGTCGGCAGATTAGGGGTTAATTATTGTAGGTAGGTGGAGGCGACGTTGGGGGCGGCAGATTAGGGGTTAATAAATATAATATAGGGGTCGGCGGTGTTAGGGGCAGCAGATTAGGGGTACATAGGTATAACGTAGGTTGCGGCGGTGTACGGAGCGGCAGATTAGGGGTTAATAATAATATGCAGGGGTCAGCGATAGCGGGGGCGACAGATTAGGGGTTAATAAGTGTAAGGTTAGGGGTGTTTAGACTCGGGATACATGTTAGGGTGTTAGGTGCAGACTTAGGAAGTGTTTCCCCATAGGAAACAATGGGGCTGCGTTAGAAGCTTAACCCTGCTTTTTTGCAGGTGTTAGGTTTTTTTTCAGCTCAAACAGCCCCATTGTTTTCTATGGGGGAATCGTGCACGAGCACGTTTTTGAAGCTGGCCGCGTCCGTAAGCAACGCTGGTATTTAGAGTTGCAGTGGCGGTAAATATGCTCTACGCTCCCTTTTTTGGAGCCTAACGCAGCACTTCTGTGAACTCTAAATACCAGCGGTATTTAAAAGGTGCGGGGGAAAAAAAGCATGCGTAGCTAACGCACCCCTTTGGCCGCAGAACTCTAAATCTAGCCGTTGGTATTCTTAGTTGAAAGCTAAACCTAGGTAGGCTCACATGCTAATTTCTTAGACCTTGAAAGCTACCTCTTATCTAAATGCAGTTTTTCACCACTAGAGGGCATTAGTTCATGTGTGTCATATAGATAACATTGAGCTCACGCACGTGGAGTTACCTAGGAGTCAGCACTGATTGGCTAAAATGCAAGTCTGGACAGAGGTACAAGGTATTCTAATAACCATATTGGTTATGCAAAACTGGGGAATGGGTAATAAAGGGATTATCTATCTTTTAAAACAACAAAACTTCTGGTGTTGACTGTCCCTTTAATACCGCTGCTTCTTAACTTGTGATTGCAAGCTCGAGGGCTCCAAAACTGCATCTGATGCTTTATAAATGGAGCCCAGGGATTAAACTTTTTTAATTAACAAAACACTATACATTTTAGGGCTAGATTACAAGTAGAGCACTAATTATCGCTCACTCTGGCACACTAACTGTGCTTGACTTCTGCTTTCTGCACACACCGGATACCGCGTGTATTTCAAGTTGAAAGTATAAAATTGTTGTCTTACGCGCTAACCCGACACGCGCAAAAATCCGGTTACAATATCACGGCCGCATTAATGTATTCTCCCATAGACTTCATTGAAGTGCGAAAACTGGAAAAAAAACTAACACCTTACTCATGCGCAAACCTGATCACATTTTCTCAAGTGTGCTAACCAGACATGAAATACAGTATTAATATTTCACATTCGAATGTTGTTCACATAGCAGAATACGTTCTATTTATTGATAAATACATTTTTCTACATATAACATGTTTTTTTGGTAAAATATATATCTATACCTATATATTTAGATATATAGGAATACCTATTTAAATATACTTAGAACATATTCCCCTATGTGAAGAACATTGTAATATTACCAGTAAATACACAGTTAAACACTTTATTAAATATGAATATTGTCTAAAAATGATTTTACATGTTTTTAGCTACATAACTGCAAAGGGCTGCAATGCACTATATATATGTCTGTGTATTTATGTGTTAATATGTGTTTTACTGTATATTTACTGTACACATTTCACATTCCAATGTTCTTCACTTACAGGATAATTTCCTTTTTTTTTATATACTTTATTTATTTCCAGCACTGGTCACAGCAACAAACAATATAGATTTGAGAGAACCTTACAAAGTACAATAAGAAACATTGTCACCACAACAGCACTGGGTTTTATTATATACTTTATTATCTTAGTTCCTCTTGACTCCTCTTGTTTAGATGGGTAGGTCTGTATGCCACTGTGATCTTACTGGCAGATCCTCAAGAGTCTTTGACATCAAGTCGTCTTCTTTAGTTAATAATAAAAGTGGTATCTACCATTTAGAGTAAGTCTTTTAATGTTTAGCTAACAATTCCTACTTCATCCCTACCTTTCCACACTATTACTAGGAGTCTGGACTCCTCAGTCCCACCTCAAGGCACTCCCCCCAGGGTTATTTCTCTACATCCCGTCCAAGTCTATCTAGAACTCTAATGGTTTGTTAGTGAAAGATATTCCATTTTCCATGTAGTTGAGCTTCTAATACATGTTCAGAATCTTTGAATGGGTAAATAATCTGTTTCTGGTGTGATAAGTCTAGGCTACAGATAAGGGGCTCCCACTTAGACAAGAAGTGCTTTGTCCTTTCCCTGTGTGTCTATTTGTTCATATATATATGTTTGAGATGTGTTAGATTTGGCGGTATGGGTGCCATCCACTGTTTAAAAATGAGTTTTCTAGCTAGTAGTATTACATTGTGAATGAACTTTGTATGCTTCCGTATCTCTGACTGTGGGTGCAAAAATATCACCATTTCCGGTGTCAGTTTGATTCTTTCCCCGGTAATACTCTCCAACCACCTCCGTGTCATGCCCCAGAATTTTGTTAGCCTCGGGCATTCCCATATCATATGTATGATGTTTGGGTTGGGATGTGAACATTTTGGGCATAGACCTGAAGCCTCCGGGTTCCATTTGTGAAACATTTTAGCTGTTATGTATGTCTTGTGTAGTAGCTTTGTATGCGACTCTCGTATTTCATTTGACAAGGAGGCCTTTCTCACCTTTATTAAACTTTGTTCAATACACTGGTCTATAGATAGCTGCCCAGTCAATGTGTTCCATGTTTTCTGGAGGTGGGCCCTAGTAGCATTATTGGGTGCAGTTTGGAGGGCTGTGTAGGTGTAAGAGATAGAAGTCATCCCTCCTTTTGTCAATGTCAACAGTCTGTAAATGTCACATTTAGTGTCAGGCATATCTCCAGTTTTCAGGAGGTCCTGTACATAATGTCTCATCTGAAGAAAAGCAAAGTGGTGTTTGTTAGGTATATTAAAGTCTTTTTGCAGGTCCTTGAAGGGCCTAACTGTTTTCTGATTCTCCGACAACACTTGCTGGAGAGTCGTTGCACCCCACTCCTCCCATTGCTTAAAGGGTTTTGTGGTAAATCCTGCTTGGAAATCTGGATTGCCTCATAGTGGGAGATATACAGTATGTCGGTGTGAGACTCCAAAGGCCTTGCAAATCTTCCACCACGCTCTTATAGGATGGTGAAGAAAGGTTGTGCCTCTGACTACAGCGTCAACTTGTGCGCGCGTCATGTGTGGAAGCATTTTCAAGGACCACGGTGTAATGATCTCCATCTCCAGTTTGTAATTGGTAAAGTGTCCCCTATCTAAAAACCAGTCCATCACGTATTTAGCCAAAGCTGCCCAATTATAGTGCTCAATGTTTGGGAGCCCAAAACCTCCCATCGCAGGTGCGCAAGTCATTTTAAGATAGCTTATTCTGTGCTTTTTCCCCTTCCACAGGAAGTGCAGTATATCCCTATTTAAAAGCTTGAGGTCCTGTTTGTGTATAAGCTCTGGGAGCATTTGCATTGTGTTTAGCAGTTTGGGAAATAATATCATTTTGATTAATCCTACTCTCCCTAACAGGGTTAGTGGTAACATGCACCAGTTCAGTAGTATTCGTCGTAAGTCTTTGAACAGTGGTCGGAAGTTGATTTCATACCATTGGGTAGGATCCTTGGTCAGGGTGATACCTAGATATTTGAATGTGTTAGTAACTATTTTAAAGTTTTCCTGAAGAGGCACCGAGGGTCTTTTGTTCTGCAACCATAGCAGCTCTTTATCTTTATTTATGCAGTATCCTGAGATTTCACTAAACTCAGCAATAATGTGCATTATGTTGGGGATATTTCTCCTGGGTTCTCGCGTATATAAAATCATGTCGTCTGCAAAGAGAGATATGTGAATAGTCTATACTTAAGCCCTCTGTGTCCTTTCTGATTCTTAGTGCGGCTCTAGTGCAAGGTCAAAGAGGAGCGGAGACAGGGGACACCCCTGTCTCGTGCCTCTCATAAGCGGGAATAATTTAGATGGCGTGCCATTAATTAGGATCGCTGCATGAGGTTCATTATAAATGAGGTTTATAGCTTTCATGAAGGCTCCCTGTATACCAAATTTCCCTAGTGTAGTAAACAAGTGATCCCACAATATCTTGTCAAATGCTTTTCAGCATCCACAAGTATCAGACAAGCGTCCTCAGTACCGTGGGTCTGGTACTGATTATCTTTTTGATTACCTTTTCCCCAGTAGTGTGTAAGTACTAGTTGCAATTTTCTCATATTTTTAACTGAGGATCTGCCCTTCACGAACCCAGTCTGGTCATCATGCACTAAAAAGGGAAGTATCTCCGCTAGTCTGTTGGCCAATATTTTCGTAAATAGTTTGTAGTCCGAATTAAGTAGGGAAATTGGTCGGTAAGATGATGTCAGTAGTGGGTCTCTGTCTGGTTTGGGGATAACTGTCACATTTGTTTCCGTGAACTTATTAGATAGTTTTGCCTTCCCTTCCAGAATTGCATTGTAAAGTAGTGTGAGAGTTTCCAATGTCTCCCCACTGACCATTTTATAGAATTCCCCTGGAAATCCATCAGGTCCCGGGGTTTTCTCTAGAGGCAATGCATTGATTGATCTAATGACCTCTAGGGGGTGGATTGGGGCATTTAGTTTATGAAGTTGTTCTTCATCTAGCTGTGGGAGAGTCATATCTTTCCAGAAATTTTGTTTCCTCTCTGGATTTATATCTTGGGAGTTATATAAGTTAGAGTAGTAGTCAATGAATGCTCTATGTATGTCTGTTTCCTGTGTCAGTATCCTACCCTCTCCTCTGATGGCTGCTACAATATTAGGTTTTCTATCTAGCTTGGTAATTTTTGCTAATAATTTCCCTGTATGGTTCCCGTAACGATAATATTTGGCTTGTAATCAGTTCTGAGCATTAACTGAGGTTTGTATAAGATGTGTGTCTCTAAGGGTTTTGGTATCTCTATTTAATTCTATTCTTTTCTGTTGGGTGTCAGAGATACTGGTTCCTGGCATTTAAAAGTTGGCGCAAAAGTAATTCCCCTCTCATCTTACGGGTTTTAGTTAGCTTTGCCGCATACGCTGTCACTACCCCTCTCAATACTGCCTTCGCTGTTTCCCAAAACAGGGAGATGTCATTCATATGTTGGATGTTCAGTTCCTTGTACACTAACCATTCCCCTATTAAATGTTTCCGGAGATTTAAATCATGATACAGGTGTGTGGGGAAACTCCATCTACGAGTCTGTCTATGGGTCGTGTCAGTGTGCAACTCTAGTGTGACTGGGGCATGATCCGAGATGGTGATGAGATCTATTCGTACCTCCTTAACTTTGGGGCAAAGAGATTTGGAAATCAAAAAGTAGTCTATGCGAGAAAGAGTAGTTTTGGATGGGTGTAAACATGTATAGTCTTGTGTCTCTGGATTTCTCTCCTTCCAAACATCTGAAAGGGACAGGGTGTTTCTAAACTTTTTCAAGATTAATGTTTCTCTTCTGGAGCCTGTCCATGAATGGGTTTGGTGTGTGACACTATTAGGGTTACGGAATCTGTCCGCCGGTGTATGTGGCGCAATATTGTAGTCACCTCCTGCTATTATGGGGAGATCTGAGAAGTGTATGAGCTGACTTTGGAGGTGATTTAGGAATTCTCTCTTTCCCGTATGGGGGCCATATACCCCACATAGTACTAGATGATGTGCAGCTATTTGTATCTTAACAATCAGATATATTCCCTCCATGTCAGTCACTGTCTGTAAAATAGTATAATTTAGATCTTTATGGAGTAGCATTGCCACTCCTCTCGCTCTTTTCCCTTCATATGGAGTGTATAATACTTCCCCTACCCAACTCTGTCTAAGTTTCTGGTGTTCTATTTGTGAGAGATGTGTCTCTTCCAGTATCACAATATCTGTTTTCTTGATGTTGAGCTGTCTTAGAATCACCTTTCTTTTAATTGGGGAGGTAATCCCCCCTACATTCCATATGGTTATATTCATTCTGCTATAGAAGTGTGATTACATCGTGTACTAGTCACTATTTACCAATGTAGCAATATGTAATGTGTTGTGGGCAACTGTTTGAGTATATCAGGATGCACTGTATTTACTTACATGTGATGTCACCAAGGTCTCTCTTCTTTTCCCTGGGGTAGCGCCTCAAGGCTGGGTGTGGTAAATCTATTGCTATATAAGACAGTTAATAAGCAGTACAGTAAAACACAAACTTTTCCTCTCCCTTAACCCTCCCAACAGTTTAATAACACACAAAGTTTCTTCAACAGTGAAGAAAAGCCCCCCCCCCTCACTTGTAAAGGATATAGTTCTACATGGCTTAGTCCGTAAGGTGCTTTACTTTCTTTCTTCTGTGGCCTTGATACTGAGCCTCAGTTTCATGAAGCAGAAGGAGAAATTTCTTGATCTGATGCATGCTGTTGCTCCTTCTCTCTCTGTAAGTGTAGCTTGAGTTGCATTGGTGACTCAAAGAACAAAGGTCCATTTGTTGTATGCAATCGTAGTCTTGCTGGGTATAGTAGGGCGGCTGCTCTGCCTTGCTCCATCAGTTGTTTGCAGTAAGGTGAGAATTCCTTTCTTCTAGCTGCTACTGATGCAGAATAATCTTGGAACAGATATATTTTCTTGCCTTCATACTCCAGGGAGGAAATCTTCCTCTAAGCTTGCAGGATGGCTATTTTTGCCTTGAAATTAAGGTACTTTACCATGACCTGTCACGGCTGTTGGTTATTTTCCCCTTGTCTTCTTGGGTCCCCAACTCTGTGGGCTCTTTCAACAGTGCATGGAAGGCACGATTGAGGAATATGCAACAAATTTGGCAGGGTGTTTCTGCAAAATCAATCAGCTGTGTCCCCGGGAAGGATTCTGGTATTCCCACTATTCGTAAATGATTTCTTCTTGACCTGTTCTCCAAGTCATCAATCTTTGCCCACAGCCGGTCGGTCTGTTGTTGTAGTGTTTGAATAGTAGCTTCAGTTTCTCTGTGACGAGTTTCTCCCTCTGCCACCTTTTGTTCTACTTGTGATAGCCTGCCATTGAAAGATTTCACTTCCGCTGTGAGTGAGTCCATTCCTGTTTGCAGCTTCTCTATCTTTGGTAAGAATAATGCAAATATCTGGGAAACAATTGGGTGGGTATCCACAGAATTAGTGTTCGTGTCAGCACCCAGGGGGACCTGTAGTGCCTCCACTTGATTCTTTTTCTTGTCAGCGTTTTTTAGTCTGTTCGCCATTGTGACTGTTTTTTTGATGTATGAGTTATAATATTTTTGCATACAGATCTAAGAGTCCCTCAGCTGTAATCTCCAGCTATATTATATTGCTGCGCTTATTCCGCTGTAGATTTACAGATTTTATTAGATCTCCTCCAGGCCACAGAGTGATACATAACCCAGGTTTAGTAGAGAGTTTAGTAAGTGGTGGGTGAGCAGGGGGATGCGGACTCGTGTTGTCTAGCCCTGCATATTTCTAATAAAAGATACTGCTATTGAGGAGAAAAGTGGGCCTGGGAATTGAGGGGTGAGCAGTTGAATCAGGCTATGCAGTCTCTTTAAGTAGTGCACTTTCTCTAGAGTTGTAAGAAATCCCAGGGATGAAGGACGTGTGTAATTAATAACTAATTAGGGCTGCCTCATATCAAATAAGAAGTTATTTAATGTGTAAGTTCTTGTGCCCTTTAACTCGTTGAGTAAAGTTTCTGACCCCTTATGTACCTAGCTCCTGAGCCACGCAGTTAGTTCTGGGCTATAATTGCAGCTTATTGAATTGATTTTAAGTTTATCCTATTGCTGTTTATCTACTTAAGGGGGTATTACTCAGTGTTTCTGTAGAAGTGCGCAGTGTTCATTAATATCCCTTGGGTATCCCAACAGTAATTTGGCCGTTTCCAGCAGTCCACACAGACACTGATCTTCTGCTGCACTATGTATACTATGGCCCGCACTTAATTGAACCTCCGGTAATGAAGGCAAGATGGCGGTTTTCCCGCCGTTGACCGGATTCACCCTCCAAACTTGTCAATCGGCTTGCACAGTAGCCTAGGCTTTTACCGAGTAAGTGGATGTCTGTCGCTTACCCCTTGTGTGGTTTTTGGGTCTTTTGGAGTTGTTGTCTGACAGGTACTTCTGCGGCTGCAGCCGCGGCCATTCTCTGCTTCCTCTGTCTAGAGGCATTTGCGGTGGGGGAATCAGATGTTAGATTCCTTGCTGTCAAGTGTCCGGGCAGGTATTTGCCTCTCCTGCCAAGGATATCAGCTCTATCTAAGGGTTTTTTTCAAGATTTCTCCCAAGTTAGGAAGCTGAAAGCTGCGGAGCTCTTTTTTCTGCTTCCACTCTCTACACTCGCCCACCGGAAGTCCCCAGGATAATTTCCTTTTTATTCTTAAATACATATTTCTTTATATATACATATATGTGTATATACCTATACCTGCATATCTATTCCTATAGATATATAGGTATAGATATGTATTTTACATGAACAGTATCATATATATATATATTTATATATATATATATATATATATATATATACAGTATATATAAATATATATTTAATAATAAAAGGTACATTAGTTTATATGTGAAGAACAATGTAAAATATGCATTTTGGGCATTGCGTTTCACAATTTAGATCTTAACGTGGTCACGTTAGTCCACATGAAAACTTAGCATTCTTAAGGTGCATTATTGAAATATTACATATAAAATATAAAACAAAATAATAATAAAAATATATAGATATATTCTTTGGATTATTTTGAATATTTTGCAGTATGTTTAATAATTTAAAATCATTTTTATATTTTAAAAAATATATATTTTATATCTTATATTTCAATAACGCTACTAAAGGATACTGTTTTCATGTGCTAACTTGACTACGTTAAGATCTGCGATGCGCATATTATACATTCCCATGTTCTTCACATAGAAAATAATTTACCTTTTATTTGTAAATTTATATTTCTATATATTTTTGATACTGTTCGTGTAAAATACATATCTATACCTACAGTATATATCTATAGGAATAGATATGCAGGTATAGGTATATACTGTACAAATATGTATATAGAAATATGTATTTAAGAATAATTAGAATGTGAAATATGTACAGTAAATATACAGTAAAACACATAAATACATATGTACACACATATAAACATATTTTTTTCTAACACCTGAGACCTCATATCTTTGAGCCCTTAGAACTTTTTATTGCATTTTTTTTAATATTTATTAGATAGTGTTATTATGAGTTTTAGTGTACATTTAAATGTATTTATTGTTGTTTTTGTAACACTTTTTAATTGAGCGTAACACTTAAAGGGATAGCCTAGTCAAAAATTAAACTTTCATGAATCAGATAGAGCATGCAACTTTAAGCAACTTTCTAATTTACTTATCAATTTTTCATTGTTCTCCTGGTATCTTTTATTTGAAAAAGCAAGAATGTAATCTTAGGAGCCGGCCTTTATTTGGTTCAGTACCTGGGTAGTGCTTGCTGATTGGAGGCTGCATTTAGACACCAATTACCAAGTGCTACCCAGGTCTGAACCAAAAATGGGCTGGCTCTTAAGCTTACATTCAAATAAAGATACCAAGAGAACAACGAAAAATTGATAATAGGAGTAAGTTAGAAAGTTGCTTAAAATTGCATGCTC
Source organism: Bombina bombina (assembly GCF_027579735.1). Taxonomy (NCBI): domain Eukaryota; kingdom Metazoa; phylum Chordata; class Amphibia; order Anura; family Bombinatoridae; genus Bombina; species Bombina bombina. The sequence continues at coordinate 833,614,018 of NC_069504.1, read as the reverse complement.
TATCTGAATTATGAAAGTTTAATTTTGACTAGACTATCCCTTTAATCAGAGCTCTGAAGTCGCGCTAACCCAGATGCGCATTAAATTCAATTGCGCTCGAGCAAACAGATTTATGGTTTGTAATAAGCGTGCTACTTCCGTCACGTGCAAACACCCGCGATAAACCCAATATCACTTGTGCGCATCAGTTAGCGCCACTTGTAATTTAGACCTTAGAGTTTTATACTAATTTCCTTTGTTTTATTATCTACAATTATTCCTTTTTTCTATTTTCTTTTTGAGAATTGCTGCTAATACTTGATAGAACACCTGGAAATGTCTACAGTATGAGAGCTGAGCCGGTCAACTTCAAGATGAGACCTGCAAATTTCCTGTGATCCTCATTAACTCCTAAATCTTGGTGTTTCAGCTAAATTACAATTGGGATTTTATAACAGTATTACACTATAGTTCTCAACTCGAGAAGTTGTCCGCTCACCTTCGCTACATACAGGCAGCGGACAAACAGGATCCACTGCCCCTATGTATCATTACACTTGCAAGTGAGCATGTAAAGCCCCCCTCACCTTCTCTTGCGCAACCTATCTTGTGAGAGAAGGGACTGTCAATCACTGAGAGCGAGCAAGCTCTTGGGGATTTCACCTCGCCACCTCAGAGGTGGTGTAGAGTGTAAGAAGCAGCAGCCTTCTTACATTATGGGAAGCAGACTCTCATATGCGAACCTGCCCTGCAAGGGCTCCAGAGCAGCTTTCACTGCTTGGTACATAAAGCCCTATAACTTCCTGTACCATGTGACCTTACAAACCAATTGTTAATTCATATTTCATCCTAATTGGTAACATGATATAATCCTTTTTGTTGCTGACTGTATTGTGTGTTTGTTGTTGTGTTTTTATAGGTTTCTAATTAGATTGTTTGCTAATTTATGTCATTGTAATCCATTTATATTTACAGTGATTAATAAATGTGTAAAAACAAAAACCTGATTTTTCAAACTCAAAGTGCAAATCTATGTAATGGATATGAATCCCATTGTATTTTTTGTTAATGATTCAGATATAGCAACTTTTCATTTTACTTCTATTATCTATTGTTTTTGTTCTTTTTGTATCCTTTGTTGAAAAGTATACCTAGGTAGTCTGAGGATCTACTGATCGGTGGCTGGACATATATGCCTCATGTTATTGGTTCACCCTATGTGTTAAGATAGCTCCCAGTAGTGTATTGCTGCTTCTTCAACAATGGATGACAAGAGAATGAAGCAAATTAGAAAATAGAATTTTGTTTTAATATTATGATGGATTTCAAAGGCAGTGGAAAAAAGAAGACAATTAAAATGGATATTATGAGATAATTGCAGTAGTCAAATTATACTGTCCATTTAACTAAATATATTTACTATTCATATACAGGTAGAGCATTAAACCATAAAGGGATAGAAAGGTTAAAATTGAAATGTGTGTGGGTGCATTTCAATATTATATAGATGCATTTTTGCAATATGCTTCCATTAGCAAAAATGCTTCTAGTAAAAGTTATAACTGTTTTTCAGCGGTATATGCACATATGCCATGAGGGCCCGTGCACTAGCATTCAAGTTCAGAGAGCTGGCAGTGGTGTGTATTCTACCTGTGAAGACGTAATTTGTGCCGTACTAGTCACTGCTGACTTTCTGAGAAGATTTATGAATACCGGTGCGCAGGCACTCACAGCATATGTATGTATGCTGCTGAAACAGTAATATGTTTTACCAGAAGAATTTTTGCTAATGGAATTATATTTAAAAATGCTTCTTAATAAAAATAAAATGCACCCATGCACATATCAGTTTTGAACTTTCTATCCCTTTATGGTTTAATGCTATGGTAAATAAACATGTGCATTTGGATCCTTCATTAGGAACCGAATGCGGACATTTGTGCTATTTGGCTCTTTTCAGAGCATGATTGATTCTTGTGCAAGATGACCACATTAAGATCTGTATTTGCACAGATCTTAACATGATGATCTTGCACAAGAATCAATCCGACTCTGAACAGAGCCAAAAAGCGCATTTATTTATTTAGTTAAATGGACAGTATTATTTGAGTACTGCATTTATCTCATAACTAGTGTTAAAGCCAGTGTACACGGGCCAAAATGTTTAATAAAATAAATATACCTATCCTTCTATCCATCTATCGCTATCCCCCTATCTCTATCCCTCTGTCCCTGTCCCTATTCCTTTATCCCTATGCCTCTGTCCCCATCCCTCTGTCCCTATCCCTCTTTACCTATGTCCCTATCCCTCTATCCCTGTCCCTATCCCTCTGTCCCTATCCCTCTGTCCCTATCCCTCTCCCTCTGTACCTATCCCTCTGTCCCTATCCCTATGTCCCTATCCCTCTATTCCTGTCTCCATCCCTCTGTCCCTATCCCTCTATCCCTATCCCTCTATCCCTATCCCTCTGCCCCTATCCCTCTGTCCATGTCCCTCTGCCCCATACCTCTGTCCCTGTCCCTATCCCTCTATCCATAGCCCTCTGTCCCTATCCCTCTGTCTCTGTCCCTCTGTCCCTATCCCTATGTCCATATCCCTCTATCCCTATCCCTCTGTCCCTATCCCTCTGTCCATGTCCCTCTGCCCCATACCTCTGTCCCTGTCCCTATCCCTCTGTCCATGTCCTTATCCTCTGTCCCTGTCCCTATCCCTCTATCCCTATCCCTCTATCCCTATCCATCTGTCCCTGTCCCTCTGTCCATATACCTCTGTCCCTATCCCTATGTCCCTATCCCTCTGTCCCTGTCCCTCTGTCCTTATCCCCCTGTCCCTATTCCTCTATCCCTCCATCCCATTCCCTATCCCTCTGTCCCTGTCACTATCCCTCTGTCCCTATCCCTCTGTCCCTATCCCTATGTCCCTATCCCTCTGTCCCTGTCCTTATCCCCCTATCCCTATTCCTCTATCCCTATTCCTCCATCCCATTCCCTATCCCTCTGTCGTTGTCCCTATCCCTATCCCCCTGTCCCTATCCCTATGTCCCTATCCCTCTGTCCCTATCCCTCTGTCCCTATCCCTCTGTCCCTATCCCTTTGCCCCTGTCCCTCTCCCTCTGTCTATTCTTATACCTCTGTCCCTATCCCTCTGTCCCTATCCCTCTGACCCTCTCCCTATCATTCTGTCCCTATCCCTCTATCCCTGTCCCTCTATCCATGCCCCTATCCCTCTATCCCTGTCCCTATCCCTCTATCCCTATCCATCTGCCCCTGTCCCTCTGTCCATATCCCTCTGTCCCTGTCTCTATCCCTCTGTCCCTGTCCCTCTGTCCCTATCCCTCTGTCCCTGTTCCTCTGTCCCTATCCCTCTGACCCTCTCCCTATCATTCTGTCCCTATCCCTCTGTCTCTGTCCCACTGCCCCTATACCTCTGTCCCTGTCTCTATCCCATTGTCCTTATCCATCTGTCCCTATCCCTCCATCCCATTCCCTACCCCTCTGTCCCTATCCCTCCGCCCCTGTCCCTCTGCCCCTGTCCCTCTGTCCCTATCCCTCTGTCCCTATCCCTCTGCCCCTATCCCTCTGTCCCTATCCCTCTGTCCCTATCCCTATACCTCTAACCCTTTCCCTATCATTCTGTCCCTATCCCTCTATCCCTGTCCCTACCCCTCTGTCCCTATCCCTCTGACCCTCTCCCTATCATTATGTCCCTATCCCTCTATCCTTGTCCCTCTATCAATGCCCCTATCCCTCTATCCCTGTCCCTATCCCTCTATCCCTATCCCTCTGCCCCTGTCCCTCTGTCCATATCCCTCTGTCCCTGTCTCTATCCCTCTGTCCCTATCCCTCTGCCCCAGTCCCTCTGTCCCTGTCCCTCTGTCCCTATCCCTCTGCCCCTGTCCCTCTGTCCCTATCCCTCTGTCCCTGTCATTCTGTCCCTATCCTTCAGTCCCTATCCCTCTGTCCTTATCCCTCTGTCCCATCCCTCTGTCCCTGTTCCTCTGTCCCTATCCCTCTGTCCCTATCCCTCTGACCCTCTCCCTATCATTCTGTCCCTATCCCTCTGTCTCTGTCCCACTGCCCCTATCCTCCGTCCCTGTCTCTATCCCATTGTCCTTATCCATCTGTCCCTATCCCTCCATCCCATTCCCTACCCCTCTGTCCCTATCCCTCTGCCCCTGTCCCTCTGTCCCTATCCCTCTGTCCCTATCCCTCTGCCCCTATCCCTCTGTCCCTATCCCTCTGTCCCTATCCCTATACCTCTGACCCTATCCCTGTCCCTACCCCTCTGTCCCTATCCCTCTGTCCCTGACCCCCTTCAAACAGCTCTCTAACCTCCCCTCTATCTATTGCCGCCATCTTAGGTACTGGCAGCTATCTGCCAGTACCCATAAATCCCTTTTTTTCTGTAGTGTAGTGGTCCCACCACCTTCCCCCTTCTGTGATCGCCATTTAGTCCCCACCATACTCCCAAACCCCTTTTCTGTAGTGTAGCTGCCCCATCCTTCCCTGTTCCTTTAATTTCTGTAGGGCCCTCCCACTCCCTCCCCTTAACTCCTCCCCTCCACTGCTGAACCGCCCACCCGCCTCCCGCCCACACCTGCCGCCAGCACCAGCTGAAGATCGTTACAGACAGTGACACACACAGTGTCCCTGTCTGTAACAATCAGGCATCTGCCCTCATATGGAGGCGGAGCACCGATCACGCTCCTGCTCCATATGCGGTAGATGCCAGAAGCTTCAGCTCCCGGCTGTAACATAACATGCAGGGAAAAGGTCAGGTGTGTTTGTCCTCGCGCAGTCTCTACATGACAGCTTCGGACAAACACACTTTGCCTTTTATTATATAGGATATACATTTTTATTGTGTTCTTTTTTTTTCACTGCCTTTAAAATCCATCATAATATTTAAAAAAAATTGTCAAATGACTAAATGCATTTTGCATTTTTATGATGTTTGTACTGTGTGGTAATTTGTTGCCTGATCTATATCGCCATCTACTGGTTCTTTAATAAATAGATATAAAACTTTTTTAGAGCACTGTATTATTGCTCTGTTGCTTGTATAGAACTATCTCTTTAACCCCTGTTTACGTACAAACTCTACTTAACAATATTCAGCTAACAAATTGTCTATTTGAAGATGAAGATAACCAGTTTTTTGTTGGCTGAAGATGGTCTTCTCTCACATAGGGCCTAATGATCAAAAACTCGCCAGCATTGAGAGAAATCACTCAAAATCATTGGGATTTTTTTTTAACCTTACATTGTAATGTATGTGTATATACATACACAGTGTAATGTTTTAAAAATACTCTTTTGTAAACTAGAAAGCCACACCTCTTGTCTCCTATGTCAGTGTTTCTCAACCACGGTCCTCAAGTAGCCCTAACAGGCCAGGTTTCTATTATAGCTGAACTAGAGCACAGGTGAAATAATTAGCTGATTGGCGAGAGCAGGTTAGTAACCATGGTTACTGATCAGCTGATTATATTACCTGTGCTCTAGTTCAGCTATAATGAAAACCTGGACTGTTGGGGGTATGAGAGGACCGTGGTTAAGAAACAATGTTCAATGTAATATTAATATCCTGAACAGGAAATCGTCTTCCTAAAAAAATGTAAAAAAAACACATCAACAGCAAAAAACACAATTTTTAAACTCACAAGACTTAAATATATATTATAGCATTATACAGTAAAATACAGATAAATAAAATATTGTGTACTTATGTGCAATATACCCACAATCCCACATAGTTCCTATAGGCTTCATAGTAAGGTATTTTATTTTTTCCTAATTAACAATGAAGATTGCAGACACAACGAACGAAGCGTTTTATGGACATTCCATGGGAGTAATCTGTATTTCAATGGGGAAATCACAGTAAGTTTCTAATTTTAAAAGTACTGACATCCATCTTAGATACGTCTTTTCAGCCCTATCAGTCTCGCCAGTTTTTCAGTGGACAGATTTTTATTGTGAGAAATCTAGTTAATGTACAGTGAAACTGAAATTACATATGTTACTACACAGAAACCATTTTTTGTTTTTTTGCAAACGCACAGTATATTTTGTAAAACATACTTTGAATACATACATCCCCCTCAACACTGCTGAGATCAGAGATAACATGTGACGTTGGCGGAATTTGACTGAAACTGCAATTCCTATTAATTCCTATATGGATCTGGCACATTGTCACTCCTTGATCAGAGACGTTCAGCTCACTTCCTTTTAATATTTTTCCGGACCCACAGATTGCGAGATTGGTAAAACCAAAAAAAGCAATTTATCATAGCTCTGAAAATAAATTCAATCCTGATTGGCTAATCTGATAATTTTGCCATTTTGTAATAGCAGCGCCTATACAAAGTATTAGCTGTAGCTATCACTCTGGATTTATTGCAGTTCTTGAGCTACAGACTTGTGTGTGTGACACAAATGTAATGGCTGAATAGATGCTATTAATAGGAACAGGTCTGCCACTATGGATAGCGTCAAGCAAAAGCATCTAGGCCTATGACCAAACATTTGAATAAGGAACTTACTAGAGTTTTAGCTGTCGTAGTTTTGTATTCAATAGGTAATATTACCTAAGATCTGTCTTGGTCAGGTGTCCATTAGAAGGAAGACAAAGAAAATGCTTTTGAATCATTATGTTTGGTATATGTTTGTATACATATACATAAACATACTACATGTGTAAAAACATATAAATATCGGGGGGGACGATAAATGTGAGTGAAAGAATGATTAAGAATAGTTTTTTATTCTGTTATATACAGTGCATTATATAAACCCATCAAATTAAATGTTCTATCTGTTGCTTACATACTCACACACACACATACATACATTCATATATATATATATATATATATATATATATATATTACCGTAATTATAATACACTGCCTAAGTACAATATTGATGTGTGTATGCCTATAATATATAACAAAGCATATGTATATACTGTATACATATATATATCTTACAATATTTACAGTTACCCATTTTTGGGCTTGATTACAAGTGGTGTGCTAACTGTAGGGCACAAGCGATATCGCGTTTTTTGCACGCAATGGAAATTATTATTACGAGGTGAAAGTAAACGAATTTGCTTGAGCGCAATAAAATTTAATGTGCAACTTTAGAGCTCATATAAAGGGTAGCTGTACAAGTACACTGTGTGATAAAATTATTTTAATAAAAAAAGTTATAAAGGCTCAAAGATAGATGGTGTTTGAAAAAAAGGGCTTTACCTTATATATGCATACATACACAAATCTTAATATGTGTATGTATATATATATATATATATATATATATATATATATATATATATATATATATATATATATATACATATATACAGGGAGTGCAGAATTATTAGGCAAGTTGTATTTTTGAGGATTAATTTTATTATTGAACAACAACCATGTTCTCAATGAACCCAAAAAACTCATTAATATCAAAGCTGAATAGTTTTGGAAGTAGTTTTTAGTTTGTTTTTAGTTATAGCTATTTTAGGGGGATATCTGTGTGTGCAGGTGACTATTACTGTGCATAATTATTAGGCAACTTAACAAAAAACAAATATATACTCATTTCAATTATTTATTTTTACCAGTGAAACCAATATAACATCTCAACATTCACAAATATACATTTCTGACATTCAAAAACAAAACAAAAACAAATCAGTGACCAATATAGCCACCTTTCTTTGCAAGGACACTCAAAAGTCTGCCATCCATGGATTCTGTCAGTGTTTTGATCTGTTCACCATCAACATTGCGTGCAGCAGCAACCACAGCCTCCCAGACACTGTTCACAGAGGTGTACTGTTTTCCTCGTGTAAATCTCACATTTGATAATGGACCACAGGTTCTAAATGGGGTTCAGATCAGGTGAACAAGGAGGCCATGTCAGCTGATGGAGCATTGTCCTGCATGAAAATCATGTTTTTCTTGAAGGATGCAGACTTCTTCCTGTACCACTGCTTGAAGAAGGTGTCTTCCAGAAACTGGCAGTAGGACTGGGAGTTGAGCTTGACTCCATCCTCAACCCGAAAAGGCCCCACAAGCTCATCTTTGATGATACCAGCCCAAACCAGTACTCCACCTCCACATTGCTGGCGTCTGAGTCGGACTGGAGCTCTCTGCCCTTTACCAATCCAGCCACGGGCCCATCCATCTGGCCCATCAAGACTCACTCTCATTTCATCAGTCCATAAAACCTTAGAAAAATCAGTCTTGAGATATTTCTTGGCCCAGTCTTGACGTTTCAGCTTGTGTGTCTTGTTCAGTGGTGGTCGTCTTTCAGCCTTTCTTACCTTGGCCATGTCTCTGAGTATTGCACACCTTGTGCTTTTGGGCACTCCAGTGATGTTGCAGCTCTGAAATATGGCCAAACTGGTGGCAAGTGGCATCTTGGCAGCTGCACGCTTGACTTTTCTCAGTTAATGGGCAGTTATTTTGCTCCTTGGTTTTTCCACACGCTTCTTGCGACCCTGTTGACTATTTTGAATGAAACGCTTGATTGTTCGATGATCACGCTTCAGAAGCTTTGCAATTTTAAGAGTGCTGCATCCCTCTGCAAGATATCTCACTATTTTTGACTTTTCTGAGCCTGTCAAGTCCTTCTTTTGACCCATTTTGCCAAAGGAAAGGAAGTTGCCTAATAATTATGCACACCTGATATAGGGTGTTGATGTCATTAGACCACACCCCTTCTCATTACAGAGATGCACATCACCTAATATGCTTAATTGGTAGTAGGCTTTCGAGCCTATACAGCTTTGAGTAATACAACATGCATAAAGAGGATGATGTGGTCAAAATACTCATTTGCCTAATAATTCTGCACTCCCTGTATATATACAGGTATATACAGTATATATATATATATATATATATATATATATATATATATATATATATATATATATGTATATATATGTGTGTACAGATGTATTTATGTATTTATAGTTACATGCATATGTACGCATGTAAACACATAAATACATATGTACACATATACTGTATATACATGTATGTGTGTGTGTATATATATATATATATATATATATATATATATATATATATATATATATATATATGCATTGGATCTATTTGCAGTCAAATACCTGAAAACTTGAAAAAAAACATTTTTATTCAATATTAATATTCACATAGGGGTTAAATATATATATATATATATATATATATATATATATATATGTGTGTGTGTGTGTGTGTATCTATACCTATATATATTCATTTATATAGGTATAGATATATATATATTACCAAAAGAGCATCAGATATACAGTATATAAAAAAATATATATTTAAAAATAAATAGAACATATTCTTCTATGTGAAGAACATTAATATGTGAAATATTCATATTTCATGTCGGATTTAGGGAACTTGAATAAATGCAATCAGGTTAGCTCCTGAGCATGGGTGTTAGGGTTTTTTGCAGTTTGCATGCTCCATTGTAGTCTATGGGAGAATACGTTAAAGGGACACTGAACCCAAATTTTTTCTTTTGTGACTCGGATAGAGCATGAAATTTTAAGCAACTTTCTAATTTACTCCTATTATCAAATTTTCTTCATTCTCTTGGTATCTTTATTTGAAATGCAAGAATGTACGTTTAGATGCCGGCCCATTTTTGGTGAACAACCTGGGTTGTTCTTGCTGATTGGTGGATAAATTCATCCACCAATAAAAAAGTGCTGTCCAGAGTCTGAACCAAAAAAAACAAAGCTTAGATGCCTTCTTTTTCAAATAAAGATAGCAAGAGAACGAAGAAAAATTTAAATAGGAGTAAATTAGAAAGTTGCTTAAAATTGCATGCTCTATCTGAATCATGAAAGAAAAAATTTGGGTTCAGTGGTCCTTTAATGTTCTCGCAATATTCGAAGTTCACATTTTTGCGTGTGTCGGGTTGACGCACTCTTGCTAATTCAACCCAACGCACGCAAAAAGCCTCCATTTAATGAAGTTAATGCGCAAAATAGCACTCCACTTGTAATCTAGCCCTTTATTTGTCTATCTTTGGCTTTTATGCATGCATTTTCCTGACTCAGGTTTAGATACCAAGATTATATATACATTTGTAATTTCAACAGCATTGCAAATGATAAAGATGTCAATGTATACTAAAGCTTTCCTTGGTGTCACTCATTTGTAATATATACTTCTCATTTCATCACTTGAGTTTATGCAATTGGAATGTCACAATTAATAGAAGCTAATGCCCTTTAAATTGGATAAATGCCATTGATTTATAGAAATAGTCTACTAGAAGTGACTTGACATAGTTATAGAAAACTTTTATGTATATGCAAACACTTTTGTAATTTACTTTTCCTTCTTCTAAACTTTAAAGAAAATAAAAGTTTAAACTTTTCACGATCACGAGTCCTAATATTTGTTTCTGAACATATGAAAGGCTACTATAATAGATTTTATAACAGTAAATAAGACATTTTTGAATATTAAAATTGAAACAATAGCAGGCAATGTAATTTAATGTATGGTTTACAGACTGTTATTAAAATACGGTTTCTTTTGAGTAAAAAACAAAACAAAACTCTATTATTGTGGAAGAAGCGTATCCGAGTGAACTGTAGTCCTTTTTGCTATTTTTAAATGAACATAAAGTAAGTATACAAAGTCTCTTTCGAAAGCATCTGTTCAAAATATATTAATTTATTAACATTCCAAAGTCCAAGAAAGGACTTTACACTGCTGAACATCTACTCTGACTTAGTGCCTGCTTTGCTCATCGCTTTTACAAATCCCTGAATCTCTTCCTCTAAGCGCTTGTTCCTTTTTTCTGCATCATCCCGTGACCTTTCTATGTTCCGTAGTTTTATTTCCAGTGCAGCTCGTGTGTTTCGTTCTTTTTCCAGTTCTTCATTTAACTTCACCACCTTTTTCCACACGTCAAAGTTATCTTTCTCTAGGCTATAAAATGGTAAACAAAAGACGTCTAAGTGTTTTATATTCAATTATTATTTGTCTTGAAGTACAGTATAAAATCGAAATTTATATCTTAACTGCTTTTGGTACTGATGACGACGTGTCGTCATGCACATTGCAGCCAGTGAGGCCTATTTAACAACGCTCTTGCGGACCTGATCCGACAGTGCGGATCAGGTCCGCAAGACCTAGCTGAATGTGGAGAGCAATACGATCTCCATATTCAGCATTGCACCAGCAGCTCACAAGAGCTGCTGATGCAATGCCGCCCTCTGCAGACTCGCGGCCAATGGGCCGCCAGCAGGGAGGTGTCAATCAACCCGATCGTACTCGATCGGGTTGAATTTTGGGGATTCCTGTCCACCTGCTCAGAACAGGCAGACAGGGTTATGGAGCAGCGGTCTTTAGACCGCTGCATCATAACTGCTGTTTCTGGCGAGTCTGAAGACTCGCTGGAAACACGGGCCCACAAGCTCCATACGGAGCTTGATAAATGGGCCTCAGTGTGTTCATGAAGACCATGACCTTCTATCGTTTGTGGCCAAGTGGGCGGCACTGCCAAGGCTTCAATGGGAGTGCTGGCGACATTGCCACAAATATGTTATAATGTCACAAGGGGGTGGAGTCACAATAGCTGCAAGGGAGCTGGATGGGGGAAGTTATTCATACCCTTCAATCTTAGCTCCCTTAGCAGCTACAGAGGATCTGATCTGAAAGAATTGTTTTCTTGAAAAGCACCAAGCGTCCCAAAATATAATAAAAAAAAGTTTAAAAAGTAAAAACATGGGGTTTTACAGGGGAGGAGATCTTTAGGGATACATAATAATAAAAACAATGTTATTAGACCCCCAATAATGTTTATTTTAGTGTTTAAAGTTCATTTTTTTTTTTCAAATTACATTTTGTGTGAATAGCTGTGGTGACAGTGATCACCTAGGAGAAACTATGTGCTTTTATTTCTATTCTAGCAAAAAGGGGCCCCTCTAGTTTTTTTTATTACAACCCCCAAAACCCAGTATGGGCTCCTCTTTTAAATTTGGATACAGCTTTTGGCAACAATTTAGTAAGGGGATCACAGTAGCTACAATGGTCACCTGGCTATTTTTAATGTAATTTACTAAAAGCATAATAAATAGAATATAAAAACCATGCAAAAGAATATAAATATAATAAAGATATTTCAGAATCTGCTGGGCCTGCTGAAAAAAACAATATATTTGTGTAGATCACTTAATGAAATATTACTTACAATAGTGTTTAAATGTAAGCAGCAAAAAAAAAGCTCAAAATTGGCTTAGCGTGGGTGTGTGAAGGGGTATTCCAATCATAAATGTATTTGAAAACAGTTTTGAACTAATACTTTATAAATAAGCAATAAAATACCCTTCTGGTTTTCATGTGCAGCAACAACGTTTTCTTAAAGGGGACAGTCAAGTCAAAATTAAAATTTCATGATTAAAATAGAGCACACAAATTTAAACGACTTTCTAATTCACTTCCATTTTCTAAATGTGCACAATCTTTGTATATGCACAATTTCTAAAGCACCAGCTTCTACTGAGCATGTGCAAGATTCACACTATATACCTATATGCATTTTGTAATTGGCTGATGGCTGTCACATGATGCATTAGGAAGGAAAATGTAACTAGCTTTGACATTTGTCAGAAAACAATCTACTACTCATTTAAAATTCAAACTGAGTGCATGTGCTTTGTCTCTTTATTATGCATTTATTGATTATGCTAATATACTGTGTTTAGTGGTCATTTAAACAAGGCCCTAATAGCATGACCTTATCACCAATTAAAAGAGCTGGACCATAAAATATAAAGCAAAACATTTTTTTATTTTTTTTTACTTTTATTTTAATCTGTAACTGTAATTTCTTATAAAAATGATAGTCTATCCTATATTTAAAAACTGTGTTATTACAAAAGATGTCTGTCCCATGATGATTCAGATAGAGCATACCGTTTTTTTTTTTTTAATAAAGTCTCCAATTTACTTATATTACCAAATTCTCAAATTCTTTTTTGAAGACTATACCTTGGTAGATAGCGTGCTGTCTGGAGGACTACATGGCAGCAAACAGTGACTACTGCCATTTAATGCTATTCTTTTAAAACTGTTGAAAATTGACGTAAATTGATTGATTTATTTTTAAATTTAATTGTATGCTCCATCTGAATCACGAAAAAAAAAACTTGGTGTTTCAAGTCCCTTTAAAGAGAAGCATTACACTAATATTTAATCATTTATATAGTCTGCATGTTTGGTTCTCTAAATGTTGACAATCTCATGGCTCTGGCATTTTTCATAAATAATAAACCTTTCATTTGTCAGCTGTAGATTATGTACCTATTATTTACCTTTGTATCCGTTCCTCAAGCTCTTTATTTTGAACTTCCATTTCTTTATACAGGTCAGCCAGGTTAGAAGATAGACCATGACTGGTGCAGTCTTTACTTATAGTCTCTGAGTTAGGAATATTGTGTTTCAGGTTATTTGAGTTTTGCCGCCCGAACTTCTCTTCTTTACTACTCCTGGACTCCACATCAACTGGACAAGGGCATGAGCAATTTAAACTTTCACCTTGGGAAAAAGGAACATTATCATAAGCTGATTTACGGTTGGACCCATATTCTTCTGACAATGTCCTTTTATGCCCCGGAGTGGTAAACAAATTGCAGCCCTCACGTCCAGTGGTCGGTGAAAAGAACTCACTGTTGAATATATCCCCTTTGCATGAGGTGCCATTGCTTTCTCCCTGTTTGTAAGAAAGTGTAATTGGAATTGTTTGAGTTCGTTTTCTGGGAATAGTTTCCCATGAGTCTCCATGGTCTTTAATGAAGATATCAGTGTTTTTGAGTGGTGATAATTGTGCATCTAAGACAGAAGAGCCATAGGAATCACTTGTGTCTCCCTGTAAAATAAATTCACTTGAGATTTAAAATATTACATGGCATTGATAGATGCAACTTATGTGGGACACATACCTAAAGAATATTAATAATACTCATGCTGAACATTTGAATCTATTATCTTAGACTAACAAGTTTTCCTTTTAAATTTGCTAATAGCTAATTGTGAGAATAAGGCAAATAGGACACGTAGGATTTCTATCAAAATTTGTGTCATGTTATTTGTTTTTTCTTTTGTATTGCATATCGTTTATAATTCAAAGTTTATGAATCTGTACTTTCTCAATGTACGCAAAAGTGATGGAGATAGAATGTATCAAACAATGTAATCTTTTCTTTATGATATCTCAAATAAAGTTGGATTTAAATAAGTAAATTAAAAATTCACTATTCCCTTTATATATATATATATATATATATATATATATATATATATATATATATATATATATATATATATATATATATATATATATATAAAATAAAGCAAGAAAGGCACTCTCCGTATTCATCACCAAAGCTTTTACTTAGGTGAACGTTTTCGGTGTTGCCACCGTCCTCAGACCTTACACAACAACAAGTGAAAAAACAATTTATGTGCATTACCTGGTGTTGATCCTGCTAGTGCGTGTGGCGTCTCCTCTGCACAACTGCGCATGCGCAAGAGACTTTACAGAGGCCCTAGAGGATCAAAAAGTTAACAAGTGCAAAAAATTATTTAATTAAAAACAGTATAGTAACATAACCTTCCCCAGCATGCAATGTCATATTGGAAATGGCCAAGTATTGCATATGTACCACATAAACATGAACTATGGTGTATATTGGTATTTGATGTCAACCGCATTATATTTACTGCATTATATTCACATTGTTTTACTTTATTGTTATGCGGTGCGTATCTTTGTGTCAATGTGTTTACCACTGCTACAGCAGAGATCAATGCTAAACATGGACCCCACAGGATCGGTCACCTAACCATTCCCACCGGTCCAGATTTATATCCTAGAGTTAGCACATATATATCACACACATCGTTCTAGTGAGGTCCCACTCAATCGGATAAATAGTTTACGTATGGTCGCCTAGCAACCAAAATGTTCCATTTTTAAAAAAGGCCTTGCCCAGGTCACAGTTCATGCGGGTGACCAGAAACAACAGTGAACAGGTTAACAAGCAGACACAGCTTGATGAGATGAGAAACAAGTTTGAACAACGCGGATACAAGAACCAGCAATTGACGTCAGCTTATACTGAGGCTACCAGGATAACACAGATGGAGGCTTTAAAAAAACCGGTACCTGAAACACCACAGAATGAACGGATGATATTAACTACTACATTTACTCCAGATAAAGTTGTCCTGCCGAAAATACTGCGTGATCATTGGGACATTGTCTCTACTGATAAGAGACTTTCTTGTGACTCTATGGACTTCCCGATTGCTGGCTATAGGAGGGCGGCCTCCTTGAGAGATCATTTGATGCGACCTGATAACAGATTAAGCTACAGGTCCAAAACATGGTTAGACACCACCAAAAATGGGTGCTTCAGATGCAGTGGATGCACCACATGCAGTGGGATGACCCAGAGCAAATTTTTCACACATCCTTGGACAAATAAAAGATTTGCTATTAGACATAGGGTCACATGCACTACAAACTATATTGTGTACATGATACATTGCCCCTGTGGCAAATTCTATGTCGGTAAGACACAGGATGATGCCTGCACTAGGATGGCCAATCACAGGTCAGCGATCAGGGCAGCCCTCAGCAGCGGCAAATCAGATCAGCCGGTTGCCAGACACTTCCTTCAGGCACAACACAAAAACACTGACTTAAGGTTCATCATTATAGATCACATTCCGCCCCTCTCCAGAGGAGGTGATAGGGGTAGGCTGCTACTGCAGAGAGAAAGTAGATGGATCTTCACATTGGACACGTTGGTTCCTAAGGGATTGAATGTCAATTTGGATATGCAATGTTTCCTATAATGGTTGTCCAATTGATTGAGTATGTTTACTATCTGATTTTTGGAGGTACTAGGTACATACATAAGGATTATCTATTTGTGGCATACTGGACATAATATTACCAATTATGGTTTACACTAAAATATATATTAGAATGCATGACATTTATGTGTGATGTTGAGGTCGGTTTGTTCTTGTGAGTCACTGACTTTTAAGCCATTTGTTTATATCTATCATTGGCACTAGTTCAGATTTCAGTTATAGCAATCTGATTATTTGGGTTCATGGATTGTTGTTATATACATCTGTATTATATTTGTATGCATTTGTACATATTGGTATAGGTTGGTTTAATGGGAGGATTAGATTTCTCATCAACATCAAAAGACAGGCTGAGGCAGGATGTGGATCTCCGTTGATCAGGGTGCCCCACTATGAGGGGATCACTACGGCATGTACAATATCTTATGTTGTTGTCCCTGGCTACTTAGCAACCCTATACGGGTAGTTGCAATACCAAGTGAATAGGAGCAGGAATATTAATGTTACTAGATACTCATAGATCGGTTCTGTATATATTTGTGTATATTTGTATATAATTGTATAGGTTGGTTCAATGTCGAGGAGAGGATTTCTCGCTAGCAGCTCAAGACAGGCTAAAGTATATCGCTGATCGTTGTGGATCAGGAAGCCTCAAAACGTGGGATCTGCTATGGTATGCATAATGTTTTATTCATAGTGGTTTACGCTTTATGTTGTTATACTTGGTTGCCTAGCAACCCTACACGGGTCATGGTAATACCAAGTGAATAGAAGCAGGGATGTTACTGCTATGGTATATTTTAGTTCTATGGATGCAGTATCCATTAGTTTGTTGGTTCCGGATAGGTCCCCTATTTTTTTCATTATGGAACATTTTGGTTGCTAGGCGACCATACATAAACTATTTATCCGATTGAGTGGGACCTCACTAGAACGATGTGTATGATATATATGTGCTAACTCTAGGATATAAATCTGGACCGGTGGGAATGGTTAGGTGTCCGATCCTGTGGGGTCCATGTTTAGCATTGATCTCTGCTGTAGCAGCGGTAAACACATTGACACAAAGATACGCACCGCATAACAATAAAGTAAAACTATGTGAATATAATGCAGTAAATATAATGCGGTCGACATCAAATACCAATATACACCATAGTTCATGTTTATGTGGTACATATGCAATACATGGCCATTTCCAATATGACATTGCATGCTGGGGAAGGTTATGTTACTATACTGTTTTTAATTAAATAATTTTTTGCACTTGTTAACTTTTTGATCCTCTAGGGCCTCTGTAAAGTCTCTTGCGCATGCGCAGTTGCGCAGAGGAGACGCCACACGCACTAGCAGGATCAACACCAGGTAATGCACATAAATTGTTTTTTCACTTGTTGTTGTGTAAGGTCTGAGGACGGTGGCAACACCGAAAACGTTCACCTAAGTAAAAGTTTTGGTGATGAATACGGAGAGTGCCTTTCTTGCTTTATTTTCTATATTATATATTTAAAGTGCACCCCGGAGGTTGCATGTTAATAGTGAGTGTGGGATCCTCTCTGAGTATTATATATATATATATATATATATATATATATATATATATATATATATATATATACACAAAATTTATGCTTACCTGATAAATTTATTTATTTCCGGATATGGTGAGTCCACGGCTTGAGTAATTACTGTTGGGAATATCACTCCTGACCAGCAGGAGGAGGCAAAGAGCACCACAGTTAAACTGCTAAGTATCACTCCCTTACCCACAACCACCAGTCATTCGACCGAAGGGAAATAGAGAAAAAGGAGTAACACAAGAAAAGCTGTCTTAAAATAAAGGGTGGGGCCATGGACTCACCATATCCGGAAATAAATACATTTATCAGGTAAGCATACATTTTGTTTTTCTTTCCTAAGATATGGTGAGTCCACGGCTTGAGTAATTACTGTTGGGAACCAATACCCAAACTAGAGGACACGGATAAATAGGGAGGGACAAGACAGGCAGTCCTAAATAGAAGGCACCAACACTTGAAGAACCTTTCTCCCAAAAGAAGCCTCAGCTGAGGCAAAAGTATCAAATTTGTATAATTTGGAAAAAGTATGTAGAGAAGACCAAGTTGCAGCCTTGCAAATTTGTTCCACAGAAGCCTCATTTTTGAAAGCCCAAGAAGAGGAAACAGCTCTTGTTGAATGATCCGTAATTCTCTCAGGAGGCTGCTGTCCAGCAGTCTCATAAGCCAAATGAATTATACTTTGTAACCAAAAAGAAAGAGTAGTAGCAGTAGCTTTCTGACCTTTATGTTTCCCAGAGAAACATACAAAGAGGGCAGAGGACTGGCAAAAATCCTTAGTCGCCTGTAAGTAGATTTTAAGAGCACGTAAAACATCCAAATTGTATAACAAACGTTCTTTGAATGGAGAAGGATTAGGACACAGAGAGGGAACAACAATTTTCTGATTGATATTTCTATTAGAAACAACCTTAGGAAGGAAACCTAACTTAGTACGAAGAACCGCATTATCGACATGAAAAATAAGATAAGGGGAATCACACTTCAGAGCTGAGAGTTCAGAGACTCTTTTCAAGCAGAAGAGATAGCAACAAGAAACAAAACCTTCCAAGATAACAACTTAATGTCTGTGGAATGCAACGGCTCAAACGGAGCCAGCTGTAAAACTTTAAGAACAAATTTAAGGTTCCAAGGAGGAGCAACAGACTTAAAGACAGGCCTGAATTTGACCAAGGCCTGACAAAAAGATTGCACATCTGGCACATCTGCCAAACATTTATGTAGTAAAACTGATGAAGCAGAAATCTGACCCTTCAGGGTACTGACTGACAATCCCTTCTCCAGGCCTTCCTGAAGAAAAGATAAAATTCTAGGAATTCTAATTCTACTCCAACAGTAGCCCTTGGATTCAAACCAATAAAGATATTTACGCCATATCTTATAGTAAATCTTTCTAGTAACAGGCTTGCGAGCCTGAATCATGGTCTCAATGACCGACTCAGAAAAACCACGCTTAGACAGAATTAAGCATTCAATCTCCAAGCAGCCAGTTTCAGAGAAATTAGATTTTTATGAAGGAAGGGACCCTGAATCAGGAGGTCCTTCCTCAGAGGTAGTCTCCAAAGTGGGAGAGATGACATCTCCACTAGGTCTGCAAACCAGATCCTGCGAGGCCACGCAGAGCTATTAGAATCACCAACGCCCTCTCCTGTTTGATACGAGCAATGACTCATGGAAGAAGAGCAAACGGAGGAAAGAGGTATGCCAACCTAAAAACCCAAGGAA
The DNA here is from genome assembly GCF_027579735.1 of Bombina bombina. Classification (NCBI taxonomy): domain Eukaryota; kingdom Metazoa; phylum Chordata; class Amphibia; order Anura; family Bombinatoridae; genus Bombina; species Bombina bombina. The sequence continues at coordinate 833,594,799 of NC_069504.1, read as the reverse complement.
CCAGAGCATCTATCATAATGGCCTGCGGATCTCTTGACCTTGACCGTACCTTGGAAGTTTGGCGTTCTGACGGGACGCCATCAGATCTAACTCTGGCACCCCCCATTTGAGGCCTAAGCTGGAAAACACCTCCGGATGGAGTTCCCACTACCCGGAATGAAAAGTCTGTCTGCTCAGAAAATCCACTCCCCAGTTGTCTACTCCTGGAATGTGGATGGCAGATAGACAGCAATAGTGGGTCTCTGCCCACTGAAGAATCTGAGTAACCTCCTTCACGGCTAAGGAACTCAGAGTTTCTCCCTGGTGATTGATGTTAGCCACAGAGGTTATGTTGTCTGACTGGAACCTGATAAACTGGGCTGAGGCCAAGCCAATAGAGCATTGCAAATTGCCCTCAGCTCCAAGATGTTGATGGGAAGAGCAGACTCCCCCCGAGTCCAAAGGCCCTGAGCTTTTAATGAGTTCCAGACTGCTCCCCAGCCAAGCAGGCTGGCATCTGTGGTCACGATCCCCCAGGGAGGTCTCCGAAAGCATGTGCCCTGAGATGTTCCTGAGAAATCCATCACAGGAGAGAATTCCTTGATGACTGATCTAACTCTATTCTCTGAGATAGATCCGCATGGTCACCATTCCATTGTCTGAGCATGCACAACCGGAGAGATCTCAAATGGAATCGAGCAACAGGAATGATGTCCATGGAAGCCACCATCAGACCGATTACCTCCATACATTGAGCCATTGAAAGATGAGCAGTAGCCTAAAGAGAGAGTCAAGAGGAAATGATCTTGTTTTTCCTGACCTCTGTCAGAAAAATCTTCATCAATAGAGAATCTATTATGGTCCCTAAGAACACTACTCTAGTAGCAGGGGAAAGGGAGTTTTTTTACCAGATTCACATTCCATCCGTGATTACGATCTGTGTGAGATTTTGCTTGTTGAAAAGATGGTGCCTGAACCAATATGTCATGCAGGTAGGGTGCCAAAGCAATTCCACGAGAATGGATCACTGCCAAAAGAGCCCCCAGAACCTTTGAAAAAATTCTGGGAGCCGTGGCTAGACCAAATGGAAGGGCTACGAACTGGAAATGTTTGTCCAGAAAGGTAAATCTCAGTAATCTGTAATGGTCCCTGTGAATAGGAACATGAAGATACGCATCCTTTAGGTCTATGGTTGTCATGAACTGACCCTCTTGTACTAAAGGAAGACTGGAGTGTATAGTGTCCATCTTGAAGGATGGAACTTTGAGAAACTTGTTTTGACACTTCAAGTCTAGAATGGGACGGAAAATTCCCTCTTTTTTGGGAACCACAAATAGGTTGGAGTAGAACCCGAGACCCTGTTCCTTCACTGGAACTTTTCCACCTGTAATATCAGATATAATTTCTGCCAAAGCAGGTCCAAACAAGGTTTTGTTCTTGTAAGGAATCGCCAGAAACTTGACTTTAGAGGAAACGTTGAATAAGTATGTAACCAGAGCGCCTGACCTGACGCAGGCTAGGATACAATCGGTGGAATACTAAGTGTAGAGATTCTTTAAAAGTGTAGCAATATTAATACATATCACTTAAAATCTTACAAGGTTATAATCTTCTTAATTGAGCAGCAAATTTAATACATAATATTAAAATCTTACAAGGTTAACCAAATTATAAAAGCATGGATCCAATTTAGAGGAAACGTCCGCAGACCAGGATTTCAACCATAACGCCCTGCGGGCTAGGACAGTGAAACTAGAAGTTTTAGCTCCTAGCCTAACAACCTGTAAAATGGCATCTGCAATAAAGGAATAGGCCAACTTAAGAGCTTTAATCCTATCCTGAATTTCATCCAAAGAAGACTTTACTTGAAGAGAATCAGACAAGATGCCGCTCTAGTCACAGTGGCAATACATACCACAGGTTGCCATTGGAGACCTTGATGGACATAAATCTTTTTCAAATAAGACTCCAGCTTTTTCTCCATTGGATCCTTAAAAGAGCAGCTATCCTCAATAGGAATAGTGGTTCTCTTAGCCAGAGTAGAAATGGCCCCTTCAACTTTGGTTACAGTATACCAAGGGTCTTTAATGGAGTCCTTGACAGGAAACATTTTCTTAAAAAAGCAAGACGGGGAAAAAGACATCCCTGGTTCCTCCCATTCCTGTGAGATAATCTCCCTAGCACGGTACGGCACAGGAAAAACCTCTGAAGTGGAAGGTTCATCAAAGAAACTATTAAGTTTACTAGATGTCTTAGGAGTGGCAACGACAGGGGTATCAGAGTCATCTAAAGTAGCTAAAACCTCCTTTAACAATACACAAAGGTGTTCAAGCTTAAATCTGAAGGATACCACCTCAGTCAGAAGGAATTATACTGTCCGAATCTGAGATTTCACCCTCAGAAAGTCCCAATGTATCTTCCTCAGTAGACTCATGAGAAAGGGCAACTTGGGAAGCAGAACTGAGGACAGGCACCTTACTTTCTGAATTTCTAGATTTCCTCTTGCGTTTTCCCTGTAATCTGGGAATGGCAGCTAATGCCGCAGATACAGCTGAAGATAGCTGGGCAGCAATTTCTGCTTTTAAATAAACTCCACTTGGAGTTATAGAGGAACCGCAGGACACTGCATATGACGCCATTGAGGCTTGGGATGTAGTAGGAGAAAGCTGAGGTATTATTTTAACAGCATCATCCAGAGAGACATTAGGCTAAAAAATTTTACCTTTATTTTGCAAGGTTTTCTTGACATATGAAGAACAAAATTGCATAGCAGCTGCAATTTGTGCATCTAAACATAATAAGCATGACTTCATGAGAGCAGGATCTTGCTCCATATCAGACATGTTGTGAAATATTAAATAAACTTGTACAGATAAGTTTCAAAGATTTTAATATTCAATTAAAATAAGCTAAGGAAAAAATATCCCAAATTAGGATCGATCCCCAGCTAAAATTAAGTGAGAAAAGTTAAGAAAAAACATTTAATAAACATCAAATAAACTTCTAAAATACCCCTCAGACAACCCCACACCTCAATTATTGAGGTGCCTTACCGCTACCAATTAAAACCGGATCACCCAGAAATGGAGAAAAACAACTTTTCCCTCAGAAACGTTATGAAGTAAAGCTGGTCATGTGACCGCAACTGCCGAGCTCAAATTACTGCTGCGACACAGAGAGGCACTAAAAATAACTTCATGGTACATTGAGTATCAGAAATAACCGTTTTATTTCAAACCGGATAGTTTAAAATGTTGCATTGTTTTATTTTAAAGCAAATGGGAAATGAATAAGCTGCTGAAATAGAAAATTCAGCCTTAGTTTCAGTTTAAACTTGAATTGTTTTATCAAGTAAATATGTGTCAGAAAACAAAGCCTAATAAAAACATTTTACCCTTTCTTTTTAAGAGTTTAAATATTAGTCTCACACATGCTACAGTGCCTGCTTCATGCCCCAGTGTAACCCATACAACAGGATTATCTATGTCCCAATAAAAAAGCAGTCGGCTTGATTATGAGTCTTGCGTTAGGGTTAAAAAGCCGCGTTGAGAGGTCCCAACGCTGCTTTTTTTTAATGCCCGATGGTATTACGAGTCTGGCAGGTACAGGTGTACCGCTCACTTTTTCTCCGCGACTCGAGCATACCGCAAATCCCCTTACGTCAATCTTTTTAATGGAATTTTCCTAACGCCGGTATTACGAGTCTTGGAGAAAGTGAGCGTTAGACCCTCTCCTGTCAAGACTGATACCGCCGTAACATAAAACTCTTAACTAAAGTGCTAAAAAGTACACTAACACCCATAAACTACCTATTAACCCCTAAACCAAGCCCCCCCCCCCCACATCGCAAACAGTTAACTAAAGTTTTTAAGCCCTAATCTGCCGACCGGACATCGCCGCCACATCAAAAAATATATTATCCTCTACACCGCCGCACTCCTGCCTCACAAACACTAGTTACATTTTATTAACCCCTAATCTGCCGTCCCTAACATCGCCGACACCTACCTACATATATTAACCCCCTAATCTGCCGCCCACAATAAAACTAAATAAAATTACTAAAATTAAATAAATAATTCCTATTTAAAACTAAATACCTATAAAATAAACCCTAAGCTAGCTACAATATGACTAATAGTTACATTGTAGCTATCTTAGGGTTTATTTTTATTTTACAGGCAACATTTTAACTAGGTAGAATAGTTATTAAATAGTTATTAACGATTTAATAGCTACCTAGTTAAAATAAAGACAAATTTACCTGTAAAATAAATCCTAACCTAAATTATAATTACACCAAACACTACACTATAATTAAAATAATTTCCAAAATTAACTACAACTAACTACAATTAAATTAAATAAACTAAAGTACGGAAAAAAACACTAAATTACAGAAAATAATAAAATAATTACAAGAATTTTAAACTAATTACACCTAATCTAATCCCCCTAATAAAATAAAAAAGCCCCCCAAAATAATAAAAATCCCTACCATATACTAAATTACAAATAGCCCTTAAAAGGGCTTTTTTTGCAGGGCATTGCCCCAAAGTAATCAGCTCTATTACCTGTAAAAAAAATACAAGTTAGGAGGGAACGAGATTAAAATTTTATAAATTGAGGACAATGATCCTTTAATAGGGTACAAGTGTGAGGAGAGGATATGACGGAGTTGTAAATAACTGAACCACTGTGAAAACATTCCTTGCCAATACTCGAGTAAGTCTTCTCTGTTTTTTAGTAGAAAATAGGGTACAGTATCTCTAAAGTGTTGGTGTTGCCAAGTGTTTTTTACTGTCACCAAAAGGTAACGTATTATCTAAGATGACTGAGTTAAGAGGGGAGGGTGATGTGGATATCTGTTCTTTAAAGCTAAGGGTATGTGACCAGAGTTTTTGGCTGTAGGCCAGCTGTTTTCAAGGAAACCAACATAATGCTCCTAATTGGGGTACCTGTAGGATCTTATGTTCAAGTTGGACCCATTCCTTGAGTTGGGCACTACAACACCAGTCTTTTATTCTATGGAGGATCTCTGTGGTTCTGTATTTAGCTATGCATGGTACTCCAAGACCTCCATTCCATTTAGGGTGGTATAGGGTTGATCTTGCTACTCTCTTGTGTTTTCTGGTCTATATGTAACTATTTAATGTGTTTTGTAAGTTATTGATATAAGTTTGAGGTAAAGGGATTGTAAGAGTGTTAAATATATATAAAATCCTAGGGAGAATGGTCATTTTTATTGCTGAGATCCTTTTCAGCCACAAGAGTAATTTAAGGCTCCACCTGGCCAGTTCTGTTGTGGTCTCTGATAAAAGTCTATCATAGTTATGTTTTTGAAGTTTTGTACGGTCAGAAGATAGGTAAATACCTAGATATTTAATTGAATCTTTTTGCATGGTTAGTGAAAATCTACTGTGTAAGTGGTTGAGGGTCTTTTGATCTATCCCTAATCCTAAAATTTCCGATTTAGAGTGGTTAATAGCAAAATTAGAGTAAAGACCATACCTGGTTAGGACTTGCATGATTATGAGAACTGATTGTGATGGGGAGCTGATGGAAAACAGAACATCATTGGCGTATAGTGATATTTTGTATTGTTCTTTATCTATGAGTAGGTCTTTAATCAGGGGATTCATCCGAAGAATATGGGAGGCTAATACTTCCATTGCCAAAGCAAATAGTAACGGCGAAAGGGGACACCCTGTCTTGTACCATTATGAACTAAGTATTTGGGGGAAATTGAGTTATTGCATTTAATAGCTACTGATGGGTTAGAGTATAGTGCAAAGATACGGTGGATGTATAATTGACTAAAGCCAAATGAGTGTCATGTGTTTCTTAGAAAAAGCCAGTCTAACCTATCAAAGGCCTTTTCAGCATCCATGGCCATGATTATAGCTTGGGTATTAGTTTGTTTTGTGTACTCAATTAGTTGTATAACTTTGTTGGTATTATCGCGTGCTTCTCTCCCTGGGATAAAGCCTGTTTGGTTTAAATGTATTAATTTGTGGGAAATATTTATTAAAGGGACATGAAACCCACATTTTTTTCTTTCATGATTCAGATAGAGAATACAATTTTAAACAACATTCTAATTTACTTCTACTATCTAATTTGTTTCATTCTCTTGGCATCATTTGAAGGAGCAGCAATATACTAATGGTTTATAACTGAACACATGGGGGAGCCAATGACAATCGGTATATATCTGCAGCCACCAATCAACTGCTAGAACCTAGGTTCTCTGCTGTCCTTAGCTTTTCTAGATAAAACTTTCAGCAAAGGATAACAAGAGAAGTAAGCAAATTAAATAATAGAAATAAATTGGAAAGTTGTTTAAAATTGTATGCTCTGTCTAAATCAAATGTTTGGGTTTCATGTCCCTTTAAGTCTTGTGGCCAAAATATTTAGAAGGGATATTGAGCGGTAGCTAGCTGGTTCTTCAGGGTTTTTACCTGGCTTGGGGAGAACTGTAATTTGTGCTTCCAATATGGAGGAGGGAGGTGACTGACCATTGTCTATATGTTCAAAAGGGGATAGAAGCTGGGGGCACAGGACTTTTTCAAATATTTTATAATATACAGCTGAGAAGCCGCCTGGGCCACGACTTTTCAAATGTTCAAAAATTCAATCAGTGAGTCCTCCATGAATTAAACCGCGGTAGGGTCAGTTAATAACATTTCATCCAGTCGCCAAAGAAAGGGAGAATTTGGTTTAGTTGGCCAGTTCATTGTCAGGATCACAGCCGAGTGAACTGACCATGCTGTATGGGATATAGAGTATTCAGTAATATACTATGTGTGTGTTTCCTGTAGTAGTAGTATATGTGCTCTCTTGTTCATTAAATCTAGAAGGGCCACCCTTCTTTTTTTGTGGGGAGTTAAACCCTTTAACATTTTGGGTAATGAGAGTGATTGATTGCTTATTTAAAATGTGCATTGTGTCTGCAACAAATTATTATGCGGGAGAATAGAGCATAGAGAACACCCACCTTAATAAACAAAGAAAATATAACAGATACAAACATATTAACTATAGGTATTATAAACTTCAACTGTGTGTAAAGTAAGATGCTGTTGTTAGCGTTCCTGCACATGAAATCACATTTTGCAATCATTATAACAGCAATGTGCAGGAAAACGGTGCCATACAGAGGTTCTTTCATAACACCATTAACAGAGGGGAGGAAACATAATTAGGGATTTTATTAAGGTATTTGGTGATCAAAGTCAGCTATTTTTTTGTATTATAGCTAAGACAAAGTAATGATATTTTAAAGTCCAGTGAGACAGCCTGAAAAACTGTATTAAACCTGTGGGAAACAAAGGTTAAACATACATTCAAGTTATATAAAAAGATGCAAGTGCATACTTTGGGACATATGTATCAAGCTCTGAATGGAGCTTGATGGCCCCTGTTTCTGGCGAGTCTTCAGACTCTCCAGAAATAGCAGTTTTGAAGCAGCGGTCACAAAGACCGCTGCTCCATAACCTGTCCGCCTGCTCTGAGCAGGCGGACAGACATCTCCAGAAATCAACCCGATTGAGTACGATCGGGTTGATTGACACCCCCTGCTGGCGGCCTATTGCCCGTGAGTCAGCAGGGGGCGGCGTTGCACCAGCAGCTCTTGTGAGCTGCTGGTGCAATGCTGAATACGGCGAGCGTATTGCTCGCCGTATTCAGCGAGGTCTGGCGGACCTGATCCGCAGTGTCGTATAAGGTCCGCCAGACCTTGATAACTTGGGGCCTTTAAATCAACCTGCTCTCTTCAAAATCAATACATTTACTTTACCCAGAAGTATATTTTAACATCCAATAGATGGTGAACCAATCTGAGACAGTTGTTTCTGAGGTAGAGCAGATTTGTTGTGGATGCCAGAATCTGCTCTTTCAGTTGTGGAAGTTGTTTTCCCTTTTTTCTTAGGAGGAATTGATTCCCAGGTTCTTTTAGACTTTTCCATGTTACTTTTGGTTGCCGTCGGTGTGGGTTCCGATGGTGTTGGAATTTCTGGCGCTTCTAGGCCCAAGGATTCACATAAGGAGCCAATCTCAGAAGTGTCGTTACAGATGAGGCATCTGTCTTCGTGTATGACTGCTAGATGAAATGGAAAACCCCATCTATAGGGAATTGTATTCCTTAATAGTGTTGTTAAGGGTGCCAATTATTTTCTTCTTTGAAGAGTACGTTGAGAAAGATCGGCATAAAATTGTAGAACCGTGCCTTGGAATCTGATGGGTTGGTTTTTCCTTGCTGCCACCATAAGTTCTTCCTTCTCGAGGAAATGTTTTAATTTTATTATGTCTCTTGGTGGGGGAATTTCTGGAGGTCTTAGTCGGAGTGCATGGTGTGCACGGTCCCATTTTATATTTCCAGCATTGGTGGATCCTATTTGGTGAACAAACAGGGCAGGTAGATACACCAGGAGGACCATCGACCATCTCGGACCCACTTTGGACCCTATCGAGGGATACCAGCAATTGGACTATATTGACTTTATCTTATTTCATTAAGGACAATTTATTTAGGATTAACCGTTTTCACTGTTATTCAGTTTGGGGATTTTTGTATTTGAACACAAACTTTTGTATTTGTACATTTGAACACAAACTTTTGTATTTGTACATTTGAACACTATGTAATATAGGATATTTGATTATTTAGGTCATAATCCATTGGGGACACTGATTCAACTAGTTATCGTATATTTAACGTAGTCAATTATATATTTTTTATTTAATTTTTCATCTAATTAGATATTAGAACATACCGGTATCGTTCTATTTAGGAGAGATTCACCTATATGGTTTTGTACACACATTTTTTGTTTTGTTCACTGATCTTTTTGACATTGTGTCTTTTGTGATATTTTTTGAACATCGCTTTGATTGATCACCGTTTTTTATTTTTCACTAATTTATTATTTGGACAATTTGTCACTTACTGCTGTTAAACGGGGTATAAGGTCCTGTTCTCAGCTTATAGGACATACAGGTGCCATTTTCAATTCGGTTTATAAGCCTTATTATTGTAAACACCTTCTAGACTATACCATTATTTATCTATGGCCTTTAGACAAGTAGCCATCATATACTTGTAGCCATTTAGCTGTGATTTCATATTGGATATTTTAGATTATATATTGTATCGACATTTCCTATATTGTTTATATTGTAGTTGTATTTTTATATACTTTTTACATTGTTTACCTTTTATTATACAAGATGGGTTTGTTTGTCCATAACCCATATTGAATTAAAATAATTTTAATATACGTATTGTATGAATTGTCTGATTGCTCTTCCTCACTGCTCCTCCAGATTACTCTTAGATCACATATTTTAGCCCTGTGATATACCTTAGCCTTAGGCACTCCTATATATATTCTAAATAGTTATCTTCACCAGATCTGATAGGGAATCTTCCTTATAGTGTAGCAGGTATATCAGTAGTTCAGGCGCTGGAAACTTCATTCATTTTTTCAAAATACTGTCCTGTGAAACCGCTGTATGGTCTTGCCCACCCTGCTGCAGCTCAGTTTTAGGGTCTTGGCAAACTTCTTATAGCCTAGGCCATCTTTATGTAGAGCAACATTTTTTTTTTCAGATCCTCAGAGAGGTGCCATGTTGAACTTCCAGTGACCAGTATGAGAGAGAGCGTGAGAGTGATAACACCAAATTTAACACACCTGCTCCCCATTCACACCTGAGACCTTATAACACTAATGAGTCACATGACACCGGGGAGGAAAAATGGCTAATTGGGCCCAATTTGGACATTTCCACTTAGGGTGTACTCACTTTTGTAGCCAACAGTTTAGACATTAATGGCTGTGTGTTGAGTTATTTTGAGGTAAACAAATTTACACTATTATATTGGCTGTACACTCACTACTTTACATTGTAGCAAAGTGTCATTTCTTCAGTGTCACATGAAAAGATATAATACAATATTTACAAAAATGTGAGGGGTGTACTCATATATATATATATATATATATATATATATATATATATATATATATATAGTATGCAGCATAATAATAAATGGCATTATAGATCAATAACTTCCTTTATCGTTACAGAATTGTTAAATCTGTAAAGAAATATTTTGTCTATTAATATACAATCTATATTACACTTCACCTATTTTAAGTGGAATCTCACCAATGGTCTTTTGGTTAGATCTCCTATAGGCGACAAAGCACTCTCTTCTGCTGCATCCCATCCCACTGAACTCCTTGGAAGCACTGCCTTTTTGTACATACTCTTCGGACGTGTAGATTCTTCAAGCAGATCATTGATTTTAGGAAATAACTTCTCGTGTTTACTGATCATCACAGTCATGAGTTTCTGTATCTGCGGGGTGCCTATGGTAGAGATTAAATTATTAACTATGAAACAAGCAATCATTAGTCTGTACATACACTATATGAACAAAAGTATGTAGGCACCTGGCCATTAAACCTATATGAGCTTGTTGGCCATCCCATTACAAAACTATGTGCATCAATAATTAGTTGCCTGCCACCCTCCCCCTCTCACACACACACACTCTTCTGGGAAGAATTTGTGATGAATAGGCACAAATTCCCACAATCAGTGTTCCAATTCATTCCAAATGTAATCAATGGGGTTAAAGATCAGGGCTCTGTGCAGGCAACTCAAGGTCCTCCATACCAATCCTGTTAAACCATGTCTTCATGGATCTCACTTTGTGCACAGGGGTGCAGTCATGCTGGAACAAGAAAAGGAGCTTCCCCAAACCGTGGCCACAAAATTGGAAGCACCCAACTGTCTAAACTGTTTTTGTATCCTGTAGCATTTAAAAAGTCCCTTCAATGGAACTAAGGTGCCTATCTCAAACTGAAAGACAGACCCAAACCATGATCCCTTCTCCACCAATTTTATAGGAGACAATATACATTCTTCTGGCATATTTAACTTCCAGATTCTTTTATCAGACTTCTAGATAGTGAAGTTTGAATAATAACTCAAGAGAACATGTTTCAACTGCTTCCGAGTCCAGTTTTGCATTCCTTACACCACTCCAACCAATGCTTGGTCATGAAAGGTTTGTGTACAGCTGTTTGGCAATGACCCATTTCATTAAACTCCCATTGCATAGTTATTGTGCTGATGTTGTTTCCACAATTTACCACTTTGGTTGTCTGTAGTTTCTCCTATATGCTTCTACTTCAGAGTAATAGCACTTACAGTTGACTGGAGCAGGCCTAGGAGGGCAAACCTTTTACAAACTGACTTGTGGCAAAGGTGGCATCCTATGACACTGCCATGTTTTAAGTTACTAAGCCCTTTAGTACAAAAAGTCTGGGTTTTAAAACTAAACAAATGTGTGATAATTTAGTAAAAAATGCCACTCAAGTCCATTTAGTGTAAGCGTTATATAATCCTCAACTAAAAACATTTACATTTATTTATTTATTTATTAAATATTTTTTGTTGTGCTTTATATAAAAATGTATAACATAGTATGAAATTAATATTACCTCTCATTATGATTTCTGGATCCTCTGTTTGTGGCTTGAGAAGATTCACTCCGATGACCATAGCCAAATTATCAACACTCATCTTATTAACACCAGAATATTTTTCTACCTCATTAAGAAACCTGGGAAGAAAAGTTACCTTATAATTTTATATAAAAACATATACAATAAAGAGAAGCACTCAACCAGGGACAAACTACTGCTCAGTGGCTTGTTCTATGGCAGGTCACCCCCTGGGAACAGCCTGTTTTAGCAAAGTTGTGCTTTTCACAGAGAATAACTTTCCTGAAGTCTCCCTATGGGTAATGACGGGAAACCAGATGTTGCTCTTTTGCCCAGTGTGCATAGAATGATATGTCTGCACCTCATTGACAAAGCCCACAGAGGGAGTTGGCAGGTGGTCTTACTCAGGGCCTGCCCCTGGACCCTTCTCTTTGGAGTTGTGATTTCACTGCTATTGAGGGTGCAGCATTCCCTGTGTGTGGTTTTGCTATTTTGTGCCCAGATGTTTGTGCAGCAAGGAGCATATGATATGTCTTTTCTCACAGAAAAGTTGGTTACATTTTGCTTTAAGCAGTCTATTGAGATGGCTGATCATACTGACCTGAAAGGAAATAATTTTGTTCAAAGCGAGCCAAAACCAAAATGAACTGCCTCATGTATAATCTGTTTGTAAACGATTGTAAAATTATGTCATGGCTAAGGCAATACTGTTTTTATGTTAGCACACCAGAGAAAATGAAGAATCAGTTTGGCACCTTTAATGGTAATGACCAAAGCACTGGCATCTTCCACAAAAGTGGGGCATTCCAGGGTAAAAAAAATAGCCCCATTGCCAAAAATGGTAAATGAGGAGTATAGGACTTCACTTCTTCAATGTCATCAATGTTAAACATAACCCAGAACCTTCTTTTCTTAAGAGGAGTATTCTCAGTAGGTTATAAGAACTGTGATGAGTTGGAAATATGACAGCAGATTTGTGTTGCTCCACTGAACACTTGACTAGACAATGCCCAAAATACAGACAAGAAATTCTAACCTATGCCCTACCATGTTGGGTCGAGTTGATCCTGTTGAAGGAAAGGAGGAGCGGAAGCTTAAGGATACAGATTTCCTTTAGGGGAATGAACATCTAAGGAACCCATGGAGGGTGTTCCCCTATTTCAGCTGACTCTGTTGTTGAAGAGTCTGCTGTTCCTGAGTTTTAAGATCCTGGAGTACCTGATTTGGCTGCTGCTGAAGTGGTGGTTGGGATTATGATTTATGACTGTTCATGAATGTTTTTGCCTTGTGAATTTAAGGAGGCAAAGTGGACACTTTTTGAATTTAGAAGAATTCTTATGAAACTATTGTTTATGCAGCTGCAAATAGTAGCATAGATAGGACTGATTTAATTTATAGGTAAGGTTTGTTTTGGGTGGAAGGAGTTTCACAGTTATGGATGGTGATTTTAATTGTGTTTTGTGTAAGGGAGATAGGGAAAGTGTGGGGGAGGATTTTCTTAATAAGTCAAGTAGACTTGATTGAGATGCTTGATGTATACAGTCTTAAAGATGCTTTCAGAGTCAGTAAAAGCCTCGATAAAGGTTTTACTTAATTCAGTAAGGGTAGGTCAGCAAAGTCTTGTATTGATTTTATTTTTTATTCCAGGAACATACAAGCAAGGTCATATAAGACCACTAGAATGCCTTTCATGGATCATGTATGTATTGAATGTGAGCTGTAATCGGAAGTGAACGTGGAGTACGGTAAGGGTGTATTTAAGTTAAATGCGAGTTTGCTAAAATATACATGGGTTACTAATCAGTTTGTTAAGATGTATGAATGGAGGAAGAGAAAATGCGAATTTTCACAGTGTGCTTGTTTGGTGAGAATTAATTAAGGGTGATATTAAGGATTTTCTATCAGTATTAGACATAAGACTGCTAGGAGAGAAAGGTTGGAGTACGAAAGATGGCACATGTGTCTGGATTATTTGAGAGAATTAAGAGATTTCGGAGAGTAAGTATGTGATGAATTAGATGAAGCAAAAGAAGTTATTAGAAGACGTTTGAATGAGAAAGGTAAGAAGATTGTGATACCGGCAAGGGCAGATGCGTGTGAGAAAGATGATAAATGCTCTGGATTTTTCTTTTAAAAAGTGTTTGCTGAGAAAGAAGGTAGTATCACTGTTTTGAATGCATCTGATAAGTAAGTGGTAAATCTGAGATTTTTTTAATACAGTTTGGAAATGTTATGCTAATCTGTATGGAGAGAAATATTTGGATAAGTCTGTGTGTAGAAAAGGATTTTTGTTTTTTTGAAAGTGAAGTATATTTGAACAATTTGGAAGAGATTGTTCATAAAATGGACAGGAAAAAAATCAAAACCACAAGAAGCAAAGGCCTTCCTGTAGATTTTTATAGTAAATTTTAGAATGTGATGGGTGAAGATTTTTTGGAGGTTTGCAAATGGATTTTGAAGAAGAATGAAATGTCTGAGTCAATGATAAAGTCTCTGCTTTGTTGCATAAGAAAGGTGAGAAAAAGGATTTAAGTAAATGGAGACCAATTTCCTTGTTGAATGTAGACTATAAAATTATTGCAAAGAGTATGATTGGTAAGATTGTGGGTAAGGAGCAAGTATGTGCAGTGCCTGGTAGACAAATTGTTGAGTGTCTGCTTTGTCTACGGAATGTTATACGGTACAACAAGTGGTGTAAGCAGTCTATTGCTGTGGCTAAGATTGACTATGAAAATGATAGAGTTGCTCATGAGTTTATGTTCAGAGTTTTAGAGAAATTAGGTATACATAGGAAGATGGGATAGATTTTTATATGATCAAATTGTAAGTAAGGTTTTGGTAAATGTTTTTTTTGCCTGATAAAGTATGTGTTAAGTTTGGGGTCAGACAAGGTTGTCCTTTATCCCCTTTACTTTTCATTTGTGTAATTGAGCATTTATTAAAGAGATTAAGATGTGATAAATGTTTAGAGGTGTGGAAGTGCATGGAAATTGCTGTAGGTGTTTGAAGGTTTTAATCTAAATGGATGATGTTACTGTAGTTTTAAGAACCCAGCTGGTTTAAATAGAGCTAAAGTTCAGATTGAATTTTTTTTTAATGGGAAGTGGTTTTAGAGTTATTTGAAATAAATGTGCTGTAAAAACATTTGCTGAGTGGAGAGATTTTGAGACAGGTGGATGCCCTGTGCCGAAGGGTGCTATTGAATTTCTTGGTATTAAATTTAATAGTAACTTTAATGGAGATGAATGTTTGCAAAATGTGTGTGAATGTAAAGCGAAAAATAGATTTTTGGTCTTGGAGATATTTAAGTTTTGAAGGGAAAGTGTTAATTGTAAAGTCTGTGTAGATCCTAATTTGTATGGGTGTTAATGATGTTTTTTCCAGTTCCTGATAAGCTTTTCAGGAAAAATGTGATAATGGTGTTTGTCTTTTTCTAGAGTTCTGGTATGGAAAATTGAATAGGGCAAAGATAATACATTTGAAAGACAAAGGAGGAAAGAGTATGCCTGAAATTGAGAGTTTTTTTATTCTAAATTATGTAAGTAGGTGTGTTACGGTTGCCTCCAGGCTGGCTGGAAGTTGGACCGTAGAAAAGGATGCTCCTAGCGCTCACCAAAGAATCATCAGCACCGTAGTCAGCAATCCCTGTAGTGATATAAGCTGTCCCCTACAAACATGAGTCAAATCTGCAAGTTAGAGGGTCAGAATAGGTCTGATGTTCTGGAGCACACAGCCTGCTTTTTATTGAGGTTACATGCACACAGGGCACTCCCAGGGGGGGAAGCATAAAATCCCCCATCACACATTTAGATAGAGAGACAATGTCCTTTGACAGGCCACAATAGCAGATAACATTACACACAATAAAACAATGCAGTCCACCTTATCACTAGCAGTCTGATTAGACAATGGGAATGTTTTATCACTAAACTTAATTAGAGCTGATCCCAGTAAACTTGTATTTAGAATAGGTTTCTTGAAGCTGAACAAAATTTAACTCTTTAGTTCTGACCGAAGGGTCTGTCACATAGCACTTAATGGCACACAATGAAAACGAATGCTTTTGTAACAGTGCTCCCTTTCTGTGGAACACTCTGCCTGCGTGGCACTCGGTTCAGCAAGTCCTATTTACTGAACCAAGTGGGAGAACGCCAGGGACAGGTTATTTTACAGGTCAGGGGACATAGTCTTAAAGGGGCATTGTTCACCAAAGTCACAATATGTCCCCAGACGGTTCTTAAAGGGCCATACACACCCAATAAAAGTTAATAGGTTTTCAGGGGCACAATCTTCCAGGGGCCATAGTCATGAGGAAGGAGGCTGGCAAATAGGCTTCTCCACAATCCATGGAAGCAGGGCAATTTTTCATTTAAAGGGCCAGTTACAAATAGCAGTTTGTAACATATCTCCCCTTTTGGAGGGAGACTAACCAGGCACCTGACCTTCTGTCGGTCAGTGCCTAAGTTAGTCTCGCAACCCACCCACAAATAAACATTATCAGCAAAGTAGCCCCCCCCACAATATGTAGTACTGGCCTGTAGGTTCCAGGTTGTAGGATGAAAGTGTAGCATCCTCAGCCTTCCTGGCGCAGCTGGACAAATAGCTGATGGTACTTGGGGGGCAGAGGCCAGCGGCACTCTGCCCTGGTGCCAGCGCTTCTGCTGGGGTGAGGGGTTTGCAGGCCAGTCCTGTAACAAGGGGGTCTGTAGGGCAGAGGCCAGCAGCGCTCTGTCCTGATGCCAGCTCTTCTACTGGGGGAATTGGGGCATAGACCTGCCCGGTGGCAAAGGGAACGTGGGGTCAGTGGGGGTTAACATCTCCACTGTTAACCCTGGGCCCAAGTTAGGAGTTAGCTGGGGAGGGGGAGATTGGCTTACCTCCTCCTCCTGATACTCCGGCGGCCATTGGGAAGGGAGGTCGATGCTCTCCGCTCCCTGTGGAACATGCTGCGGCTGGGGAGAGAGACCGGTTGTCTCCTCTCCCTGGAAGGCACACTCCAGCTGGGGAGGGGGGTCGATGCTCTCCTCTCCCTGTAGCTGGGTCTGTCGCTGGGGATCTGGGCCGCCTGCCCAGCATCCCTGTAGGGCCGGTAGAGAGACTGCGGTCCCATCTCCACCTGCCTGCTGGGGGTCCTCCCAGGACCAGTCTATGAGGCCTGCTGCCTCTGGTATCTCTGGTTGGGGAAGGAGACTGGTTGTCTCTTCCCTCTGCCTGGTATACTGCCGCTGGGGAGGGAGGTCGCTGCTCTCCTCTCCCTGTAACTCCGGCTGCCGCTGGGGAGGGAGGTCGTTGCCCTCCGCTCCCTGTAACTCACTTTCTCGCTGCAGATCGGGTGTCCATACCCTCAAACTCCACAGTTGGCGCTCAAAGGCTCGTGCCGCTTTGTTCTCCGTATCCAATTCCCGGATGATGCGACTGACTACCTCCTGCACAGGGTCTGGACCATATCGGACTAGCCGCCTCTTTACCTCTGGAACAAAATCCGCGCGCTCATAGCGACGGATCCGGTTGAGGTGCTCTTCACAGGGTTCTGACCAGTATCTTGTCAGCTCCATGCTGCTGTAGGTAGGGACGCTGCGCAGTGGCTAGCGTTGCCCTCAATAACTCTCCTATGATACCAGTGCTGTTGGGGTGCTGCTCCTTGCGCTAGGACGTATCCCACCGCTGCCGCCAAATGTTACAGTTGCCTCCAGGCTGGCTGGAAGTTGGACCGTAGAAAAGGATGCTCCTAGCGCTCACCAAAGAATCATCAGCACCGTAGTCAGCAATCCCTGTAGTGATATAAGCTGTCCCCTACAAACATGAGTCAAAGCTGCAAGTTAGAGGGTCAGAATAGGTCTGATGTACTGGAGCACACAGCCTGCTTTTAATTGAGGTTACATGCACACAGGGCACTCCCAGGGGGGGAAGCATAAAATCCCCCATCACACATTTAGATAGAGAGACAATGTCCTTTGACAGGCCACAATAGCACATAACATTACACACAATAAAACAATGCAGTCCACCTTATCACTAGCAGTCTGATTAGACAATGGGAATGTTTTATCACTAAACTTAATTAGAGCTGATCCCAGTAAACTTGTATTTAGAATAGGTTTCTTGAAGCTGAACAAAATTTAACTCTTTAGTTCTGACCGAAGGGTCTGTCACATAGCACTTAATGGCACACAATGAAAACGAATGCTTTTGTAACAGTGCTCCCTTTCTGTGGAACACTCTGCCTGCGTGGCACTCGGTTCAGCAAGTCCTATTTACTGAACCAAGTGGGAGAACGCCAGGGACAAGTTATTTTACAGGTCTGGGGACATAGTCTTAAAGGGGCATTGTTCACCAAAGTCACAATATGTCCCCAGACGGTTCTTAAAGGGCCATACACACCCAATAAAAGTTAATAGGTTTTCAGGGGCACAATCTTCCAGGGGCCATAGTCATGAGGAAGGAGGCTGGCAAATAGGCTTCTCCACAATCCATGGAAGCAGGGCAATTTTTCATTTAAAGGGCCAGTTACAAATAGCAGTTTGTAACATATCTCCCCTTTTGGAGGGAGACTAACCAGGCACCTGACCTTCTGTCGGTCACAAGGTGTATAAGGCTAAGTATGAAGAATAGCATTGTTAGGTTTATGGTGCGGTATGCTGCAGGTGGTGTGTTATAAAGGTTTGGTTTGTGTGAAAGAAATAATAGGAAGCCTGAGTGTTTTGAGTCACCATGGTTTTATGTAAAGATTGAAATGTGTATAAAGAAGTATCTGATGGTGGGTAT
Organism: Bombina bombina; assembly: GCF_027579735.1. Taxonomy (NCBI): domain Eukaryota; kingdom Metazoa; phylum Chordata; class Amphibia; order Anura; family Bombinatoridae; genus Bombina; species Bombina bombina. The sequence continues at coordinate 833,576,539 of NC_069504.1, read as the reverse complement.
TTCAAAAGATGTGTTGTGTGATATTAAGAAAATGAGGGCAATTTTGCAGGATAGAGAGCAGCTGCATGCAATTAGTGGACTGACTGAGACTCAGGGCTCCTAAACCTGTCCGCCACTGTTTGGGATGTTTGACAGCCCCAGCTAGCAGACAATTCACTAGAAATACTTGTGCAATGATAAATGCGGACAGTGTTTGCTATAGCGAATCATGTCCGCTCGACATATAATAAATCTACGCCTTTGTGCAGGTATGGAAAATGTGAATGAGAATGTTTTTGTTTATAATCAGTGGGATGTGGCATGGATAGCAGTGTATGGGTGTTTGCCAAAAAGGGAATTTCAGAAAAGGAGAAGATTGGAAAATACTGAGTGCTCTAAGGGATAGATGTGGTTAAGTTGAAAATGTAGTGCATGTGATGTGGAGCTGATATACTACAGAAAGTCCTTCTCTGTGAAAGGCACATGCTGAGCAAAAAGAGGTTGCTCCTTGAGTGGTAACTTGCCCTTGAAAAATAATGAAAATATATAGCAGTTGTTTAACATTCTTTAATAATTCATTTTATAGGTAGATTGTTCAGTTGATTGCTTCTCTCTTTTTAAATATGTAAATTATAACCCTTGGGGAAGTCTCCCTAAGGGTGATGGCGGGAAACCAGACATGGACCCATAGCCCAATGTGCCCAGAACAATATAGTTGCACCTCACTGAATAGGCCGAAACATACATCTGAAGTTTGCCATGACTCTTGTTCAGATAGGGACTGTTTGGTATTCAGGGCTGGACTGTATTGTTTAGTCAGAACCAGACTAATATACTATAGGAAAGTTCTTCTTTTTGAAAGGCACATGCTGGGAACAAATAAGATGCTCTTGGGGTGGTAACTAGCCACTAAAAATGCTATTACGCTATTGTTTGTTACCCGGTTGAGTATGTCTCTCTTTTTATGTATAAAAATAATGCAAAACTGTTATTGTTATATTGTGTAATTTATATATTACAATGGTAGGAAACAGAAAGTGACATAAAATTAATGTTATTTCGATAAACTAATTTGATTTAAAAAACAAAAATCCACATACCTGCAAATAAAGCTGAGGAGATTGTAATTGTCTTTAGGAAGAAGTGAAATTTGCTCTATTAGTTCCTTATCACCCTGAAAAGCAATAACACACAGTTTCGAATATAAATAATATTATAATATATTATAATAATATTCAAGGCACTATTTAGCGCTTCTGCTTTCACGCAAACACCGCCAGAAGTAAACTTTTAAAAAGCTTGGGATAGCTCATGTATTACAAGTTGAAAGAAAAATGTTTGCGCGTGAGTGAAAGCTGACTTGCATTAACTTAAGGACTTTGGATAACCGACCGTATTAACTTCTTCTCCCCATAGGCTTTAGTAGAGCTCTCAATCTGAAAAAGACCATAACACTTATCACTCACACGCTAACTTGACACCGCGTTAGACCTGCACTAACCCAAAGGTAGTTATGAATATTTTACATTCCAATGTTCTTCACATAGAAGAACGTGTTCTGTTTAATTTTATATACAACTGATTCATTTAAAAAAAAAATATATATATATATATATATATGTATAGAGGTATATGTATAGGAATGTCTGTTTAAAAATACATAGAACATTAACATTATAATGTAAAATATTTACAGTACATACACAGTAAAAACATTATTAAATATTAAAATGTATTAAAAATATTTTTCATGTGTTCAGGTATTCTACTGGAAGGGCTACAATGTGTATATATGTATGCTTATATTTGTATACATGTGTATATATGGGCATATGTGTAAATAAATACACATGTATACAAATACCAAATGTGCTCCCTAGGAACTTTTTAGCGGCTGATTTTACTGACTAATATTACAAATGTTCAATTTGTATTGCACAAATTATCATTAAATACATTTATGTTAAGATATGTAATTAATGTGTGCTTTATATAAACACATACACATATTCAGACATGTATATGTAATATAAAACCAAAATTATTAATATGTAAATGTATAATTTTTATTAGATAGTGTATATATGTGTGTAAACTTATTTTTTTATGTATTTATGTTGTGTTTGGTACAACTTTTCATTTAACCCTAACCATTTGTGTGAGGATTTCAGTCGCACTAACCTGATGAACGCAAATTTAGTTTGCGCTCGTGCTGTTGCTTTTACTTCCAACTTGTAATATGCCCACAAGTTAATGCTGGTGCGATATTTCAATATCAAGCACTATTGTTAGAGCACCACTTGTAATCAAACCCAATATATTTTACGTTTTTACAAATAGAGTTTAGATTTCAGATTTCATAAACAGACATGATTTTTTTAAGATTGATAGATAGATAGAGATAGATTAGATAGATTTATCCCAAAAGCAACAAGGTAAACGAGTCAATAAAAAAGTGAAATAAATATACGTTTATTACAGTGATGTTTCAGGGACAAACACTCTTTCCTCAGAGAATCCATTATCTGACAATGCACACATTATTTAAATATATATATAAACCCCTTCCCAGTTTAAGAACTACTAACAGTGAGAAAAAAATAATGCTTCCCACCTATACAATTACTGAATAAACGTTCTTAAAAATAGGAACTACCATGCCACCAATAAGCTGAAAGAACAGATTACTCCATTCTTAGTTACAAATATGAATACCACAAGCAATCTTTTAAATATATAGGGAGCTCTTAACGCGTACCTAAGGGTTTATCTTATTAGCAAGAGCGCTAAATGTAACAAACTCAAATCAAAAAGTACCTCGCCTCCATTACAAAGAAATAAGCAGGCAGAATTAGATAAACTGTTAACAGATGAAACAATTAGGTTGATTAAAATGCTAGATTCCCATTACTTTATCTATGCCAATAAGCGAGATCAAATGTTGTCCAGGAAATATCCACAGAAAACTTTACAGGTTACCTGAAAGAAGGCATATCTCTAATTTAAGTTCTAATTTAAGTTTTAAGATAAGGGAGTTCCTTAAAACATGTCACCTACACTTTTTTTCTAAGGAGACAGTGAATAGTTTAAATGCCTCAATCACAGTACAGGACCTTCACTTAGCTTTTAAAAACTTAAAATCCAATAAAACACCTGGCCCAGATGGTTATTCTTGAGCCTTCTATAAGACCTTTTCAGATGTGTTAATTCCACTTCTGGTAAGCTATTTTTATTCTATAATGGAAGGGGTGGAGATTCCTGATTAATTTGTATTAGCAATAATCTCTGCGATCTCTAAACCGGGGAAAACAAACAGCACTGCAGTAACTACCATCCCGTATCTCTGATAAACCAAGATATTTACTAAAATCTTAGCTTCCAGATTGAATCCACTCCTGGCCCAAGTGGTACACCCTGATCAAGTGGGTTTTATAAAGAATAGGGAGGCCCCAGACAATGTCAGGAGAATGATTGACCTTATCAAGTTTGCTTCTTGTAAGAGGATGCCTTCTCTGTTTCTTTCTATGTACGCAGAGAAGGAATTCTTTATAGTTGATTGGACTTACTTTCTGGAGATTTGAAGGACTATGGGCATCTCTGCTAACTTCCTTAAAGTCATTTCAGCCATTAACTGCACTCTCTCTGCATTTATTAGGGTATCCGAATATCAATCTAAAAAATGTTAATACGTAATGGCAATAGATAAGGGTGCTTTCTCTCCCCCTTAATTTTTACCCTATGTATTTCCCTATATATTGAACTTCTGGCAGCCACTTTAAGTGATAATGCTGATATAGCAAGTATACAGATCAATAACATTAATAATAAAATTGTGTTATTGGCTGTCAATATTATTTAAACTGTGACAAAACAGATGATCTCTTTACCAGTGGTTTATTCCATAATAGCTAAATTTAATAAACTGAGATATAAGATAAATAATGACAAATGTGAAGCTCTTGCAATAGAGTTACCAAATCATACTGAGAAGCTATTGGTGTTAAATTTTAATTTTCAATGGGCTAAGAAGGTCATTAAATATCTGGAAATGTATCTAATTATAAACCTTAATATATCTAATTATAAACCTAAATATAAATCTTAATTATAATTCTTTGTTAATAAATTTAAAATGAGAAATGATCAATGGTCCAAAAATTAGATCTTTTTCTTTGGCCACATTGTAATATCTAAAATGCCTGTCCTTACAAAACATCTTTATTTGTACAGATCTCTCCCAATCTCAGATAAACTGAGTGATCTAAGGCCATTCAGAAGGAGATGTTAACATTTATTTGGAATCAGAAAAGACGGAGGGTTCACAGACAAACAATGTTGAAACACCGAAATGGTGGTGGTATGGGTATACCATTTTGTATCATACTATTATTTGGGATGTATAGCTCAGACCTCTTTGTCAAATAATGAGGAGGATCACATCAGATGGGTAGAAGTTGAGGGAGATATGATATCAGTTCAACCAATGTATACGTTTACTTTGGCCTGAGAGTATTTGTAGATCTCTGATTTGGAGGTCTACGGTAGTGATCTCACATTCTTTGAAGAACTGGGATTCCAATGTATCTAAATTCTCTTTTTTAGCCGATAACTCTGGAGCAACTCCTCTAGTTACATTTCTTTCTTAAATTTGGTCCTGGTACGCAAGCTAAATGGGCAAATAAGCGTCTCTATTATATAGCTGATACTATCCAATAACAAAAGATGTCTACCTTTGAATAATATTGTGTACTAGGCAACCCAGGACATATAATATTTGGTATCTGTATTTCCAGTTATGATTTGTTTATGTACATCAAAAATTAGAACCATCAGTGTACATCAGGGCTATACCTGTATTTTAATTACAGGAATTCCTCCACCAAAGCACCCACTATGATTAAATGGGAAGCAGAGACTCATTCAGAAATACCTTTAAAGACCTGTACATTAATACTATGACAAATAACCTGTCCTAATTTTGCTTATAAATTGTATCTTAACCCCATTAGATTGTTTCCTAATGCATCTAGTAGATATATTTGTTGTTTCAGAGGACATAGGAAACAGGTATCTTATATACACGTGTGGTGGGAATGCACTCATGTTCAGTATTTGTGGTTGGAGGCTTACCTTGAGATATGGGACAACTTATAGTGCAGTTGAGCAAATGAGAACAACCTCATTAAGTCTTGTGTGAAGATTGTTGATGTGACCTTGCAATGTAGATATGAGAATAGAGTTGTCCCACTGACTTCAGAGTGCTCTATGGCTGGACCTCACCCACAATCTGTTGAAACCTTATTATCCATAACTGACCCACTATATACTATGGGATATATATGTATGTAAAACTTTTTTTTAAAACTGATGATGTTAGTTAACATTTTTTTGAAAAAGAAATTGTATTCTTAATATTCTTGTTCTTGAATTATGTATTTTATGGATGACAGTGGCTTGGATGTACTAATGATGTACTGAAACTGTTTCTTCTTCTGTAAACTTGTAAAATGTAATAACAAATATAAAAAAAATAAATAGAAACTATTATAACTATAATACCCTACTAGAATACTTTCTTGTACACCATAACATATTTACTTAAGAAATGTAATAAACATAAAATGGAACCAACCATAGTATTATTAAGATATTTTAGTACACTTAGCAACACTGGAAAACTAAATGTTCATCAATCATCTCTCAAGAGGAGGGAATAACACAACTATTGTCCAATCATCTCTCAAGAGGAGGGAATAACAAAACTATTGTCTAATCATCTCTCAAGAGGAGGGAATAACAAAACTATTGTCCAATCTGTGGTCACAATAAACAAGTGAACAGAGGGCACACATGCTGTTATTGAAGCTATACTATCATTACGAATATTGCAATCTTCCTATTTCCATGGCCACTATTGTATATATCATGTCCATGTGAAACTTACCTGTACAACATTCAATAAAAAGAAGTCCCATATAATGTTGGGCATAAAATTAACAAGATTAAAAAAAGAATATTAACATTACACAATATCTGTTATTTGAAAACTTCAGTCACAGTAAACCTAACAATAGCTAATATGATGAATAGATAATTCAAGAGTAGTTAGTCATTTTGTCCAATTTCTGTCTAATAGTGTTAAACTGTTATCTGAGTTATTAAATGTAAGCAAATGGGTATTAGTAGTAATAGTTAATATCTCTATGCTTCCTAACAGTCTGCATATAGTATAAGTGAATAGATAAACCAATATATAGAGAGCATGAAAAAAAATTACCATTATAGTTTACCAGTTAGGAAAAAGTTATCAGTCAATATAGAAAGTTTGTAGTCTTTGACAATGTTATATATATATATATATATATATATATATATATATATATATACAGTGTATATATATATATATATATATATATATATATATATATAAACAACAACAATTAAAATTATGGGGAGGCGAAAAGTGAGTTTAAAATCCTCCACTAAATACAAAATGTAGAGAAAATAACTCATTGTGTAAAACATTTACAAATCTAGACAAGTCAGAAGACTTGCTTTTCCCACAGAAACTCTCCGATTACACTGTTTCCAATGCAGCAAGGGATTCTGGGTAAGACATGCAAATGAGGTTCACAATGACTCACCTTTTTACTTTTAGCCTGCTTTTTAAGGCAGACTTCCCTTTATGCCATAGCATCATTGGAAACAGTGTAATCGGAGAGTTTCTGTGGGAAAAGCAAGTCTTCTGACTTGTCTAGATTTGTAAATGGTTTACACAATGAGTTTTCTCTACATGATATATATATATATATATATATATATATATATATATATATAAAAACAGAATTTATGCTTACCTGATAAATTACTTTCTCCAACGGTGTGTCCGGTCCACGGCGTCATCCTTACTTGTGGGATATCTCTTCCCCAACAGGAAATGGCAAAGAGTCCCAGCAAAGCTGGCCATATAGTCCCTCCTAGGCTCCGCCCACCCCAGTCATTCGACCGACGGACAGGAGGAAATATATATAGGAGAAACCATATGGTACCGTGGTGACTGTAGTTAGAGAAAATAATTCATCAGACCTGATTAAAAAACCAGGGCGGGCCGTGGACCGGACACACCGTTGGAGAAAGTAATTTATCAGGTAAGCATAAATTCTGTTTTCTCCAACATTGGTGTGTCCGGTCCACGGCGTCATCCTTACTTGTGGGAACCAATACCAAAGCTTTAGGACACGGATGAAGGGAGGGAGCAAATCAGGTTACCTAAACGGAAGGCACCACAGCTTGCAAAACCTTTCTCCCAAAAATAGCCTCCGAAGAAGCAAAAGTATCAAATTTGTAAAATTTGGCAAAAGTGTGCAGTGAAGACCAAGTCGCTGTCTTACATATCTGGTCAACAGAAGCCTCGTTCTTGAAGGCCCATGTGGAAGCCACAGCCCTAGTGGAGTGAGCTGTGATTCTTTCAGGAGGCTGCCGTCCGGCAGTCTCATAAGCCAATCGGATGATGCTTTTAAGCCAAAAGGAAAGAGAGGTAGAAGTCGCTTTTTGACCTCTCCTTTTACCAGAATAAACAACAAACAAGGAAGATGTTTGTCTGAAATCTTTTGTAGCCTCTAAATAGAATTTTAGAGCACGGACTACGTCAAAATTGTGTAACAAACGTTCCTTCTTTGAAACTGGATTCGGACATAAAGAAGGTACAACTATCTCCTGGTTAATATTTTTGTTAGAAACAACCTTAGGAAGAAAACCAGGCTTAGTACGCAAAACCACCTTATCTGCATGGAACACCAGATAGGGCGGAGAACACTGCAGAGCAGATAACTCTGAAACTCTTCTAGCAGAAGAAATTGCAACCAAAAACAAAACTTTCCAAGATAGTAACTTAATATCTATGGAATGTAAAGGTTCAAACGGAACCCCTTGAAGAACTGAAAGAACTAGATTTAGACTCCAAGGAGGAGTCAAAGGTCTGTAAACAGGCTTGATCCTAACCAGAGCCTGAACAAATGCTTGAACATCTGGCACAGCTGCCAGTCTTTTGTGTAGTAAGACAGATAAAGCAGAGATCTGTCCCTTTAGAGAACTTGCAGATAATCCTTTCTCCAAACCTTCTTGTAGAAAGGAGAGAATCTTAGGAATTTTTATCTTATTCCATGGGAATCCTTTGGATTCACACCAACAGATATATCTTTTCCATATTTTATGATAAATCTTTCTAGTTACCGGTTTTCTGGCCTGAACCAGAGTATCTATCACAGAATCTGAAAACCCACGCTTCGATAGAATCAAGCGTTCAATCTCCAAGCCGTCAGCTGGAGGGAGACCAGATTTGGATGTTCGAATGGACCCTGAACAAGAAGGTCCTGTCTCAAAGGTAGCTTCCATGGTGGAACCGATGACATATTCACCAGGTCTGCATACCAAGTCCTGCGTGGCCACGCAGGAGCTATCAAGATCACAGAGGCCCTCTCCTGATTGATCCTGGCTACCAGCCTGGGAATGAGAGGAAACGGTGGAAATACATAAGCTAGGTTGAAGGTCCAAGGTGCTACTAGTGCATCTACTAGAGTCGCCTTGGGATCCCTGGATCTGGACCCGTAGCAAGGAACCTTGAAGTTCTGACGAGACGCCATCAGATCCATGTCTGGAATGCCCCATAATTGAGTTATTTGGGCAATGATCTCCGGATGCAGTTCCCACTCCCCCGGATGGAATGTCTGACGACTCAGAAAATCCGCCTCCCAGTTTTCCACACCTGGGATGTGGATCGCAGACAGGTGGCAGGAGTGATCCTCCGCCCATTGAATTATTTTGGTCACTTCTTTCATCGTCAGGGAACTCCTTGTTCCCCCCTGATGATTGATATACGCAACGGTCGTCATGTTGTCTGATTGGAACCTTATGAATCTGGCCTTTGCTAGTTCTGGCCTTTGCTAGTTGAGGCCAAGCCCTGAGAGCATTGAATATCGCTCTCAGTTCCAGAATGTTTATCGGGAGAAGAGACTCTTCCCGAGACCATAGACCCTGAGCTTTCAGGGATTCCCAGACCGCGCCCCAGCCCACTAGACTGGCGTTGGTCGTGACAATGACCCACTCTGGTCTGCGGAAGCTCATTCCCTGGGACAGATGGTCCAGGGTCAGCCACCAACGGAGTGAATCTCTGGTCTTCTAATCTACTTGAATCATTGGAGACAAGTCTGCATAGTCCCCATTCCACTGTTTGAGCATGCACAGTTGTAATGGTCTTAGATGAATTTGTGCAAAAGGAACTATGTCCATTGCTGCAACCATCAACCCTACTACTTCCATGCACTGCGCTATGGAAGGACGAGGAACAGAATGAAGAACTTGACAAGTGCTTAGAAGTTTTGACTTTCTGACCTCTGTCAGAAAAATCCTCATTTCTAAGGAATCTATTATTGTTCCCAAGAAGGGAACTCTTGTCGACGGAGACAGAGAACTTTTTTCTATGTTCACCTTCCATCCGTGTGATCTGAGAAAGGCCAGAACGATGTCTGTATGAGCCTTTGCTTTTGACAGGGACGACGCTTGTATTAGAATGTCGTCCAAGTAAGGTACTACTGCAATGCCCCTCGGTCTTAGAACCGCTAGAAGGGACCCTAGTACCTTTGTGAAAATCCATGGAGCAGTGGCTAACCCGAATGGGAGGGCCACAAACTGGTAATGCTTGTCCAGAAAAGCGAACCTTAGGAACTGATGATGTTCTTTGTGGATAGGAATATGTAGGTACGCATCCTTTAGATCCACGGTAGTCATAAATTGACTTTTCTGGATAGTGGGTAGAATCGTCCGAATGGTTTCCATCTTGAACGATGGTACCCTGAGAAATTTGTTTAGGATCTTAAAATCCAAAATTGGTCTGAAAGTTCCCTCTTTTTTAGGAACTACGAACAGATTGGAATAAAATCCCATTCCTTGTTCCTTTATTGGAACTGGGTGTATCACTCCCATCTTTAACAGGTCTTCTACACAATGTAAGAACGCCTGTCTCTTTATTTGGTTTGAGGATAAGTGAGACATGTGGAACCTTCCCCTTGGGGGTAGTTCCCTGAATTCCAGGAGATAACCCTGAGAAACTATTTCTAGCGCCCAGGGATCCTGAACATCTCTTGCCCAAGCCTGAGCAAAGAGAGAGAGTCTGCCCCCCACTAGATCCGGTCCCGGATCGGGGGCTACTCCTTCATGCTGTTTTGTTAGCAGCGGCAGGCTTCTTGGCCTGCTTACCCTTGTTCCAGCCTTGCATCGGTTTCCAGGCTGGTTTGGGTTGTGAGGCATTACCCTCTTGCTTAGAGGATGCAGAATTAGAGGCCGGTCCGTTCCTGAAATTGCGAAAGGAACGAAAATTAGACTTATTCTTGGCCTTGAAAAGGCCTATCTTGTGGAAGGGCGTGGCCCTTTCCCCCAGTGATGTCTGAAATAATCTCTTTCAATTCTGGTCCAAATAGAGTTTTACCTTTGAAAGGGATGTTAAGCCATTTTGTCTTGGATGACACATCCGCTGACCAAGACTTTAGCCAAAGCGCTCTGCGCGCCACGATAGCAAACCCTGAATTTTTTGCCGCTAATCTAGCTAATTGCAAAGCGGCATCTAAAATAAAAGAGTTAACCAACTTAAGTGCGTGAACTCTGTCCATAACCTCCTCATATGGAGTCTCTCTACTAAGCGAGTTTTCTAGTTCCTCGAACCAGAACCACGCTGCTGTAGTGACAGGAACAATGCACGAAATGGGTTGTAGAAGGTAACCTTGCTGTACAAAAATCTTTTTAAGCAAACCCTCCAATTTTTTATCCATAGGATCTTTGAAAGCACAACTATCTTCAATAGGAATAGTAGTGCGTTTGTTTAGAGTAGAAACTGCCCCCTCGACCTTAGGGACTGTCTGCCATAAGTCCTTTCTGGGGTCGACCATAGGAAATAATTTCTTAAATATAGGGGGGGGAACAAAAGGTATGCCGGGCTTTTCCCACTCCTTATTTACTATGTCCGCCACCCGCTTGGGTATAGGAAAAGCGTAGTGGTGCACCGGAACCTCTAGGAACTTGTCCATCTTGCATAATTTCTCTGGAATGACTAAGTTGTCACAATCATCCAGAGTAGATAACACCTCCTTAAGCAGTGCGCGGAGATGTTCTAATTTAAATTTAAATGTCACAACATCAGGTTCAGCTTGTTGAGAATTTTTTTCTGAATCTGAAATTTCCCCATCTGACAAAACCTCCCTCATGGCCCCTTCAGATTGGTGTGAGGGTATGACAGAACAATTATCATCAGCGCCCTCCTGCTCTTCAGTGTTTAAAACAGAGCAATCGCGCTTTCTCTGATAAGTAGGCATTTTGGATAAAATATTTGCTATGGAGTTATCCATTACAGCCGTTAATTGTTGCATGGTAATAAGCATTGGCGCACTAGATGTACTAGGGGCCTCCTGTGTGGGCAAAACTGGTGTAGACACAGTAGGAGATGATGTAGTATCATGTTTACTCCCCTCATCTGAGGAATCATCTTGGGCAATTTCATTATCTGTGGCAGTACTGTCCTTACTTTGTTTGGACGCTATGGCACAATTATCACATAAATTTAAAAGGGGAGACACATTGGCTTTCATACATATAGAACATAGCTTATCCGAAGGCACAGACATGTTAAACAGGCTTAAACTTGTCAACAAAGCACAAAAAACGTTTTAAAACAAAACCGTTACTGTCTCTTTAAATTTTAAACAGTGCACACTTTATTACTGAATATGTGAAAAAGTATGAAGGAATTGTTCAAAAATTACCAAAATTTCACCACAGTGTCTTAAGAGTATTGCACACCAAATTTCAGAGCTTTAACCCTTAAAATAACGGAACCGGAGCCGTTTACAAATTTAACCCCTATACAGTCCCAGCTATAGCCTTTGCTGAGACCTAACCAAGCCCAGAGGGGAATACGATACCAATTGACGCCTTCTAGAAGCTTTTCCAGCAAATTTCAGATCCTCACACAAGCATCTGCATGCCCTGCTCTAAAAAAACAACTGCGCAGTAATGGTGTGAAAATGAGGCTCAGTCTACAACTAGGAAGGCCCCCTGACTGGAAAAGGTGTCTAACATAGTGCCTGCTGTTTAATAAACGTTCCCCAAGTTTATAAATGCGAATTGTCAGCATAAATATGAATAAAATGCCCAAATAAAGCAATCGATTTAGCCCATAAAAATGTCTACCAGTTTTTTAGCCCATATTAAGCCCTTTATTCTGTTTGTTTGACTAAGAAAATGGCTTACCGGTCCCCATGAGGGGAAATGACAGCCTTCCAGCATTACATGGTCTTGTTAGAAATATGGCTAGTCATACCTTAAGCAGAAAAGTCTGCTAACTGTTTCCCCCAACTGAAGTTACTTCATCTCAACAGTCCTATGTGGAAACAGCAATCAATTTTAGTTACTGTCTGCTAAAATCATCTTCCTCTCACAAACAGAAATCTTCATCCTTTTCTGTTTCAGAGTAAATAGTACATACCAGCACTATTTTAAAATAACAAACACTTGATAGAAGAATAAAAACTACATTTAAACACCAAAAAACTCTTAACCATCTGTGCAACGGCAAAGAGAATGACTGGGGTGGGCGGAGCCTAGGAGGGACTATATGGCCAGCTTTGCTGGGACTCTTTGCCATTTCCTGTTGGGGAAGAGATATCCCACAAGTAAGGATGACGCCGTGGACCGGACACACCAATGTTGGAGAAACTATCTCTTTCTGATCTACCGTGCTAGTTTTATACAGTGAACTAGTGAAAATCAACATTAGGGAAAATTCTATTCTAGTTGAAAACTCTATTAATATTTTGTTCTACAAATGTTCTTCAAAAGAATATATGGCATATTGCAGAAAATTATATAAATATCTTAACTAGAATAGAATTTACTCTATTTTGTTGAACTTTTCCACAGCAAAGTTACATAATACAGAGATAAGATGAATACCTGCTCCTCATCGTTACTGATAGTCTTCTCACACGTGAGAAAGTCTTCATACTGAGAACATGGGATGACGGGCTCAGGTAACTCCCTGAGATAAAGTTTAAACAATGATGCTACAGTATGGACATCAGTATCCCTGAAAAAAAGAACAAATAATAAAGTAATTGAAATATTATCATTATTCTAGTTTTATTTATATTATTTAGTAGGGATGGGCGAATGTGTTTATATCAGAATTATTGTAGAAATTCGATTTACATAATAGAATGTTGATAAGAACAAATATTATTAAAAATTTAATTTTAAAATGTTATTTACAGTTTTCGAATGTCACATTGGGATTCGAATGTCACATTCGAATATCACATTCGAATTCGAATATTACATTTATAAAACACAATTGTAGACTAGAAACACTATTTTTTCGAATATCACATTCGAATCGAATATCACATTCGAATCGAATGTCACATTCAAATTCGAATATTACATTTATAAAACAGTATTAGACTAGAAATACTATTTCGAATTTGAATGTCACATTCGAATCGAATATCACATTCGAATTGAATATCACATTTAAAACACAGTATTAGACTAGAAATACTATTTCAAATTCTAATGTGACATTTGAATTTGAATGTAGCATTCGAATTCGAATATTACATTTATTAAACACAGTTGTAGACTAGAAATACTATTTCAAATTTGAATGTCACATTCGAATTCGAATATTACATTTTGAAATTGAATGAATACATAGCTAAACATTCTATTATTCGAACAAATATTTTCAAATTTTATTGAAAAATTCGAAAACGAAAATTCGAAAATAGAATGTTAAAATGTTATATAAACATTCGAAATTCGATTAAACGAACGAATATATCAAAATTCGTTTTAAATTTCGAATTTTTAGAAACATTCGCCCATCCCTATTTTTTAGTAAAGCAATTGAGTGCATCTATCATTGTTGTTTTCAGTGTCACTCTTTGAATGGCATGAAAGGCTTTTTGACTAAGTAGGTAAATTAGAACACAAGTGAAATAATCAGCTGATCAGTAACCATGGTTACTAATCTACACTCACCCATCCACTGATTATTTCATCTATGATCTAGTTCAGATATCATGGAAATCTAGCTCTTTGGTGTTCCCTGAAGATTGGAGTTGAAAAACACTGAATTATAAGACAAGTATGCCACATTTATTAAGATCATATGCTGATAATTGTTAATAGTGGTTGAACATAACTCAGCATTTCAGTAGGGCAAAGAGGAACACATAATCTTGAAGTCAGACACTTTATTTAAATCTGTACCTGATATGAGGGTACGTCACTGGAGCAAAGTTTCTGAATATTATTGGTATGTTATTATTGTAAATGGTATCCCCTGTTATTTCTTTATGTGAACTCCTTAAAGGGACATGAAACCCAAGTTTTTTCTTTCATGATTCAGATAGAGCATGCCATTTTAAGCAACTTTCTAATTTACTCCTATTATCAATGTATCTTCGTTCTCTTGGTATCTTTATTTGAAAAAAAAGCAGGAATGTATGCTTAGGAGCATGACCATTTTTGGTTAAACACCTTGCTGATAGGTGGATAAATGTAGGGTGAGAGTAGGGAGGTATACTGAAGTAATAAAACAGTTATTATGCTAGTTATCATTAAAACAAAATTAAGCTTTTTATATAAATTAGGCAGAGGAAAAAAATTACTAGAATTTCTCAGCAGTTCGGTCTGTTTTGAGAATATTGCTGCATTAAGTCCAAGTTTTGAGTTTATTGGATGAACTGTGAAATATACCAGAATTATAATCAATTTGTGGACCAATGATAAGCCCAGTAGTACATTGGAACATACAATTAAATAAAATGTAACTACAAAATTGCTATCAATCCAATTTAAGATGTTTTGATTGTAAAAAATGCTTATACTATAATGGATTTTATTATTATTAATATATATAAAACAGGAGTCAAAATTAGTCTTAAGCTGTATGGCAGATATAAAGTGGGCATCTTTGTAGGCGATGGGGTCAATTTATCAATGTGCGAACGGACATGATACAATGTAGCGTATCATGTATGCCGCACATCGATAAATGCTGACAGCATTCACTGTCGGCATTTATCATTGCGCAAGCAGTTCTTAAGAACTGCTTGTGCAATGCCGCCCCCTGCAGATTCGCGGCCAGGGGGTGTCAATCAGCCCGATCGTATAGGATTGTGCGGATTAATGTCTGCGGCCTCAGAGCAGGTGCACCAGTTATGGAGCAGTGGTCTTTAGGCTTGCGCGGAAACAGGGGCATCAAGCTCCATTCGGAGCTTGATAATTCCGCCCCAAGTCATAAAAAAAGACAAAAATATACATAAAACAGTTATCCTTTTATATTTCCCACAACATTCTAAATTATCCTACCACATAAGAAAAGTTACTCATAATAGTACAAATATATATGTAGACTAAATGGCCTAGCTAGTTGTAGTTCAATATTTAGTTCAAGTTGTCTTCCTGTGAGAAAAAAACGTCATATGGCAAAATGTGTGATTTCTTGTTTTGTTTTTTTTTGGGGGGGGTTTGTTGTATTTTTTTTTTTTTTTTTGTGTAACACCACTCAAAATATTATTCTATGTTACAGGGAAATTTAGTTGAAACATGAAAAGCTATAAGAAACAAACATTTCACAAGCTTTTCAATGGCTTTTCACAGATCTTCACTGGAGCAAAAGTTAAACATAACTTCCATATTGATGAGGACGATTGCCTAATACATTTAAATGCAAATTGTACAAATACTTTAAAATTTATATAAATTTGTTAAATGGAATAATAAATGAATATTGTATTTATTTATGTGTTAGTTTTATCATTTTAAAGTATGATTTGAGCTATATTTTTAATTTAAAGGAAAAAAGATCTTGTTTATTAAAGGGATATGAAACCCCAAAATTTTCTTTTGTGATTCAGTCAGAGCTACCATTTTAAAAAAGTTTCCAATTTACTTTTATTATCAAATTTGCTTTGTTCCCATTATATTCTGTGTTGAAGAGATACCTAAGTAGGCATCTGGTGCACTACATGACAGGAAATAGTGCTGCAATCTAGTGCTCTTGTAAATGAATAACATGCATACAAAACTGATGCCATATAATGCTTTAGAAATGGGCCGGCTCATAAGCATACATCCCATGCATTTAAACAAAAGATACAAAGCGAATGAAGAAAAGTTGATATAACAAAGTAAATTAGAAAGTTGTTTAAAATCGCATGCTCTATCTGAACCATGAAAGAAAAAATTTGGGTTTCATATCCCTTTAACTTGTCAACCAAATAGGGTCAAAAACCAAAAACATTAAAAAAAGATAATTATGCTCTTTTCAGGTCAAAATGGATTTTAAAGACGTTAAAGCTGTTAAACTAGAAAAACAAAAACATCAAGCTAAAGTATTTGATGAACTGGAATATTGCTTTGTAAAAATAATCACTGTTGTTACCATGCCACAAATACATTTGAAAGCTTGTGGTAAGTGGCTTACCACAGAATTTTCAAATACATTGGAGTGGCATTGAGGTTTCTGATGGACTTGAATAGATCTATTAGTAAACCAGCTAATATTACTGAGATACCATTCACCCTGTACGTCGCTGGTCTTTGGGGCTTGATTTTTTTTCACAGCGCATGATTTCAGGAGGCCTGCAGGAGGGGGGAAGACATAATAGCGTGGTCTTGCTGCTGGTGGCGAGACCCACACTATTATGAGCCGACAAACCCTTAATGACCAGCAATGCACAGGATATTTGGTGGTTGTTAAAGGGTTAATAGATAACATTATATTACTGCTCTCTCCACTATATCAGTATAGAAATTAGTGTCTGTTTCCTGTATCTTTCCCTTTAAATGTGTTCCCAGTGGTCCATTTTACCTGCCTGCGTGTATTTTTTTTTTGCAAACAAACATAAATGCTCTGTAGAAAAGCAATGTAAACATGAGACAATAGCACTAATTAATCTCCCAGTGGGGGGGTAGGGGAGATATTTTTGTATCTGAAATAGCTAGTTGTGCTCCTTGAATGCCAAGCCATAATTAGTGGGGTGCATTACACATTACATTTTCTGAAATAGAGGTAAGAAACAAGAAGGCATTAGACACAAGAAAAATAATTCTATCAATCATATTTTTGACAAACTAAAGTGCTATGCATCTTTACAATAAAATGCCAAGCATTCCACAGCCTATAATGCATGACATATTATTGACCACAAGATGGTGGTAGAGGCCGAGCTTTAGTGCATTAAAAACATCATTATTCATGCTTCAATTATGACATGTAAATTGGAAGTTGTTTGAAACTGTATGCTCTATCTGAATCATGAGCTGAAAATTTTGGGTTTCATGTTATCAAATTTAATTAATACTCTTGGTAAATTTTGTATTCAGCTAGCTTCCTGTAGTGCATTTGTGATGCTTCAGCAAAGGATACCAAGAGAATGAAGAACATTTGATAATAGTAAAATAGAAAGTTGTTTAAAATCACATGCTCTCTCTAAATCATGAAAGAAAAATGTGAGTTTCATGTACCTTTACATATTTTTAGGATGTATGTTAATTACACAATCTTACTGCAAAAACTCACAATTCATTAACTTTAATCCAGATATCTAATTTGATTAAAAAAAAAAACAGTGCATAAGCATTTTATACCTGTACTAAACTCAAAATGTAATTCTCCAAACGTGTTTAATGATGTATAATTAAAACAATTATACTTCAATTTCATTATTTATTTTTCCTGCTTTTCCAATCATTTAATTCTGCAACCTCTTTTGTTCCCATGCCCCCCCCCCCCCCGAGTGGCAGGATACCGAACCCCAATACTTTAACATGCTGTAGAGCAATTAGCTGATAGGTGCAATAGCTCTTTTTATCTGTAAATAACTAGCCACAGTAAAGTACATTTCAAGTGATGTGTCTTAGGCCTGCAAATCAATGCATATTTTTCTAACAAAAATTACATTTTTAAATGCTTTAACCCCTTAATGACAGCCAATGTACCCTGTACTTTAGCAGTCGTCTTCCTTTGAAGAGGGTAAATAACGCAGTTCTCAGCAGCAATTTTGAGACTGTGTTATAGCCCAATGCCTCCAGAAGCGAGGCATGTTGTAATAGCAAGTCTTGTCGCTTCTCTATTACAAGGCGAAAAACTCTTTAAGGACACGCAGGGCACGTACATGTCATTAAGTGGTTAAAACATCTATTTTGCAAGCAGATGTTTTACAGTGCAGTAAATAATTCCTGATGAATAAATTAAAATATTACTTTAATTTCCCTTTAAAGGGACATGAAGCCCAATTTTTTTTCTTTCATGATTCAGGCAGAGCATAGAATTTTAAAAGGGTTTCCAATGTATTTTTATTATCAAATTTGCATCATTCTCATGTTATTCTTTGTTAAAGAGATATCTAGATAGGTAGTATGCACATATCTGGGGCACTACATGACAGGAAATAGTGCTGCCATCTAGTGCTCTTCCTAATGTATAACATTGTTGCAAAACTGCAGCCATATAGTCCGGCAGACACGTGCACACTCCTGAGCTTACCTTCCTGCTTTTCAATAAATGATACCAAGAAAACCAAGAAAATTTTATAATAGAAGTAAATTGGAAAGTTGTTTAAAATTGTATGGTCTATCTGGATCATGGGTTTATGTCCTTTTACCAACATGACGACTTTAATTTAATATAGCCCATGACGGCCTAATGTGTTTGAATGCAGCTTTTTTCACTTAAAAAGATTATAAATATAAAATTACTCAATTATATAAAACTGTTCATTGTATGTCATTAATTGATATTGGGCCAGATTACGAGTTGAGCGCAAATATCAGGTTTTCGCGATTATTTGCACGCAGGTTGCGCTGGTATTATAAGTTGAAAGTAAACATGATCACTTGAGCGCAATCGCGATTTATGCTAGAATGATTACCGCATCCTCAGAGCTGTGGTTAACTGTTTCGCGAAACAAAAGTGTCGAAAATACATTACAAAGTACACTTACACTCATAATAACAACATTTAATAAAAATTATATAAAATATTACACATAAAAGTTATAAAGGCTCAAGGATATGAGGTCTCAGGTGTTAGGAAAAAAAAGCAGGCAAAGTGCTTTAACATTGAGATACATAAATATACATGTCTAAAAATGTAAATGTATGTGTATATATATATATATATATATAATATACATATGTATATATATCTATATATGTGTACAGATGTATTTATGTATTTTTATGTGTATACTGTATATGTATTTAATAAAAAATGTCAGTGTTTAAACAGATTCCTTTTACACACACCTGTTATGCCTTATGAAACAGCCTGTGAGCTGTGAAACATGTCGCATCATTTGGTGTAAATGTTATTAAGTTTGATTTATTTTAAAAAAAATATTATATTGCATTGGAAGCTGTTCTTGTCCAGACATTTGGTTTGCCTGTCATATTTTTATATTGTTTGAGTCTCAAGACGTGCGAGCTGCAAGTTGGAACTATCTTTTTGTAGCCTGATTCCTTGGAGCAGTGAACTGAGGCACTGTTGAACTGCTTGTGCAATGCCGCCCCCTGCAGATTTGCGGTCAATCGGCCGCTAGCAGGGGGTGTCAATCAACCAGATCGTATAGGATGGTATAGGATCATAGGCACTTAAAGGGATAGTAAATCCTAGTATTTGTGATACAGTTGGATTTACCATTGCAACAAATAAAGGGGACTTTCTGTCATGAGGGATAAAATACTTCATGCTGAAAGTTCCTTTATTTGTCTGCAACGTTTGACGCGCTGAGCGCCTCAGGCCTCCCACGGAAGAACGCTATTTTATCACTGAGGTGATTTAAGCCAATAGCGTGCTAGCTATCCAGCATAATGCCAGCTGGCCCGCACGGCTATTGGCTAAGAGGTGGAAACATCACTTCATTGAAAAAATAGCGTTCTGCCGTGGGCTGTCTGAGGCGCTCAGCACGCGAACATTGCAGACAAATGAAGGAACTTTTAGCATGAAGTATTTTATACTTTATGACTGAAAGTCCCCTTTATTTGTTGCAGTGGTAAATCATAGCGTTTCAGAAATGCTAGGATTTACTATCTTTCAATTTAAGATTGATTCAAATAAACATATTTATAGTAGCCATCTTTACCATTATTATTAAAATGCAAATCAAAGTAGCCAACAGCTAATGTTGTTTGTTAGATCAAAGCCCACTTGTTAAGTACTAAGGAATACACTTCCCATGGTTAGGGTTGTCAAATACTGCCTTAAAAAAGACCTAATTCGTAAGGGGCTATATTCATTAAATTATTAACAAAATATCAGATGTGCGAGGGAATGAAGATCAGCTCCTAGTAACTCTCTAACATGTTTTGCTGCATCACAGCTTTCTCAAAGGGTCATATATTTGTTATATCTGAGGTTAATAAAGAACAAAGAAAAAACCTTACAATTAAACCTATAGGAGCTATGGGGATGTGGGTATATTATAAAAGTATATACAATGTTTTATTTATATGTATTTAATTTTATATTGCTATAATTTGTATTTTAAGTTGTGATTTAAATAAAAAATATTTTTTTTTTAGGAAGAAGTCTTCATGTTTGTGATATTAATATTTCATAGAAGACAGTAGCTGTGACTCTCTAGTTTTACCAAAGTACATTTTTTTTAAACTTTGCCCTGTGTAAAACATGTTTTTTTGTAATTTATGCTTTCATTCATATTCTACACTGTTCTGAACATGTTATACTTATAATATTGTGACCGGACTGTAAGAAATGTGTTCTATATTAGTTACAGTGAGGTTGGAGTATTATAAGTATAACGTTCAGTAAGAACTTATAGTTGCAATAAATATAGAATATGAAAAAAAGTAAATTAAAAAAATACATTTTACACAGCACTTTGGTAAAACTAGAAAGTCGCAGCTACTGTCTTCTATTGGGCTTGTTTATAGTGCAGGTTTTGCTAGTGTCGGCAAGACCGCGCTATATCTGCATGGCTCTGGAAGTGAGGCATACAGTAGTAGCACAGTTTTGCTGCTTCTGGCAAAGCTGTGCTAGGAAACCACTTAACGACCATGCGTCGTATGGGGTCGTTAAGGGGTTAATATCACGAATACAAAATCTGCCTACTAAAAGAATTTTGTTTTTAAAATCATGACAAGACTTAAAATACATATTATAGCTTTTTACAATATAATACATTTAATTCATACATATTTACATATGTACAATATACCCACAATCACTCCTCCTATAGGTATATTATTGATATCCTAGTTTCACTTTTGTATTGTAACAAAAGGGTTTGGTTTTCTGTTGACACATGTAAGTTGTATTTTCATACAATACTGTCTAAAGGAATCATTTACATTACAACTTCAATGTAGGGGGAGATTCTGCTTTTAAAATTCCACCAGTAGCAGAAAGCATCGCCATGATGTAAAGTAAAACACCTCTCAGCAAATCGTCCTTCAAACACTGATTTTAGCCCTTTTTAGCATTTCACAGGTAATTTAGACTGCAACCTTTTTAAAATATCTTCATTACCACAATGCTTTTAACATCAGGACCTAAGACTGCATTCCAGAGTTACTATCAGTTGTTAGTGTTTGGGAGCTCTGTGCCAACACTATAAGTATCTCTTGTTCCCAGAGATATCCATGTCCATGCACTATCCAGCCATACCTATAGACCATGCCTGACTCAGCCCCCAGGCCAACAAGTCACACCAGTGAACTTCCCATGGTCTCAGCAATACCTACAGACCGCCTCCCTGATACCCAGACACACCAAAAACAACCCAGGTGCTCAGCCATGCCTACAAACCACCCCAACTCTGCCATCCTGCTAACCAGACACACCAAACACAACCCACGTGCTCAGCCATGCCTACAGACCACCTGACTCTGCCTTCCTGCTACCCAGACATACCGAACACAATCCATGTGCTCAGCAATACCTACAGACCACCCCAATTCTGCATTCCTGATAACCAGACCCACAAAACATAACCCAGGTGCTCAGCCATGCCTGCAGACCACCCCAATTCTGACTTCCTGCTACCCAGACACACCAAACACAACCATGCCTACATACCACCCGACTCTGCCTCCATTTCTCACAATTCCAGACTTGGAATCCAGAATGTTAGGAGGTATAGGATTTTAGACCAATGGGACTTAGGGCTCTATTAGTCAATGTGTGGGCAGCCAGATTCCCAATTAGGGAATCTTTCCGCCTGTGATCGCGACTAGTGGGCAACATTGTGCTGTCTGACAAAACAGGGTCTGTAAATTACCCTGGTTGGACTAGTGCATGGGGATTTTCAACCACCAGCTTAGAGATGGCAGAGAGGTTAAAAAACAGTGATCTTATAAGCGCTGCTTCTTAACTACCGGCTGCAGGCTTGATAAATTATAAATGAGGCCCATACTATTTCAATAAATAAAATGTAAGATTTGCATTTTGAGTCTCATAACTTCACATTGCAAGTAGGGATGGGCCGATGTGCTGAAAATGTAATTCGTTTGGTAGAACTAATAACCCTGTGGACATTTGTTTTTGATAATCAAATGTTGATAAGAATGAAAATTCATTAAAATACTGTAATCTAATATTATTTCAGGTTTTCGAATGTTTATAATGAGATCAAATATCCATATATACATTAGAAATTTCAAATGTAACATTCAATTTAACAAATATTATTCACAAGTTTATTAGTTCATGTGGTAGTGAATTTAGTAAATTGAAACATATTAGATACAAAAATATAATTTTTAATGTTTTATTTTGAATATTTCATAATTAGAATATTACATTTAAAGACAGCATTAGAAATACTGTAAGAAATATATAGATTCTAATTTTTCAAATTCAAATATTGCATAGTTTGAATTTTCATATTAGAAAAATTTGAATCGAATATTACATTTAAAGAAAGCATTAGGAATACTATTACATTAAACGAATGCTAGAATGTTGTACAAACATTTGACATTTGAATCGAACAAACAAATGTGTTAAAATTTGTTTCATTTTTCAAATGTTTCAAAACATTTGCCCATTCCTTATTGCACGTCACCAAGACATATACTTGTTATAAACCAGTAATTCTAAACCAGGGTGGTGGAACACCTTGTGAAGTCTGTGCCCGCTGCTGAGGATGTCACACAGAATTAAGAGGATGAACAAAAATCCCAAAATATTTTCTTACAGCATTTAAATAAGTAGAGTGATACCCACTAGGGGGCCGATTTATCATGTTCGGGCGGCCTCAGAGGTCTTATGACCGCTGCTTCTTAACTTACATTTTCGGCGAGCTGGAAAGTACGGGGGTAGATAGCAGCATCTGCTGCTTGTTAAATCTACCCCTAAGTATACATTTTCAATTTCAGTTCAGGCAAGGGTGTTTTATGGCCTAGGCTGACAAGGCACAGGCCTAGGGCGGCAGATTGTAGAGGGGGCGGCACTTTCTGCAGGCTCTGTGTAGAGCGGCAGAGTAGGGGACTTGAATTAAGGAACCGTAGGGGAAAACCATATAGAAATAAACACATAGAAAAAGGGAGCCTCCTAGTGCAGGTAAACAAAGCAATCACGACCCAATGCAATCCCAATTGTAGAAGGGTACTCACACTTTAAGAAGCACCTAACAGTGCTAATATCGCCTACTGGGCTATTATAGTGGCCCAGCTCACTAAACTTCCAGCACACTGATGATCCAGCAAAGGGTCCTCTGGTACTCCAAACAGTGGTTGATTATGAATAAAAACAACTCCAAAAGTGCTCAGATAATGTATAAAAAATATATATTTAAAAGCAAATTATACATAAAGAGTATGAATAAAAACCAGTGGCACTAAATTGCTACGCGTTTCTAGGTGTCTGCTGTGCCGTTTTCTCAGACATCAGGTAGGGGGAAACCATGAGCCGGGGTTGCTGGGAGGCACGGCGGCACTCACTTTACTTGTGTGTCTGTCCCTTTATTAGTGCCCGGTGGGCCACTGCAGCTGGGGGAACAGAGCAGCTTGCCACAATTCAATGGCTCAGTATGTGCAGTCTTGCTGGTGTTGCTTGCCTGGCAAAGGCCCATTGATTGTCCACTAGCTCAGGCTTCTACTCATACAGTAAAAAATAAAATCCGCTTAGAGAATGCCCCATAGAACTTATACAGGGTGCTCTCTAAGGGAATTTTTTTTTTACTGTCTAAGTCTTTGTGAATGGGAAAATAAAAACTCAACGCACAGGCAGTCAAAGCATTCTGTGTTGCTGCACTGTAAAAGAAAATGTCCTACCCCTATGAGTCAGAAGAACCAACTTCTCAGTGCAAACCTGTTTCTTGTGCACATTTCACCAGCCCACGGCCCAGTGGGGGGAGGATGGAATGCGCAGTCACTCTGGAACTAAGAAGGCTTGGCTGGGAGCCTCACAAATGTTGGGGACGTAAGGAAGAACTTGAGGAGGCGATGAGGCATATGGAACTGAGGAGAGACCTATTTTGCAGATCTGCAATCAAATAAGCAGCAAGTATTTTTTTTTTGTCCTGTGGGCTTACATTTCATTGCTCAGAAGGTGTGTGCTATACCAAATATACTGGTTGCCAATGAGATGCAGAAGATAATGGTGACTCTTATGAAGATTATCTTATGTATATGTGTGTGTATGTATGTGTGTGCGTGTATATATGTATGTGTATGTATATGTATGTGTATGTATATATGTGTGTGATTGTATATATGTGTGTATGTATATGTGTGTATGTGTGTATGTATATATGTGTGTGTTTATGTATATATGTATGTATATGTGTATGTATGTCTGTATGTATATGTGTGTGTTTGTGTGTGTATGTATATGTGTGTGTGTATGTATATGTGTGTGTGTATTTCTGTATGTATATTTGTGTGTAAGTCTGTATGGATATGTGTGTGTGTATGTATATGTGTGTGTGTATTTCTGTATGTATATTTGTGTGTATGTCTGTATGCATATGTGTGTGTGTGTGTCTGTATGTATATGGGTGTGTGTGTATGTCTGTATGTATATGTGTGTGTATATGTGTGGACTGTATGTCTGTATGTATATGTGTATGAAATTATGAAGAATTTACTAGGGATGGGCGAATGTTTCTAAAAATTAAAAATTTGAAACGAATTTTGATACATTCGTTCATTCTAATCGAATTTTGAATGTTTATATAACATTCTAACATTCTATTTTCGAATTTTCGTTTTCGAATTTTTCAATAAAATTCAAAAATATTCGTTTGAATAATAGAATGTTTAGCTATGTAATCATTCAATTTCGAAATGTAATTCAAACATGTGACATTCAAATTTGAAATAGTATTTCTAGTCTACAACTGTGTTTAATAAAAGTAATATTCGAATTCGAATGCTACATTCGAATTCAAAAGTCACATTCGAATTTGAAATAGTATTTCTAGTCTAATACTGTGTTTTAAATGTGATATTCGATTCAAATGTGATATTCGATTCGAATGTGACATTCAAATTCAAAATAGTATTTCTAGTCTAATACTGTGTTTTATAAATGTAATATTTGAATTTGAATGTGACATTCGATTCGAATGTGATATTCGATTCGAATGTGACATTCGAAATAGTGTTTCTAGTCTACAATTGTGTTTTATAAATGTAATATTTGAATTCGAATGTGATATTCGAATGTAACATTCGAATTCGAATGTGACATTCGAATTTGAATGTGACATTCGAAAACTGTAAATAACATTCGAAAATCAAATTTTTAAGAATATTCGTTCTTATCAACATTCTATTATGTAAATCGAATTTCTACAATAACATTCGTTCTAACATTCGAATTCGGATATAAACACATTCGCCCATCCCTAGAATTTACCCAGTGCAGTCTGCTGTTTATATGGTTCAGATGTCGTTAGTTCCATCTTAATATTGGAAGCAAGACAAATCAAGTGTCTACAAATTTAGATATGGACTTATTAAAAAAAAATCAGTACACTCTTGTGGTGAAAAGGTTAATAAGTTGTCCATAAAATGTACCTGCTAAATGATGGCCTCTCTCCTGCATCGAAAGCCTCTTTCAGTTGCTTGACTAGATTATCTTGCCCAGGAAGCCGGAATATCCCTTCCTCATTCAGCCCATGTTCTCGGATAAAGTCTGCACATTTCTCCATTAATATGGGGACCGGGTGCCTTCCAAATTTTTTCTCGTAAATTATGGTGTCTGCCAATCGTTGGCCAAACACAACTGCAAATGGAAGAAAACAAATATCTGTATTGTAACACTGTGCACCATTAATAACACAGATTTGAGTCACATTGTTTAGAACCTCCTTCAACACACTTCAGGTTGTAACCTTAAAGGGACACTAAAGCCAAAATAAATTTCATGATTCAGATACAGCATACAGTTTTAAATGTTCCAGTTTAGTTCCATTCTAATTTGTTCTGTCTTTTTATATGCACACATTTTGAGGCACTAGCGCCTACTTAGCATGTGCAAGACCTAATAGAATATATAAGTGCAATACTGTGTGCAAATCGTTGTGTGATTGCTCACATGCTGATAATCATAATTACCACTGCTTTATTGGTAGACACTAAAATACCTTACAAGTATAAAAACTAAGGAACATTCATAAAAAAAAAAAAAAAAATACTATACAGGTACAAATCCCCAAATCCGAAATGCTAAAATCCAGAATTATTCTGAAATTTAGACTTTCATTAATATTTAAAAATGATTTTTTTTTTACAATAAATCAATTGCCACACCTGCATATAACTGAAAAAACTGGTAGCACTGTAATTATTTCAAAATGGTGATAACATTTCAAATAATGGGCATAATAGGGGCCAGATTACAAGTGGAGTGCTAATTTACCGTGTCTGTAAGAGGGCAAATTCTCCCGTTTACAGGCACACGATAAATGACCAGCTATTACAATCGGCTGTTTATGACACCACAAGCTCGTGATAGCAATTAGTGCTCAGTAAATTAACCAGAAATCAGCTCTCTGGTTAATTTTCTAAATGTCCCCCAATTGCCCCCAAATGTCTTGTATGTTTTTATATAAAAAAAATAGCATTTTTACAAAAAGTGGCAGGTGTGGGATGTCAGAAGTAAAACGCCACAGAAAAGTGCCTTTATATTGTGGTCTATGGGGAACTATGTTTTCACTGTAAATATATATGCACAGTATATGCTTATATGCATATATATTTATGTGTTAATATGTGTATATACACATATTAACACATATATATACTGTATGTATATAATCATACATATACTATATATTTAACATTTACTGCCCATCGCTGAGCAAATTACCCCCATGAGAACGAGGCCCTCGTTGGTGGGCTGGTATTACTTAGTGTCCGTCCAATGGTATTTAAGTGCTTGATAACTCTGCATTTTAACTAACAATCACCTAGATTACGAGTTTTGTGTTACGGCTTTTAATGCTGAATAAATGATGAATACGGCTTTTAATGTTGAATAAACGGCTTTTAATGCTGAATTACGCTGGAATGGCCAGGTAAGCATATTACGAGTCATGGCGGTATAGCTATACCGCAAGTATTTTAGCCTGTAACGCAATGTCCATTCTGCACTCAAAATTTTTTTTAGTGCTTGATTTTCATACTGTCGGTATTACAGGTTGTGCGTTCAGGCTAAAATGCTTGCGTTACATCCTATATCGACATGATCCATGCCGCCATCTGAGAGCAGTAGTTATGGATTTTGCGAAACAAAAATGTTTCACAAAACTCATAACTAAACTGTTACAAAGTACACTAACACCCATAAACTACCTATTAACCCCTAAATCACCATCCTCCCACATCACAAACACTATATTAAACTTTTTAACCCCTAATCTGCCACCCACCCACATTGCGACTATTAAATACATTAATTAACCCCTAAATCCTATTGGCTGATTTGAACAGCCAATAGGATTTCAAAAGCTCTCATCCTATTGGCTGATTTGAATTTGAAGAATCAAATCAGCCAATAGAAATGCAAGGTACGCCATTTTGAAACAGCTACCTTGCATTCAACTTCAGTGTACGGCGTTGACCGTATGAAGAGGACGCTCCGCGGAGGATGCCTTCCAGGATAGCTCCGCTCGCACCCCGCCGCCGGGATGAAGATAGAAGACGTCCCCGAGCTGGATGAAGGTTTCACCGCCTGGATGAAGACTTCTCGCCGCCTGGATGAAGATGGATATCCGGACTTCAGGAACCGTGAGTAGATTTTATGGGGTTAGTGTTTCATTTTTTGGGTGTTTTTTTTTTTAGATTAGGGTTTTGGGCAATTATAAAAGAACTGAATGCCCTTTTAAGGGCAGTAAAAGAGTTGAATGCCCTTTTAAGGTAATGCCCATACAAATGCCCCTTTAGGGGCAATGGGTAGCTTATGTTTTTTTTTAGAGTTAGTTTTTTTATTTTGGGGGGTTGGTTGGGTGGTGGGTTTTACTGTTGGGGGACTCTGTATTTTTTTACAGGTAAAAGAGCTGTTTAACTTAGGGCAATGCCCTACATTCCCTTTTAAGGGCTATTGATAGTTTAGTGTAGGCTAGGGGGTGTTTTTATTTTGCAGGGGCTTTTTTATTTTTTTAGGGCTATTAGATTAGGTGTAATTGTTTTTATTTTTGATAATTTCATTTATTATTTTTTGCAATCTTAGTGTTTTTTATTTTTCGTAATTTTAGTGTGTTTTTTTTTTGTAATGTTAGATTTTTTTAATTTTTTCATAGGATTATTTTTTTTTAAATTTGTAATTTAGGATTTTTAATTCGTATTTTTTTTTATTTTATTAGAATAGTAGGGTTAGGTTAATTTAATGTTTAATGTTAGGTTTATTTTTATTTCACAGGTTAGTTTTTATTTATTTATTTATATATAGCTATATTGTAATTTTAATTTAAAGTTAGGAGGGTGTTTAGGGGTTAATAGTTTAATTTAGTGTTTTGCGATGTGTCGGGCCAGAGGTTTAGGGGTTAATAGGTTTATTTAGTGGTGATGATGTCGGGGAGCGGCGGTTTAGGGGTTAATAACTTTTATTTAGTGTCGGAGATGTCGGGGAGCGATGGATTAGGGGTTAATAACTTTCTTTAGTGTGACCGATGTTGGGGAGCGGCAAATTAGGGGTGTTTAGACTAAGGGTTTATGTTAGGGTTTGAAAGTAACTTTCTTTCCCCCATAGACATCAATGGGGTTGCGTTATAGCGATCGCCATTCCGCACTTCAGGTGTTATTTTTTTTTAACACTTTCTCCCCATTGATATCTATGGGGGAAAGCGTGCACAAGCATGTCAAATCAGCCCTCAGCTTTCGTGCGGTATGGAGCTTAACGCACCATAACGCACAGCAAAAGGAGGCTTTTCAGTAACTCGTAATGGCAGCGCCATGGAGAGTGAAATAACGCAACTTTTTTGGCGTTATTTTCGCACCCTGTTTATCGCAAACTGAATGCTATTCTATGTTAAATCACAACTATTACTTTTCTGATTACAGTACTATACTATCCTTCTCCTAGTACTATGTATACAAAAGTATTACAATAATATAAGATAACCTTTAGGTTGCATGTATAAGCTGTATTATAGCATATAAATATTACCTAAATGACATAAAATGTTGCTTACCCTTACCACCCCCTCCCCAAGCTGTGCCATTTTACAGATACAAATATATACACATTCTGAAATCCAAAACGTTTCCAGTCCCAAGCAGTTTGGATAAAGGGGGTTGTAGCTGTACTATTTAAGATTCCTGCTTTTAGATGCAACAATAGAAAGATGGTTTTTGATCTGTTTCCAGTGCTGACGAAATGAAGCACTTAAAGGGACTGTTATTTCTATCCCCTGTGCATACAGGAATATCTGTGTACGCATATGTATATGGTTATAGAGATAGGTTACAAGCTTGTGGCTCTTTGTGCATATACAGATACATTTGTATCTGACTGTAAACTGTAAGGATAAAATTAATTAATTTCAGCAATCTTTCAAGTTCATATATTATGTTATGCAGCTAACTCACTACAGTTAATTGATCTTTATATTCTTTAGTGACTAAGCTATATACATTGACACAGGAAATTGTGAGAATGCCAGCCGTGGAGAAATGCCTATTTTGGAAGGGCATTTGACCCCAGAGCAGGGCAAGTGAGAGGAGGATGGGTGATAGAGAGGTTAAGGGGCGGGCACATAGGGGAGACCTTAAAGGGACATGAAACCCACATTTTTTTCTTTCATAATTTAGGAAAAACATGCAATTTTAAACAACATTTCAATTTACTTATTTTATCTTATTTGCTTCATTTTCTTGATATCCTGTGTTTAAAAGCATATCTAGATATGCTCAATCGCTCCTGATTGGTGGCTGCACATAGATGCCTCGTGTGATTGGCTCACACATGTGCATTGCTATTTCTTCAACAAAGGATATCTAAAGAATGAAGCAAATTAGATAATAGAAGTAAATTGTAATGTTGTTTAAAATTATATTCTCTATCTGAATCATAAAAGAAAAAATTGGGGTTTCATGTCCCTTTAAGAGACTGTGAGCAGGAAGTAGGCTCATCTTCTATCCGGATCTGACGGTGAGAAGAAGCTCTGGCATCTTTTCACCTGCATCAAGCCCGGTGCTTACCTGCTCACATGTCTGACTTCCAGGAGCTGTTTACTGCAGCTGCTGTCAGGGAGAGAGGTCCTCGGTGGCTGCTGGCAATGAAAAAATCTGAGAGAACTGAGAGAGAATTTAGTAGATTTTAGCCACTGTGTTCAGTAGTTCTGGCAACACATGCAGGCTCCTGAGCTTATTTCCCCAGCATTTCAACAAAGGATACCAAGAAAACAAAGACATTTTGATAATAGAAGTAAATTGGAAAGTTGTTTAAAATTGTATGCTCTATCTGAATCATGAAATAAAAATTTGGGGTTTCATGTTTGTTTAAAGGGATATGAAACCCCAAAATTTTGATTAGATTAGCTTTGTTCCCAATATATTCTGTGTTGAAGAGATACCTGGGTAGGCATCCGGAGCACAACATGGCAGGAAATAGTGCTGCTGATATCTAGTGCTCTTGCAAATGGATATACTTCTTGCAAAACTGCTGCTATATAGTGCTCCAGAAATGGGTGCACCCATAGCATACGTCCCTGCTTTTCAAAACAAGGTACCAAGAGAACGAAGAAAAATTGATAATAGAAGTAAATTAGAAAGTTGTTTAAAAGTTGTTTGCTCTATCTGAATTATGAAATGTTTCATATCCCTTTAAAGGGACACTATAACCAAAATTTTTCTTTCGTGATTCAGATTGAGCATGAAATTTTAAGCAACTTTCTAATTTACTCCTATTATCAAATTTTCTTCCTTCTCTTGGTATCTTTATTTGAAATGCAAGAATGTAAGTTTAGATGCCGGCCCATTTTTGGTGAACAACATGGGTTGTCCTTGCTGATTGGTGGATAAATTCATCTACCAATAAAAAAGTGCTGTCCAGAGTACTGAAACCAAAAAAAAGCTTAGATGCCTTCTCTTTAAAATAATGATAGCAAGAGAATGAAGAAAAATTGAAAATAGGAGTAAATTAGAAAGTTGCTTAAAATTTCATGCTCAATCTGAATCACGAAAGAAAAATTTTGGTTACAGTGACCCTTCAAGGTCTTACTGAATATGTTATGCTGTTGGAACATTGCAAAACACCTTGTGCAGCTCACTTGTTTATACTGCAAGGCCCATTTTACATAGAAAACTATACAAAATCCAATTGTAGGTTCTCAAATTACTAAATACTCTGCTAAAAAATATACTGTACTGCTTTTGTCCCTGCTTTCTATCTAATAATGAATTGACTGCCTATTAGTGATTTAGAACCTTCAATACAAATGTGTTTACCAGACACCCTATCTATTCTGCTGTTTGTGGGATAGTTTCATATTGGGAGCTCTGTATATATAGACCTGCCTGCTGTTGTCGCTAAAGAGTGACACTGTGGATCTCCGAGGAAGCGTATCAGATCCCTTGAGTGCTAGCTCATTTGAGACCAGAATATTAATCTCTGTACCTCATAATAAATTGGTAGTATTTGATTTCAACTTTACGGAGCTGAGTTTCTCCTCTTCATTGTTGTCCTTGAAGCTGGACACTGTTGAGCCACAGTGCTGAGCACATGAACCCTACCTCTACATTCTACAACCACCCATGGCCTGTCGTGACTCCACTCTAGTCCATATTAACTCCACTCAAGAGTAGCCAAAACCAACCACAAGCCTTCCAGTCCCATGTTTAGGGTTACCACCTTTAGTTCAGGTCAAACCGGAACAATCTTGCGCCGTGCACAGCACAGCAAAAATATGTTAGCAGAGTACACACTATGGGGCATATTTATTATTGTGCGTGCGGACATGATCCGATATAGTGGATCATGTCCGCTGCACATCGATAAACACCGACAGCATACGCTCTCTGCATTGCAATGCCGCCCCCTACAGATTGGCGGCCGCTAGCAGGGGGTGTCAATCAACCCTATCGTATTCAATCGGGTTGATTTCTGGCGATTTCTGTCTGTGGCCTCAGAGCAGGCGGACAGGTTATGGAGCAGCGGTCTTTAGCCTTCAAACACGGGGCATCAAGCTCTGTACGGAGCTTGTTAAATATGCCCCTATGCATATTAGCACATAAACACAAACTCACACGTAGATATTCACACTCTCACTCACTCTCACACACACTCTCTCACATGCACACTCTCTCTCCCCAACTCACTCTCACACACACTAATACACTCTAACACACTCACATACTCTCTCACACACAAAGACACTAACGTTCTCACACAAACACAAACTCTCTCTCACACACAATCTAAATGACACACACAAAAAATACACTATTTGTTTTAACGCACAGACTTACACACACAGAAAAACACTGTCAAACACAAAGACACTGACACTATAACATAAAACACAAATACACTTACACTATCACGCAAAACACAAAGACACTGACACTATAACACAAAACACAAATACACATACACTATCACGCAAAACACAAAGACACTGACACTATAACACAAAACACAAATACACATACACTATCACACAAAACACAAATACACATACACTATCACACACAGACACACTACCACACAAAGACACACACACACAAGAAAGTACTAACTGTAGGCCGTTGTAGTATGTTGCAAATGCACAATGCCATCTTTTTTGGGCTGTGGTTGCTTTTTTCACCAAACCCAAAAATGTTCCTGTCCGGGTCTTACTCAGCTTCAAACCTGTACACACAAATGGAAACCCAGACAGGTTGCAACCCTACACCTTTTACTGACCAGGGAATTTCAAACATGCTTTAGGAGTTAAACTTCACACAGATCTTTTTTTACAAATTTATATTGATATAAGGCCATTTGATAAAAAAAAATGAAATCCCACTTACAATTTCACAAGATTATAATCAATACATATAAACGAACATGTGCTAATGTAACAGCTGTTAAACCATCAGTTATTCAACAGACCAAAATGTAATGGAATTAGCTTTTGAATTGATATGTAAGAAAATAATTGCTAATAAATAATAATGTAATAAAGGAACAAATTTGCTTCTTTGATCTGATAACATTATTATTTTTTTAATTGCACACACTATGTTAATTTCAACTTTACTGTCCCTTTAATATAAAATAATATAGATGTATTTTTATAAAGATGGTTCTACACCCAGCTCCTCTCTACAGCTTGTTTAAGGAAGAGTTTTAATGATAAATAAAATTGCTTTTATGTTAATGATTTCTTGGAATTTGATGACTTCAAAATACTGTTGAATGTATTAAATATTTTACTATGTTTGAGTTTCTAGACAGTTGGTCATATATAAAGCAAAACTTGATGTTTTAATATATAAACTTACATTTGAGTTAAGAATTTTTAAAATGCAATAAAGATATTTACTATACTATTTTTCTTAGGTATAGACATTATCGTATACTTTATATCTTGATCTTCCAGATGTTTTGTAAGGGATGGAACTAAACTTATCTGGTATTCTCACTATACTCATAAACATTTCTTCCTCACTAACATTTATAGTTATTAACACATAATAGGAGGATGGTTTTACCTCCGTTCTGCAACATGACCTTTTTCCTCCTAGTCAGGCAAATTAGTCTCATCTTCAGGACTGAAATGCACCCAAGATCCCACCTGACCTTCTGCAAAGATTTAGGCATCATGAAAGTAGCAGGGAGATCCCCATAGCTCCTGCTATTGCAGTGAGAGTCTTCACTGGGCTGCAAACATACTGCGGAGGCAAGGCCTGCCCATACCTGCCTCACATATAAAAGGATCCCTTTGTTTTAAAGTAATGGATAGA
The DNA here is from genome assembly GCF_027579735.1 of Bombina bombina. Taxonomy (NCBI): domain Eukaryota; kingdom Metazoa; phylum Chordata; class Amphibia; order Anura; family Bombinatoridae; genus Bombina; species Bombina bombina. The sequence continues at coordinate 833,542,087 of NC_069504.1, read as the reverse complement.
AAGTAAACCAGTCTTTCTTCCCTCTGTCAAATCAATAGCTGCTTAAAGTTAACCCCTCTGTGCCCAGTAGTTTCCAAAGCACCAACTGCAATAAAGCACTGGATTCTCTTTATGTAGTGAGTAATACTGAATAATTATTTGGCTGCATTATAAAATCTTTCAAAAATCAGTCAGTAAAACCAGTTCAATTTAAAGGTGTGAGCATAGAATAAAAATGTATATATTCGTATGTAGTATTTCAAAAGGGCTCAGAAGAAAGTAAAGCTGTAGAACAAAAGGTTATGCTAAATAGATTGAAAGTGGTCCAATTTGGAATACAATGGGAAAAGAAATTCACAAAACAGTTATGGAATCAAGAAGTTGCTTTGCAGCTTGTAGAAATAGCAGATAATAATGGGAGAATGCTATATATAACCTCTCTCCCTTTAATATAGGTGTGTATAAATAAATAAATAAATAAATAGATAATATAAATATATATATATATATATATATATATATACACACACACAATATTTATATATACATGTGTGTGTGTGTGTGTGTATATATATATATATATATATATATATATATATATATATATATAAACAGAAAAACACAGCAACAGACTGCACTCTCAAACTGGACAGGGTACACATCCCATGACCCTGCAAAACTCACAGCCAACAGCCCAGGGTGCTCACCAGCACTCACAGCCAACTACACAGCTTTCAGTGACTCAGACAGTCAACTCCGGACTAGCCTGGGTGCAAAGCCCAAAGGGAAAATTACAAAACAAAATTATTAACACAACACGTAGAAAGTCTTGCACTCTCTTGCAAGCAAACAGCTAGATTAAAAGCAAAATAGAAGACTTAGTTACAGCATTTGGCCAAATGATGGCAGGCCCAGGACTACATCAAGGTCACTTCCTAACTGCGTCCCTAACCTATAGTCACATAAAACATGCCTTCAACCAAAAACTCTGAGATACAAACAAGGGTGACATAAGCACTTTTTAATTTCCCTTTTGTCATTTTGTATGTGTCTAGGGAAATTACAAAGAGCCTGTGTCACCCTTGCTTGTATCTCAGTGTGTTGGTTGAAGGCATGCATTGTGTGGCTGTAGGTTTGGGACCCAGGGAGGATGAGAACATGGGCATGTTAAAAGATAGACTATATATGATGACTCACAGGTTTATGCTGAGACAATCTCCCTCAAGATACATTTTTTTTTGGTTTGTATAAGAAAGGGCTAAGGTTTTATAAAGGAATCACACAGGTGTAACTAACATACATGATTAAGGGCCATTAGGCACAAAACATTGCTGTTTGCTTTTTGTTTGCACCAGAGCTGTGAAGTTTTAAATAAAATGGCTTGGAAGTTTTAACAAGAGAACAACAGTGGTGCTGTGAAATATTGCAAAGGACAAAAATATTGGTACTCAACCTAATATTTTGTAGCACAGCCTTTGGAGACAATTTTGGCCCACTCTTCATGAGCAAACTGCTCCAAATCTCAGGTTTGATGTCTTTTCCCTACTGCGAGTTTCAGCTCTTTCCATAGCTGTTCGATGGGATTTAGATGTGGACTCATAGAAGGTTACTTCAGAATGTTCCAATGTTTTCATCTCATTCATTCTTAGGGGCTTTTTGAGGTATGTTTTGGATCACTATACTGCTGGAGGACCCATAACCTGAGACTGAGACACAGCTTTCTAACACTGGGCAGTACATCTCGCTCCAGAATGCCTTGATAGTGTTCTAATTTAATTGTGCCCTGCACATATTCTAGGCACCCAGTACCAAAGGAAGCAAAACAACCCCAAAACTTTACTGAGCCTCCTCCATATTTCACGCTAGGGATTGTGTTCTTTTATTTAAAAGCTCTTTTTTTTCTTCTGTAAACATGGAATTCTTGGGATTTGCCAAAAAGCTCTACCTTTTGTTCTCACAGAAAGACTGTGGCTTATCAGGATGCATTTTGGAAAACTCGAGTCACAAATTTTTGTGTTTCTCTCTTAGAAGTGGGGTCTTCCTAGGTCTTCTGCCGTGGAGCCCATTTTCATTCAAACAACGACAGACAGTGCGACTTGAAACTGTTGCACCTTGAAATTCAATGTCAGCTTGGATCTGTGTTGAAGTTGTCCATGGTAATTTCTCTACCATTCAAACAATCTTTCTCATCATTCTTTGGTCAATTTTCTACTTGCGGCCACATTCAGGTGTGTTGACTACAGTCCCATTTGCCTTAAATAATATTGGCAACAGTGCTCACAGAAACATCACGCTCTTTAGAGATGGTCTTGTAGCCTTAATGTTGACCATGCTTTGCTATTACCTTCTTTGTAGCCTTAGACATCACTCCTTCTCTTTTTCATGTTCTGTGTGATACACACAGTGACACACAACAGTAGAGTGAGTAATTTTCTCCATTTAAACTGGCTGAACGAGTGATTATAAGATTGAAAATCCCTGTGATACTAATTAAAAGAGAATAGTTTGCTTTAAGTATGACTACAAAACAATTATTTTATGTAACTTTTAAAGGGACTCATTAGAATTGTCCAGGCCATTTTAAAATGTCTTTATAGAATAAGCAAGAATTGTCCTCAATGTATGGATGACAAAAGATATTTTAATTTCAACACTTTTTCAGTGCAAATTATGCATTATTTGATTAAAATGTAAGGGTTCCAATACTTTTGTCCACATGTTTATATCTTAAAGCAATTCAACTCATCTCACTTCTCAGTGAAGTCTAATTCTTTTAGCATATTAATGTCCTTGAGTAATGGCGAGGCACTTCTATCTCTGGCATCAACAGGGAGAGATTACTCCAGAGATTTGCATTTTTATCCCATATTCTCCAGTTGTATAAAAATAGCCATATTTTTAATTATACAAGGTAAGCAGTTGCCTAGAACACCTCCCCTCTTCCTGGTTGCTTAGGTGGTAAAACTTTGCAATTCATTACCATCATAATATATTTTGTGCTCTGCACATTTTGCTGACAGAACAACAAGTCAGAAGTTGTTTTAGAGAAAATATCAGATCTTAAAGGGACACTAAACCCATTTTTTTTCTTTCATGACTCAGATAGAGAATACAAATTTAAACAACATTCCAATTTACTTCTATTATTTATTTAGCTTCATTTTTTAGATATCCTTTATGGAAGAAATAGAAATGTACATCAGTGAGCCAATCACACAAGGCTTCTAAGTGCAGCAACCAATCAGCAGCTACTTGAGCCTATCTAGATATGCTTTTCAGCAATGAATATCAAGAGAATAAAACCAATTAGATAATAGAAGTAAATTAGAAAGTTGTTTAAAATTGCATGCTCTTTCTAAATCACGAAAGAAAAAATTGGGTTTCATGTCCCTTTAAGAAGTTATAGGGACACTAAAGTTAAAATTAAACTTTGCCAATTCAAATAGAGCATACAATTTTATGAGACTGTCCATTTTACTTCCATTATAACATTGTGCACAGTCTTTTTATATGCACACTTGCTGAGGACCAGCTCCTACAATAAAACTTGTTTCATGAAAAAGTGGCAAAAAAAAAAAAAAAAAATATTACAGTTATTTTTCTAAATATAGCTAAAAAGTGCATATTACAAACTCAAGGAGTTTTATGCCCTTTTAAAAAGGATGTAAACTATTAAATGCAGACTATAGTACATAATGTAAAATTATTCAGAGTGGATTTGTGATGTTGAGCAGTCATATAAGATCATCATTGAGTGAAGACACCTGCCTTATTTCCTAATATCAAATCCATGAGGCATATTTAAGAAATGTCTTGCGGACCTGATCCGACAGTGCGGATCAGCTCCGCAAGACATTGCTAAATGCGGAGAGCAATACGCTCGCCGCATTTAACATTGCACCACCAGCTCACAAGAGCTGCTGGTGCAACGCCGCCCCCTGCAGACTCGCGGCCAATGGGCCGCTAGCAGGGAGCTGTCAATCAACCCGATCGTACTCCATCGGATTGAATTGTTGCGATTCCTGTCCGCCTGCTCAGAGCTGAAAACTCGCCAGAAACACGGGCCGTCAAGCTCCTTTCGGAGCTTGATAGATAGGCCCCTATCTCTGCTTTGTAAAAACACATCTCCAAGACAAAGGATGGACCATTAATTACATATATATATAAAATTCTCTCACAATCTGCAAGACTTCTTTATTTAATGATTAAATTATTTATTAATGATTTTTTATTTTTTTATTTTCCATTTTATTTACTTCCCATAGCTCAGTTTTCAATTATATTAAATTTTTTATTTTAATGTTATATTTGTTATAATGTTATATAGCCGAATTAAAAAATAAATAAATCTCAGAATCACATAAAATCCGTTACAAGTTAAATAGAAAATAAAACTTATTTTGCCATAAAGTTCTACCTTTTAAGTCACCAGGTTATTCATATGGCTATGTATATAAAATGTAAGTGGATCCTGAGTATGATCGTTCCACCTCGGCATTATATTGTGTTCATGTAGCCGTATACTGATAGAGGCCCTGATTTTCAAAACCTCAGGTGAGACATTATAAAATGATCCTCCAACTGTACGCGATCCCTAGTAAAATTTTGAAAAGGCAGATTTTGCTTTACTTCTCCAAGGGGCGTTTCCAATATTTCTGTATGTGAAGGAGAGACAAGCCCAAAGCAATATAGTACTGCATGACATGAGTGTTCTGCTGCATTTACACTTTGTGCTTTGTATTTTTTTATCAATGTACACTTTTATTACATTTAAACTTTGCACTTTCTATTTTTAATTTTATTTTGTATACAGCAGTTTATTTAGGACTGAGATTTTACAAATTCTGATTATGTGAAAAACTTTGGAATGTAAAAATATTCATAGCTACCTTCTGGTTTAGCGCAGTTGGTCTAATGCGTGTCGGGTTATTGCGCAAGCAATAAGTGTTAGTTTTTTTTTATTCAGCTCTCTCCATTTAAGTCCTTAGGGGAGAAGACATTAGTGCAGTCACGATGTCTAAAGTCCTAAAGTTAGATCACATCGGGTTTCGCTTGCGCGCTTTAAAGTTTTAATATGCATGCTAACCCAGCCGGCTTATTTGAGTAGAAATAAAAAAAGCCAAACCACGTAACTTGTAATCGAGCTCTATATGTTTTCATTGTGTCCATTTACAGATATCCACGAACATTGGACATTTATTGGATTCCTTATCTGCCATATTTCTGACTTACATTGGGTTATTTTATTTTAAACATGATTGTTTTATGTTATACCTTTATCGTGTTTTACCCGATTTTCACTTTTTGTCACTTTGTGAGTTAACATTTTGTTTATTCTTGTAAGGTCATAAGTTACTCATCAAGTGGTTTGAGAATTCATAGGAAAATAGTGCTATATAAATAATATAACTATGTAAGTGACTAATTTTGTCTTCCTAATACCTCCAGGAGGAACTCCAGCTGCTTTCTTAAGAGCCTTCACCCACTCCTCCATCTCACTTTGTGAATTTGCCATTAGCACATAGGAATCAGAAATGGGTTTATTCTGCTCTGTGCTGGTTCCTGAAAATACAATTAAACGAAGCAAAAAGAGGTTAACGGGCATGAAATACACAAAAAAAAATCATGGATCAAAATTTATATTACAGGTTTTAGACATTTTTCTGAAGTTTGAAGGAATGTAGACATGTGCAGCCGCAAAAAATTCGGTTCGGATCGATTCGGACCGATTCGAATTTCGTTTCGGATCGATTCAAATTCGGAAGAAATCGAATGAATTAGTTTCTGATTCATTCTGATTCTTTCGCATTCGTTAGAAATTCGGTTAGATTCGGTTCGAATCGATTTGGAATTTCGGCATTTCGGTGGGATGTGCTGTGTATTACACTAGTATACTGTTCAATACTAGTGTAATACACGGCCATCCGAATCCATCCGAATCTACCGAATAAATTCAAATCGATTCGGATTTATTTGGTAGATTCGGCACTACCGCAATTCGGAAATTCGAATCGATCCGAATCCCGAATTCGGCAAAATTCGTCCGAATTTCGATTCGGACCGAACCGAATCGCACATGTCTAGATTTCAGTAATATGTAGTTGCAACAAGAAACAGGTACAAATTACATTACAATTTCAAAATCAAAATGTATATTGACATTAACTTTTTTTATAATTAAATAAACAATGAGCTGGTATTGGAACTATAAAAAAAAACAAGAAATTTACCTGATAAATTTATTTCTCTTGTAGTGTATCCAGTCCACGGATCATCCATTACTTATGGGATATTAACTCCTCCCCAACAGGAAGTGCAAGAGGATTCACCCAGCAGAGCTGCTATATAGCTCCTCCCCTAACTGCCATTACCAGTCATTCGACCGAAAACATGCAGAGAAAGGAAAACCATAGGGTGCAGTGGTGACTGTAGTTTAATGGAAAAATTACCTGCCTTAAAGTGACAGGGCGGGCCGTGGACTGGATACACTACAAGAGAAATAAATTTATCAGGTAAGCATAAATTATGTTTTCTCTTGTTAAGTGTATCCAGTCCACGGATCATCCATTACTTATGGGATACCAATACCAAAGCTAAAGTACACGGATGACGGGAGGGACAGGCAGGCTCTTTATACGGAAGGAACCACTGCCTGAAGAACCTTTCTCCCAAAAAAACAGCCTCCGAAGAAGCAAAAGTGTCAAATTTGGAAAATTTGGAAAAAGTATGAAGAGAAGACCAAGTTGCAGCCTTGCAAATCTGTTCAACAGAAGCCTCATTCTTAAAGGCCCAAGTGGAAGCCACAGCTCTAGTAGAATGTGCTGTAATTCTTTCAGGAGGCTGCTGTCCAGCAGTCTCATAGGCTAACCGTATTATGCTACGAAGCCAAAAGGAGAGAGAGGTAGCCAAAGCTTTTTGACCTCTCCTCTGACCAGAATAAACGACAAACAGGGAAGACGTTTGTCGAAAATCCTTAGTTGCCTGTAGATAAAATTTCAGGGCACGGACTACATCTAGATTGTGTAGCAGACGTTCCTTTTTCGAAGAAGGATTAGGACACAAAGATGGAACCACAATCTCTTGATTGATATTCCTGTTAGTGACCACCTTAGGTAGGAACCCAGGTTTAGTACGCAGAACTACCTTGTCTGAATGAAAAATCAGATAAGGAGAATCACAATGTAAGGCAGATAACTCAGAGACTCTTCGAGCCGAGGAAATCGCCATTAAAAACAGAACTTTCCAAGATAACAACTTGATATCAATGGAATGAAGGGGTTCAAACGGAACCCCCTGTAAAACATTAAGAACTAAGTTCAAACTCCATGGTGGAGCAACAGTTTTAAACACAGGCTTGATCCTAGCTAAAGCCTGACAAAAAGCTTGAACGTCCGGAACTTCTGACAGACGTTTGTGTAAAAGAATGGACAGAGCTGAAATCTGTCCCTTTAAGGAACTAGCGGATAAACCCTTTTCTAAACCTTCTTGTAGAAAAGACAATATCCTCGGAATCCTAACCTTACTCCATGAGTAACTCTTGGATTCGCACCAATATAAGTATTTGCGCCATATCTTATGGTAAATCTTTCTGGTAACAGGCTTCCTAGCCTGTATTAAGGTATCAATAACTGACTCAGAAAAACCACGTTTTGATAAAATCAAGCGTTCAAATTCAGCTTCAGAGAAATTAGATTTTGATGTTTGAAGGGACCCTGGATCAGAAGGTCCTGTTTCAGAGGTAGCGACCAAGGTGGACAGGATGACATGTCCACTAGATCTGCATACCAAGTCCTGCGTGGCCATGCAGGCGCTATTAGAATCACTGATGCTCTCTCCTGTTTGATTCTGGCAATCAATCGAGGAAGCATCGGGAAGGGTGGAAACACATAAGCCATCCCGAAGGTCCAAGGTGCTGTCAAAGCATCTATCAGAACCGCTCCCGGATCCCTGGATCTGGACCCGTAACGAGGAAGCTTGGCGTTCTGTCGAGACGCCATGAGATCTATCTCTGGTTTGCCCCAACGTCGAAGTATTTGGGCAAAGACCTCCGGATGAAGTTCCCACTCCCCCGGATGAAAAGTCTGACGACTTAAGAAATCCGCCTCCCAGTTCTCCACTCCCGGGATGTGGATTGCTGACAGGTGGCAAGAGTGAGACTCTGCCCAGCGAATTATCTTTGATACTTCCATCATTGCTAGGGAGCTTCTTGTCCCTCCCTGATGGTTGATGTAAGCTACAGTCGTGATGTTGTCCGACTGAAACCTGATGAACCCCCGAGTTGTTAACTGGGGCCAAGCCAGAAGGGCATTGAGAACTGCTCTCAATTCCAGAATGTTTATTGGTAGGAGACTCTCCTCCTGATTCCATTGTCCCTGAGCCTTCAGAGAATTCCAGACAGCGCCCCAACCTAGTAGGCTGGCGTCTGTTGTTACAATTGTCCAGTCCGGCCTGCTGAATGGCATTCCCCTGGACAGATGTGGCCGAGAAAGCCACCATAGAAGAGAATTTCTGGTCTCTTGATCCAGATTCAGAGTAGGGGACAAGTCTGAGTAATCCCCATTCCACTGACTTAGCATGCACAATTGCAGCGGTCTGAGATGTAGGCGTGCAAAGGGTACTATGTCCATTGCTGCTACCATTAAGCCGATCACCTCCATGCATTGAGCTACTGACGGGTGTTGAATGGAATGAAGGACACGGCATGCATTTTGAAGCTTTGTTAACCTGTCTTCTGTCAGGTAAATCTTCATTTCTACAGAATCTATAAGAGTCCCCAAGAAGGGAACTCTTGTGAGTGGAAAGAGAGAACTCTTCTTTTCGTTCACCTTCCATCCATGCGACCTTAGAAATGCCAGTACTAACTCTGTATGAGACTTGGCAGTTTGAAAGCTTGAAGCTTGTATCAGAATGTCATCTAGGTACGGAGCTACCGCAATTCCTCGCGGTCTTAGTACCGCCAGAAGAGCACCCAGAACCTTTGTGAAGATTCTCGGAGCCGTAGCCAATCCGAATGGAAGAGCTACAAACTGGTAATGCCTGTCTAGAAAGGCAAACCTTAGATACCGGTAATGATCTTTGTGAATCGGTATGTGAAGGTAAGCATCCTTTAAATCCACTGTGGTCATGTACTGACCCTTTTGGATCATGGGTAAAATTGTCCGAATAGTTTCCATTTTGAACGATGGAACTCTTAGGAATTTGTTTAGGATCTTTAAATCCAAGATTGGCCTGAAAGTTCCCTCTTTTTTGGGAACCACAAACAGATTTGAGTAAAACCCTTGTCCTTGTTCCGACCGCGGAACCGGATGGATCACTCCCATTAATAAAAGATCTTGTACGCAGCGTAGAAACGCCTCTTTCTTTATTTGGTTTGTTGACAACCTTGACAGATGAAATCTCCCTCTTGGGGGAGAGAATTTGAAGTCTAGAAGGTATCCCTGAGATATGATCTCTAACGCCCAGGGATCCTGGACATCTCTTGCCCAAGCCTGGGCGAAGAGAGAAAGTCTGCCCCCCACTAGATCCGTTCCCGGATCGGGGGCCCTCGATTCATGCTGTTTTAGGGGCAGCAGCAGGTTTCCTGGCCTGCTTGCCCTTGTTCCAGGACTGGTTAGGTCTCCAGCCTTGTCTGTAGCGAGCAACAGCTCCTTCCTGTTTTGGTGCAGAGGAAGTTGATGCTGCTCCTGCTTTGAAATTACGAAAGGAACGAAAATTACACTGTCTAGCCTTAGGTTTGGCTCTGTCTTGAGGCAGGGCATGGCCTTTACCTCCTGTAATGTCAGCGATAATTTCTTTCAACCCGGGCCCGAATAAGGTCTGCCCTTTGAAAGGTATATTAAGCAATTTAGATTTAGAAGTAACGTCAGCTGACCAGGATTTTAGCCACAGTGCTCTGCGTGCCTGAATGGCGAATCCGGAATTCTTAGCCGTAAGTTTAGTTAAATGTACTACGGCATCTGAAATAAATGAGTTAGCTAACTTAAGGGCTTTAAGCTTGTGTGTAATCTCATCTAATGGAGCTGATTCAAGTGTCTCTTCCAGAGACTCAAACCAAAATGCTGCTGCAGCCGTGACAGGCGCAATGCATGCAAGAGGTTGCAATATAAAACCTTGTTGAACAAACATTTTCTTAAGGTAACCCTCTAACTTTTTATCCATTGGATCTGAAAAGGCACAGCTATCCTCCACCGGGATAGTGGTACGCTTAGCTAAAGTAGAAACTGCTCCCTCCACCTTAGGGACCGTTTGCCATAAGTCCCGTGTGGTGGCGTCTATTGGAAACATCTTTCTAAATATCGGAGGGGTGAGAACGGCACACCGGGTCTATCCCACTCCTTAGTAACAATTTCAGTAAGTCTCTTAGGTATAGGAAAAACGTCAGTACTCGCCGGTACCGCAAAATATTTATCCAACCTACACATTTTCTCTGGTATTGCAACTGTGTTACAATCATTCAGAGCCGCTAACACCTCCCCTAGTAATACACAGAGGTTTTCCAGCTTAAATTTAAAATTTGAAATATCTGAATCCAGTTTGTTTGGATCAGAACCGTCACCCGCAGAATGAAGCTCTCCGTCCTCATGTTCTGCAAATTGTGACGCAGTGTCTGACATGGCCCTAATATTATCAGCGCACTCTGTTCTCACCCCAGAGTGATCACGCTTACCTCTTAGTTCTGGTAATTTAGCCAAAACTTCAGTCATAACAGTAGCCATATCCTGTAATGTGATTTGTAATGGCCGCCCAGATGTACTCGGCGCTACAATATCACGCACCTCCCGAGCGGGAGATGCAGGTACTGACACGTGAGGCGAGTTAGTCGGCATAACTCTCCCCTCGTTGTTTGGTGAAATATGTTCAATTTGTACAGATTGACTTTTATTTAAAGTAGCATCAATACAGTTAGTACATAAATTTCTATTGGGCTCCACTTTGGCTTTAGCACATATAGCACAGATATCTTCCTCTGAATCAGACATGTTTAACACACTAGCAAATAAACTAGCAACTTGGAAATACTTTTCAAGTAATTTACTATAATATGAAAACGTACTGTGCCTATAAGAAGCACAGAAAAAGTTATGACAGTTGAAAATTAATAAACTGAAAAGTTATAGCATCATATCTTTGTAAAAAAACACAATTTTAGCAAAGGATTGCTCCCATTAGCAAAGGATAACTAACCCTGATAGCAGAAAAAAAAAAAAATAAATACAGAAATAAACGTTTTTTTATCACAGTCAACTACAATCTCACAGCTCTGCTGTGAGTGATTACCTCCCTCAAAACAAGTTTTGAAGACCCCTGAGTTCTGTGGAGATGAACCGGATCATGCAGGGAAGACAATAAACTTCTGACTGAATCTCCCCCTCACACATAACAGTGAGAGAGATCAGTAAACTGTCATAAATTAAATAAAACGACTGCCAAGTGGAAAAAAAATAGTGCCCAAAACATTTTTTCACCCAGTACCTCAGAAAATTAAACGATTTTACATGCCAGCAAAAAACGTTTAACATTAATAAATTGAGTGTTATTAAAAAGCCTGTTGCTAGTCCCTGCAAATTAGGCTAAAGTTTTATGCATACAGTATAATTCCAGTGAAGTGCCATTCCCCAGAATACTGAAGTGTAAAATATACATACATGACAGCCTGATACCAGTTGCTGCTACTGCATTTAAGGCTGAGTTTACATTATATCGGTATGGCAGAATTTTCTCATCAATTCCATTGTCAGAAAATAATAAGCTGCTACATACCTCTTTGCAGATTAATCTGCCCGCTGTCCCCTGATCTGAAGTTTACCTCTCCTCAGATGGCCGAGAAACAGCAATATGATCTTAACTACTCCGGCTAAAATCATAGAAAAACTCAGGTAGATTCTTCTTCAAATTCTACCAGAGAAGGAATAACACACTCCGGTGCTATTATAAAATAACAAACTTTTGATTGAAGTTATGAAACTAAGTATAATCACCACAGTCCTCTCACACATCCTATCTATTCGTTGGGTGCAAGAGAATGACTGGTAATGGCAGTTAGGGGAAGAGCTATATAGCAGCTCTGCTGGGTGAATCCTCTTGCACTTCCTGTTGGGGAGGAGTTAATATCCCATAAGTAATGGATTATCCGTGGACTGGATACACTTAACAAGAGAAAATGGAGTTTAAGTGTACATAAACCCTAAGGGGTAGATTTATCATACCCTGGGCGGACATGATTCACTAAGGTGAATCATGTCCTCCCTGCATCGCTAAATGCTGACAGCATACGCTGCTTCATAAATCGGCCCCTAACAGTCAATATAGCCATTAATTAAAACATAACATTCAATTGAACAGAAATAAAATGAGATTAAAAATTGACTAAATGTGTTTTTTTTTTTTTTTTGAATATACAAGCTTAACAAAGGCCTGCGTATGGGCTGAAACACTTTTCAGCAATTGTTTTCAAATGTTGGTAGCTAAGTATTCAAACAAAGGTTCCTAAACTGGATTGAAATTGTTTAGAAAAAAGAAGCAAACATCTTTGTGAGTGCATACTATCTCCAATAAAATTATCCAATCTGCAGGACATTGTACCCCAACATTGAAGCACTTGAAAGTGATGTAGCATAGCTGTAAAAAGTGACTAGAAAATATTGAATGAACATCTCTATGTAAAGAAGCTTTCAGCAACCAATCGGGATGCTAGTCCCGAGACTTTCAAGAGAGAGTGCATATATTATGTGCATATCCATCTTCGGTTTAAGGAAGTTTACTATGAAATCTCACGAGATTTCAGTGAAATCCCATGAGATCACAGTAAAGCAAAGTTTGAGCTAGGATTGCCATTCAGCCCATATTTTACCAACATGGCTGGTATTTTTAAGGTTCAGGACAAAGTTAATATATATATATATATATATATATATATATATATATATATATATATATATATATATATATATATATATGTATACCACAGCCAAACTGTATGCTAATGAGCATGGCTGGTATTTTTTTGGCTTAGTGTGAACTGGTGAATGGTGATGACGCTGATTGTCTGTTTTTTCAACATGCAGAGGATGCATATAACGAGTAGCTCTGGATCACGTAGCACTTAATCTTGTGAGCTGAAGAAATTTTGAGGTAAAATATCTTCCTTTTTAACTTAGAGATGTTCATGTGATATTGTCTAATCAGATTTTTACAGTTTTGTGCATCACTTTCAAGTGATTTAGCACATAAGTAATATGTCCCTTTAATTAAACTTGATCTCCTTAACAATTTTTTTAATAAAATGTGAAACTAAAAATATATAAACATGCAACAAATGTAAACAATATGGGCTAGATTACGAGTGGAGCGCAAAGTTGTGCTTCCGCGAGCTTGATATTTACGCTCCACTCGTAATACCTGCGCATGCAATTGTGCACTGGTATTTGAAGTGGCCAGCAATGCAAACCAGACCTCGCATTTGCATTGCTAGGAAGATTTTGCACTCAATAGAGCGTGCTTCCATTGACTCCAATGAGAGCCTCGTTCTCATGCCGTGAATATGTGAATATTACATTAAAACATATATATATATATATATATATATATATATATATATATATATATATATATATTTATATATATATAGTATATATGGTAAATACTGAAGATTTATAAGGAACTGAAAGTTTTCTCAGCAGTTATTCATAGAAATGTTGCAATGTACAAATAATTATACTAAAAGCCTTAAAGGGACCGTCAACTCAAAAAAATGTATTGTTTAAAAAAGGTAAATAACCCCTTTATTACCCATTTCCCAGTTTTGCACAGCCAACATAGTTATATTAATATACTTTTAACCTCTGTGATTTCCTTGTATCTAAGCCTCTTTTGACAGCCCCCTGATCACATGACTTTTTATTTATTACCTATTGACTTGCTTTTTTAGCTGTGTTGTGCAGAACCCACGGGCATAAGCACAATCTTATCTATATGGCCCACATGAACTAGCAGTCTCCTGTTGTGAAAATCAAATAAAAAGCATGTGATTAAGAGGCTATCAATAGTGGCTTAGAAACAAGCAGAAATTTAGAGTTTTGAATGTTATAAAGTATATTAATATAACAATGTTGGTTGTGCAAAGCTTGGGAATGGGTGGTAAAGGAGTTATGTCATTTTTTAAACAATAACAATTGTAGTGTTGACTGTCCTTTTAACTGAAGCAACACTTGCTGTATTTATAAGCAATTGTAAAGCATACATTCCCATCTCTCCATGTAGAGTGTGCCCTGGAAAATGAAGAAAAAAAAGCTAAAATATTATTCTGTAACTTTTTGGAGTTGAAGAGACGGGCAGACATGATTTTTTCACTTTTGCTGCCAATATGCTGCCAACTCATCATTTGACAGTAACATGATTTGAGAAGAGGTAAAGCTAAACAGAAAAGTCTGATACAACTGGAAGCCCTAATTTGTTAGAGAATATAATGTTTACATTATTGTCTTTAGTTAATTATGAGGTGGATCACAATGCTTTAGAAAAACAAGTTTCTAATGATTTTCAATACTAAATTTACCATTAAAGTCTATGTAATTTTTGTAGAGAAATAATTGTGATTGACTCGTATGGGTTTAACCTCTGAAAACAATCATATCCTTTTAATCCCCATATAGTTTTCTGTCTCATATAAAACACAACTATAATAAATTATCCAATCACTCTTCACATCCCATCTTCAACTCTAACACTATCCTCTCTGGACTCTCGAGTCACCCTCTGTTCCTTTTCAATCCATCATCAATGCTTCCACCTGATGCATCTTTCCTCATCTGCGGCAAACAAAGCAACACTGCACCCTTCTGTATCTCTACTCTTATTTATAAATACTCTCTCACCCGCACACACAGTGTTGTGTTCAAGGGGGGGCACTAGACCCCCAGCATAATGGTTGGCCCCAACGGAGGTATTCTCTCACTATCCCACACCACTCTGCCTAGGATGGCACTAGCTCCACTTTAACACATCTGGCCCTGTGTAAACATCCCCCAACGCCACCCACAACACATCTGGCGACTGGTCCATCCTCTCATTAAGCCCTGCTCACTAATCGCAAGTGATCGTCCTGGAATTGTCCCCCTCCCCAAGATATTAATACTGGAGATACAACTGTACACACTCACACACAAACGCCCAGGACCTATTTCTTCCCTCTTCTCTCATTACTTCCTCACATTCACTTCTACGGGACTTTTTGGGACTTTTTTTTATAGTGAAACATGTTTTGTGGACTTCTCTACCTTACTAAACAAGATTTCTTAAAATTTTTGTTGTTTCAAGCATTCTTTAAAATACAATTGTTCCGGGATGCAACAATAAATTATTTATTTAATTCCCCACTCACAGACCAGTCTAGTCACACTGTGACACACTATTGGCTAGATTACAAGTGGCGCAGTATTCTTTTTTTAGTGATTATGAAAACTTTGATAGGATTTTCATTTTTGTGCTTGTTGGGTTGCGTTCATATTAAAAGTTATATATATATAAATCAATGGAGAAAAAAGGTGGAAAAAAACTAACACCCGAGATAGCCATAGCATTTTCGCATTCCCCACAGAAGTCAATGGAGAGTAAAAAAAATCTAATAAAATGTGAAATATTTACAGTAAATACATATTAAATATGAATATTGCATAAATATGTTTTATCATGATTTCAGCTACTTAATGGCAAATGGCTATATGACTGTAAATACATATATACACATATAAATACATTAATATATATGTACACATACATAAATATATATATATATATATATATATATACATACACGGTGGTTAACCTGGACTTCCGGTTGGAGGAGAGTGAAGCAAGTATACGCGCTCTGTAAGCTCTAGCAATTAGAGCTGGTTTTCTCCATACGCCCCACACGCCAAGCTCCTATTATCCAGAAGCAAGCAGCCGGTTTGGGGAGAAAATAGACGGCAGTTGTCAGTGATGGAAGTCAGGTTCGCCAGCAGAGGCCAGGTGACTCTGGCCACAAGCACAGGCGGCTATCAAGGAGCGGGGAGGTGACGTACATCTGCGGTAAGACAACGGATGAACGTGAGAGGCAATTTGGGACATTTCAGAAAAGCTGGGTGTTGGAACGAAGCCCGTGGTATAGGGTATCCACAGAGGAACCTGCAGAATATCGCTGCAATTTTTTGCCTAGGAGACGGAGGAGAGGTGTCTCATCCGGAACCGGGTAAGGAAGAAGCTGGTAAAGGACTTTGGAAGGAACACCCAAGACACCAAGGAAAAGCAGAGGAAACCTTGAGGAAACCGTCAGAAAAACCCCAAGAATTAAAACAAGAACATTTGTTCAACTTGTTGCCCCCCATGCCGCCTGTGCCTGGTTCGGAAAGTTTTTATGTGTTAGAACCTGGTCTTGCAGTAAAGTGGAACAGAGTGTATCTGTATATTTGTGCATAAAAGCAAATAACTTTCTCAGGAGACGTCCCAATAACTTTTAATAACATAAGATAACCCTGGTGAGGAAGTTAGTGCCGGGTGGTATAGAGTTATGGGAAAAGGACTCCACCAAGTACATTTTTTGCTTAGAAAAGGAAGTCTGCTCTGTCTGTGTTTTGAAGCTGCTTTGAAGGGTGCCCCTAAAAACTTAAAGTTATCCTGCTCTTAAGGCAAGAGTGTGGTAGTGTCTCAAACGGCAGTTTATAACAGAACGAGTATATTATAGCAGCCGAACAGAGAACCCTAAAATCACATTAAAGGACTGTCTTGGTTTCTTTCTTGTAAGAGAATCAGTGAATTGATCTAGGGGGAATGGAGTGAAGATAGAAGCCAGTTGAAATTCTGGTGGTAACCTAAATGATTAACCTGGACTCAGGGAAGACTTAAAGGGCCATTAAACCCAAAAAATGTCTTTCACGATTCAGATAGAGAATACAATTTTAAACAACATTCCAATTTACTTCTATTATCTAATTTGGGGCAATCTTTAGATATCCTTTGTTAAAGAAATAGCAATGCACATTGGTGAGCCAATCACATGAGGCATCTATGTGCAGCCACCAATCAGAAGCTACTGAGCCTATCTAGATATGCTTTTCAGGAAAGAATATCAAGTGAATGAAGAAAATTAGATAATAGAAGTAAATTAGAAAGTTGTTTAAAATGGTATTCTCTATCTGAATCATGAAATAAAAAAATTGGGTTTAATGTCCCTTTAAGGAAACATTGACAGTGTTTGTCTGCCACCAAACGAGGAGTTTGATCACCTTCTGAAATTGGCTTCCTTCCCTGATTGTAAAATATAGGGGGCTATAAGAATAAGAGTCCTCTGGCCTATAAATTAAGCCATATCCACAGTATATGTACAGGGAGTGCAGAATTATTAGGCAAATGAGTATTTTGACCACATCATCCTCTTTATGCATGTTGTCTTACTCCAAGCTGTATAGGCTCGAAAGCCTACTACCAATTAAGCATATTAGGTGATGTGCATCTCTGTAATGAGAAGGGGTGTGGTCTAATGACATCAGCACCCTATATCAGGTGTGCATAATTATTAGGCAACTTCCTTTCCTTTGGCAAAATGGGTCAAAAGAAGGACTTGACAGGCTCAGAAAAGTCAAAAATAGTGAGATATCTTGCAGAGGGATGCAGCACTCTTAAAATTGCAAAGCTTCTGAAGCATGATCATCGAACAATCAAGCGTTTCATTCAAAATAGTCAACAGGGTCGCAAGAAGCGTGTGGAAAAACCAAGGCGCAAAATAACTGCCCATGAACTGAGAAATGTCAAGCGTGCAGCTGCCAAGATGCCACTTGCCACCAGTTTGGCCATATTTCAGAGCTGCAACATCACTGGAGTGCCCAAAAGCACAAGGTGTGCAATACTCAGAGACATGGCCAAGGTAAGAAAGGCTGAAAGACGACCACCACTGAACAAGACACACAAGCTGAAACGTCAAGACTGGGCCAAGAAATATCTCAAGACTGATTTTTCTAAGGTTTTATGGACTGATGAAATGAAAGTGAGTCTTGATGGGCCAGATGGATGGGCCCGTGGCTGGATTGGTAAAGGGCAGAGAGCTCCAGTCCGACTCAGACGCCAGCAAGGTGGAGGTGGAGTACTGGTTTGGGCTGGTATCATCAAAGATGAGCTTGTGGGGCCTTTTCGGGTTGAGGATGGAGTCAAGCTCAACTCCTAGTCCTACTGCCAGTTTCTGGAAGACACCTTCTTCAAGCAGTGGTACAGGAAGAAGTCTGCATCCTTCAAGAAAAACATGATTTTCATGCAGGACAATGTTCCATCACACGCATCCAAGTACTCCACAGCGTGGCTGGCAGGAAAGGGTATAAAAGAAGAAAATCTAATGACATGGCCTCCTTGTTCACCTGATCTGAACCCCATTGAGAACCTGTGGTCCATCATCAAATGTGAGATTTACAAGGAGGGAAAACAGTACACCTCTCTGAACAGTGTCTGGGAGGCTGTGGTTGCTGCTGCACGCAATATTGATGGTGAACAGATCAAAACACTGACAGAATCCATGGATGGCAGGCTTTTGAGTGTCCTTGCAAAGAAAGGTGGCTATATTGGTCACTGATTTGTTTTTGTTTTGTTTTTGAATGTCAGAAATGTATATTTGTGAATGTTGAGATGTTATATTGGTTTCACTGGTAAAAATAAATAATTGAAATGGGTATATATTTGTTTTTTGTTAAGTTGCCTAATAATTATGCACAGTAATAGTCACCTGCACACACAGATATCCCCCTAAAATAGCTATAACTAAAAACAAACTAAAAACTACTTCCAAAACTATTCAGCTTTGATATTAATGAGTTTTTTGGGTTCATTGAGAACATGGTTGTTGTTCAATAATAAAATTAATCCTCAAAAATACAACTTGCCTAATAATTCTGCACTCCCTGTATATGGACATTTAATGTGGTATTTAAATATGTGAAAAAATAAGGTAGTGCTTAACAGTGTGAATAACTCGCAAAAAGAGTGTAATATTTGTCTTTAGCTTAAAGCCAGGGCAAAAATATGGTCTGCAAGATACTGGTTTAACAGGATAGGGCCTGTGTTGTTTGGTTCCTTGTAAATATTGTCTGAAGTATAAAGGCTTGTAGTGTAGATAAGAACTACAAAATATTTTCCTCAGATTGAAAGTATTAGCATATCAAGCCTGAGACAGAAGGGCCCACACAGCTTTCTATCAAGGATCAGAAACAGCTTGCGAAATACGCAATAGACCTTACAGGTAATAGATCAAAGATAGGGGAATAAAGCTGTTATAAGCAAAGGTAGTACTGTTGTAAAGAGCTGAAGAAATGGAAAAGAAAGGAGAAATAAGGGAAAAAAAATAAAATAAAAAATAAGAAGGTTAATGAAGACAACATATCAAAAGTTAGATCTGTTCTTTTTCTTTCTCCTTCCCTAAATATTTGACTGACATAGCTGAATACACTTTTTTTTTCTCGCACGTGCTACACCTGATTATTAGAAAAGTATTTGCAGTTATTTTTTACACACCCTTTTTTTTCCCTCACACCCTGTGCCCTCCAGCGGGACAGGAGACTTTATAAACATGCAGATATATGCCTGTATGCATATATACTTAACGTATACTATCACTTTTGGTAATATTTTCTCACCCAATATTTATAAAACACAAGTTTAATGGAAAAGTTTGTCACTAACACTAGATTAAAATCACTAGCTATGCCAGCTAAAAAAAACAGAAAAACTAAGGCCTAGATTTGGAGTTTGGCGTTAGCCGTGAAAACCAGCGTTAGAGGCTCCTAACGCTGGTTTTAGGCTACCTCCGGTATTTGGAGTCACTCAAAAAAGGGTCTAACGCTCACTTTCAGCCGCGACTTTTCCATACCGCAGATCCCCTTACGTAAATTGCGTATCCTATCTTTTCAATGGGATTTCTCTAACTCCGGTATTTAGAGTCGTGTCTGAAGTGAGCGTTAGAAATCTAACGACAAAACTCCAGCCGCAGGAAAAAAGTCAGTAGTTAAGAGCTTTCTGGGCTAACGCCGGTTTATAAAGCTCTTAACTACTGTGCTCTAAAGTACACTAACACCCATAAACTACCTATGTACCCCTAAACCGAGGTCCCCCCACATCGCTGCAACTCGATTAATTTTTTTTAACCCCTAATCTGCCGACCGCCAACTACGTTATCCTTATGTACCCCTAATCTGCTGCCCCTAACACCGCCGACCCCTATATTATATTTATTAACCCCTAATCTGCCCCCCACAACGTCGCCGCCACCTGCCTACACTTATTAACCCCTAATCTGCAGAGCGGACCGCACCGCTACTATAATTAAGTTATTAACCCCTAATCCGCCTCACTAACCCTATAATAAATAATATTAACCCCTAATCTGCCCTCCCTAACATCGCCGACACCTAACTTCAAACATTAACCCCTAATCTGCCGACCGGAGCTCACCGCTATTCTAATAAATGTATTAACCCCTAAAGCTAAGTCTAACCCTAACACTAACACCCCCCTAAATTAAATATAATTTAAATCTAACGAAATTAATTAAATCTTATTAAATAAATTATTCCTATTTAAAGCTAAATACTTACCTGTAAAATAAATCCTAATATAGCTACAATATAAATTATAATTATATTATAGCTATTTTAGGATTAATATTTATTTTACAGGCAACTTTGTAATTATTTTAACCATGTACAATAGCTATTAAATAGTTAAGAACTATTTAATAGTTACCTAGTTAAAATAATTACAAAATTACCTGTAAAATAAATCCTAACCTAAGTTATACTATCATTAAATTAATTAAATAAAATACCTACAATTACCTACAATTAAACCTAACACTACACTATCAATAAATAAATTAAATACAATTCCTACAAATAACTACAATGAAATAAACTAACTAAAGTACAAAAAATAAAAAAGAACTAAGTTACAAAAAATAAAAAAATATTTACAAACATAAGAAAAATATTTCAACAATTTTAAACTAATTACACCTACTCTAAGCCCCCTAATAAAATAACAAAGCCCCCCAAAATAAAAAAATTCCCTACCCTATTCTAAATTACTAAAGTTCAAAGCTCTTTTACCTTACCAGCCCTGAACAGGGCCCTTTGCGGGGCATGCCCCAAGAAGTTCAGCTCTTTTGCCTGTAAAAAAAAACATACAATACCCCCCCCAACATTACAACCCACCACCCACATACCCCTAATCTAACCCAAACCCCCCTTAAATAAACCTAACACTAAGCCCCTGAAGATCATCCTACCTTGTCTTCACCATGCCAGGTATCACCGATCCGTCCTGGCTCCAAAATCTTCATCCAACCCAAGCGGGGGCTGGCGATCCATCATCCGGTGGCTGAAGAGGTCCAGAAGAGGCTCCAAAGTCTTCATCCTATCCGGGAAGAAGAGGCGATCCGGACCGGCAACCATCTTGATCCAAGCGGCATCTTCTATCTTCATCCGATGACGACCGGCTCCATCCTGAAGACCTCCACCGCGGACCCATCTTCTTCCGGCGACGTCCAACTGAAGAATGACGGTTCCTTTAAGGGACGTCATCCAAGATGGCGTCCCTCGAATTCCGATTGGCTGATAGGATTCTATCAGCCAATCGGAATTAAGGTAGGAATATTCTGATTGGCTGATGGAATCAGCCAATTAGAATCAAGTTCAATCCGATTGGCTGATCCAATCAGCCAATCAGATTGAGCTTGCATTCTATTGGCTGATCGGAACAGCCAATCGGATTGAACTTGATTCTGATTGGCTGATTCCATCAGCCAATCAGAATATTCCTACCTTAATTCCGATTGGCTGATAGAATCCTATCAGCCAATCGGAATTCGAGGGACGCCATCTTGGATGACGTCATTTAAAGGAACCGTCATTCGTCGTTCAGTCGTCTGCCAGGATGGATGTTCCGCGTCGGAGGTCTTCAGGATCCTGCCGCTCCGCTCCGGATGGATGACCATAGAAGATCCCGCTTGGATGAAGACTTCAATCAGATGGAAGACCTCTTCTGCCCCGCTTGGATGAAGACTTCAGCCGGATCATGGACCTCTTCAGCCCCCCGCTTGGGCTTGGATCAGGACATCGGAGGAGCTCTTCTGGACAGATCGGTGAACCCGGTGAGGTGAAGACAAGGTAGGAAGATCTTCAGGGGCTTAGTGTTAGGTTTATTTAAGGGGGGTTTGGGTTAGATTAGGGGTATGTGGGTGGTGGGTTGTAATGTTGGGCAAAAGAGCTGAACTTCTTGGGGCATGCCCCGCAAAGGGCCCTGTTCAGGGCTGGTAAGGTAAAAGAGCTTTGAACTTTAGTAATTTAGAATAGGGTAGGGCATTTTTTTATTTTGGGGGGCTTTGTTATTTTATTAGGGGGCTTAGAGTAGGTGTAATTAGTTTAAAATTGTTGTAATATTTTTCTTATGTTTGTAAATATTTTTTTATTTTTTGTAACTTAATTCTTTTTTATTTTTTTGTACTTTAGCAAGTTTATTTAATTGTATTTATTTGTAGGAATTGTATTTAATTAATTTATTGATAGTGTAGTGTTAGGTTAATTGTAGGTAATTGTAGGTAGTTTATTTAATTAATTTATTGATAGTGTAGTGTTAGGTTTAATTGTAACTTAGGTTAGGATTTCTTTTACAGGTAATTTTGTAATTATTTTAACTATTTTAGCTATTAAATAGTTCTTAACTATTTAATAGCTATTGTACCTGGTTAAAATAAATACAAAGTTACCTGTAAAATAAATATTAATCCTAAAATAGCTATAATATAATTATAAGTTATATTGTAGCTATATTAGGATTTATTTTACAGGTAAGTATTTAGCTTTAAATAGGAATAATTTATTTAATAAGAGTTAATTAATTTCGTTAGATTTAAATTATATTTAACTTAGGGGGGTGTTAGTGTTAGGGTTAGACTTAGCTTTAGGGGTTAATACATTTATTAGAATAGCGTTGAGCTCCAGTCGGCAGATTAGGGGTTAATGTTTGAAGTTAGGTGTCGGCGATGTTAGGGAGGGCAGATTAGGGGTTAATACTATTTATTATAGGGTTAGTGAGGCGGATTAGGGGTTAATAACTTTATAATAATAGCGGTGCGGTCCAGTCAGCAGATTAGGGGTTAATAAGTGTAGGCAGGTGGATGCGAAATTGTGGGGGGCAGATTAGGGGTTAATACATATAATATAGGGGTCGGCGATGTTAGGGCAGCAGATTAGGGGTACATAGGGATAATGTAAGTAGCGGCGGTTTACGGAGCGGCAGATTAGGGGTTAATAATAATATGCAGGGGTCAGCGATAGCGGGGGCAGCAGAATAGGGGTTAATAAGTGTAAGGTTAGGGGTGTTTAGACTCGGGGTACATGTTAGAGTGTTAGGTGCAGACGTAGGAAGTGTTTCCCCATAGCAAACAATGGGGCTGCGTTAGGAGCTGAACGCGGCTTTTTTGCAGGTGTTAGGTTTTTTTCAGCTCAAACAGCTCCATTGTTTCCTATGGGGGAATCGTGCACAAGCACGTTTTTGAGGCTGGCCGCTTGCGTAAGCAACTCTGGTATCGAGAGTTGAAGCTGCGTTAAATGTGGACTCTCAATACCAGAGTTATTTTTATGGTGCGGCCAGAAAAAAGCCGGCGTTAGCTTTTCGGGTCGTTACCGACAAAACTCCAAATCTAGCCGTAAAACAGCTCAGGATATTACAGAGAGTCCTCTAGATGCATCCAGCCTACAGAGTTCGCAGCCAGAAGTACATACAATGTTTAATCAGTTAGCAGAACTTATCCTACCTAAATTTGAACTAGTACAAAAGGAACTGGCATACCTCACAGCAGAGATAAGACAGTTTTCCAATAGACTGGTGGAAGTAGAGGCTCGTGTATCTGATCTGTAGGACTTCTGTAGTACCCAGGAAAAATATACTAAAAATAACAGTGACATAATTAAAACGTTACAGGCTAAAATAGTGGATTTAGAGGACAGGTCCCGCCGCAACAATATAAGGGTGGTGGGGCTCCCAGAAAATAGTGAGTACAGAGATCTGATAATTTTTGCCTCCACTATTCTCCCCAAGTTATTGGAAATTCAATCAGATGGAGGGAAGATGCAGGTCGAGAGGCACATAGGGTAGACCCCTTCAGAGAGCAAGCTGAAGGTCAAAAGCGTCCAAGAATGATTATGATTAAGTATTTGAATTTTGTAGATAAGACTATGTTAATGCAGCAATATAGAAGGAGAAAGACATTAATGGTAGAAAATAAGCAGATTTTTTTATTCCAAGATTTTTCAGCAGAAACCTCTGCTAAGAGGAAGGAAATGGCTCCCTATTGTACTAGTTGCATTAATGCAGGAATAAAAGCCAATTTAAGATATCCAGCAAAAATAACAATTGAGGATAGTGAGGCGAAAGCTTTTTCTGTAATAGAGGCGAAAGCTTTTTGTACAAAAAACAACATTAAAGTGGTAAAAAACGCACAAGGTAGAATGGAAGCATCCCCGCCAGTGGTAGGTGATAGCAGAGGATAGGAAGCCCATTTAGGGTCTTAGCCAGGTGGGTTATGAGTATACTGAATCTGGAAATGTGTGTTAGTGTGTTGTTTTTTTTGGGGGGGAGGGTCCTTTTTTTTTTCCCTTTCGGGTGTTTGCCTTTTTATCAGTTTTGCTCATGCCGGCTCCCCAGGTTCTCCATAGATTTGTGTATTTTAATAAATTTGACCTAATAGAATGGGTGAGGACTTAAAATTGGTTTTCTGGAATGTAGGAGGGGTCACGTCACCAATTAAACAAAAACATATCTTAAAAACACTCAAAAAACATAGTCCGGATATAATTGCTTTACAAGAATTACATTTAAAGGCATCTGAAATCCCCAAGTTAAAAGCTAATTGGATTGAGGAGATCATTGCTACACCCTGTACGAAAAGAAAATGTGGGGTGGCTATACTTATCAATAAGAGAGTTATATATAATCTAGTCAAACAAGAGCTAGATCCTGTAGGACGTTATATAATTTTACAGATAGAGATTGGAAAAAAAATCTGGTCACTCTGTAATGTATATGGTCCGAATAGACTGGACCTAGATTTCTGGCATAAATTGAAGGTAAAAATAACTCCATACTCAGGCCAGAACTTAATAATGATTGGGGATTTTAATAGGGTAATGCATATTGAAATGGATCGTTTCCGGCAGAAACGATCTGCTAGGCAGCTAAGAGAGGCAAAATTTAGTAAGGCTCTGAGATTGAAAGACATATGGCGGTTACAGCACTCCGACATAAGCAATTATTCATGCGAATCAAGGGCATACAAAAATTTCTCGAGGATAGACATGTTTTTAATAGAGGATACACTTTTAAGCCTGGATATGGTGTCTCAAATAGAGGATATTATAGTGTCCGATCATGCAATAATTAGTTTAAAAGTTACGTTCAGCAGTAAAGGGGGGAATAATATAAATACCTTTAGCTTTCCAAAGTATATGTATAATAACATACGGTTTTGTAACTGGCTTTTGGAGAGATGGCAAGATTATTGTAAGTTAAATGAGGATTATTTGTATAAACCTGAGATTTTTTGGGAAGTAGGAAAAGCAGTTATGAGAGGGGAAATAAAAGCATATATGATCAGAATTAAAAAAAAGTCCAGAAGTCGGGAGATACAATTAGCAAATCAACTTAAAAATATGTTTAGAAAATATCTGAATAGCCCAGATTCAACAAACTGGGAAAGATATACCAAGGCCAAAAGAGAAAGGGAATTATTTTTAAAAACAAAATGGTTATTGGAAGAATTGAAGGCAAGAGTACACTTTCAGGGACATCAAGGAATCTCAGCTAATTACTTAGCAAAACTCATAAAATTTAGGGAAAAAATGAATAAGATACCTCTAATTAAGGAAGGCAAGTTAGGTTAGTATATACGCAGGCGTCAGAGACTAGGGAAGCCTTCCTTAAATATTATCAGCAGCTGTATACAAGAATTCCTATTGATGAGCTGGAAAAAGATAAATTCTGGCGAAATATAGAGCTGCCGGGAATATCTAGGGAAGACTTAGATCAAGTAAATAGAGACATTTTCACAGAGGAAATAGCGGTGGCTATAGATAAAATGAAATTAGGGAAGGTACCGGGTCCAGATGAACTGCCAGCGGAATTTTGCAAAATACTGAAATATAATTTTCTAGAGGTATTAGGCAAATTGTTTAAGCAGTACTTTGTGCAGAATGATTTGAAATCACCTTATTTTCTTCACTCAATAGTCCCTTTAATTTATAAGAACGGTAAAGACCCACAGAATATGGGATCATATAGGCCGATTTCCCTCGTAAATTTAGACTATAAAATTTTGATGGTCATTCTTGCGGAGAGACTTAAAAAAGTATTGGGGGGTCTGATAAATGAAGATCAAACTGGCTTTATGGCTGGAAGAAACCCGGTCCGCAATATGCACAGGGTTTTAATAACATTAGATTATTATTATAATAAATGGGAGATGCTTGACAAAAGTAGCAAGGATGATTTGGCCCTGGTAACTATTGATGCAGAAAAAGCATTTGATTCCGTTACATGGGACCATCTGTTTACGGCTTTAGCGAAATTCGGGTTTGAAGGAAACATACTGAATATAATAAAGTTGATTTATAACAAGCCAAGATCTCAATTACTAGTAAATAATGAACTATCGCAATACATTACATTGCAGAGGGGCACCCGATAGGGGTGTCCCCTTTCACCTTTGTTGTTCAATATCGCATTAGAACCACTGGCAATTTATTTAAGGAAGGAAATAAGGGGCATTGAGCTAGGAAATAGGAACTTGGTGGTTTCACTGTATGCAGATGATATTTTGCTTTTTTTTAAGGATACGAATCGGAACATCCACAAATGTCTAGAAATTATAAGGAATTATAGCCAATTTTCCGGATTTAAAATAAACTCGAGTAAGTCTGAGATATTGTGGATACATAAGACCCCAAAAAGCTATAACAGACATCCATTACAGGAATCAACGCATATTAATTATTTAAGGATTAAATTAGGAAATAACCCGAGCGAGTGGTATCATCTGAACTTTACTGAGGTTTTCAAAAAGTTAGACAGCGAATTTAGGAAATGGAATATGTTTTTTTTTATCTCTCTCTGCAAAGCTATAACAGACATCCATTCCAGGAATCAACGCATATTAATTATTTAAGGATTAAATTAGGAAATAACCCGAGCGAGTGGTATCATCTGAACTTTACTGAGGTTTTCAAAAAGTTAGACAGCGAATTTAGGAAATGGAATATGTTTTTTTTTATCTCTCTCTGCAAAGGTTATGATTGTCAAAGCAATAGTTTCCCCACGTATATTGTTCTTTCTACAGAATCTACCTATGTTTATTCCCCGTCAAGATATCAACCGATTTAATAAGGCATGTGCCGGATTTTTTTTGGGTAAAAAAAACCCACGACTGGCAATAGGCAGACTCATGGAACTGAAAGAATATAGGGGATTCTCTTTACCTAATATAAAATATTATAATTGGGTAACAATGGTCAAATATGTGGTAGGTTGGCTTACAGAGGCAGAATATACTACGTATTATGGATTAGAATCAAATCTAGTAGTGCCATTCAACCTGAAGGCAGTACTTCATCATCCATTTAGTAAATTACCTAGCAATGTATATCAGATGTCAACCTTTGCAAATGTTATCTGTGCGTGGCAGAAACTGCTTAATATATTAGCCATTGATTACCGCATATCATGTTATTTACCAATAATAGGTGTGCCAGACTTCTCACCGGGTTACTATAACGCAGTTTCTAAAGAGTGGTATGAGAAAGGTTTAGTGAACTTTGCACATATTTTAAATGAGAATAAAACCTGTATAGACACATACACAGAGATAGCTAAGAATTATCACCTTCCTTCTAAAAACTTTTTTTGCATACTTGCAGGTGAGGAGTTATATGAATCAGTTAGGTAGGCTAAGAAATGGGGCCTGGGAGTGGAAGGAGATAGATGCGGGGATTAATATTTATAAAGCAGGAGTACGTTCAATTAAGTATTGGTATCAGAGATTAATTATAAAGGGGGGTCAAGAATATTTAGGTAGGTTAAAAAATGGTTATGCAAAATACTTCCCAGAAATATCGTCTCAAGAAATAAGGAAAAGTATAAGCTTGTCCGAAGCCGCCACAACAAGTTGTAGTTGGAGGGAGTCACAATTGAAAATAGTGAATAAGTATTACTTGACTCCGGATAGGATCAATAAGTGGGCACAGAATGATACGAAGTGTAAATGTCCTAAGTGTAGGGCAGAAGGGGCGGATATAGTTCACTGTTTTTGGGCATATCCAAAGATTAGGCAGTATTGGGGTAAGATTAATTTCTGGTTAAACCGAATACTTAAAAAAGATGTTGCAATTATACCCTATTTAGTTTTTTTCTTGATGAAGTAGGCGACACAGAAGGGAGACCAAGTGTTAATAAATATGTCTATACTAGTTGCACGTAACTTAATCCTCAGGAAATGGGGTTCCCAGGTGGCTCCGGGTATTGCGGAAATGAATGTAGAATTACATGACAATAAGTTGCTTATGGAAAACCATTTCAGAACTTATTTTAAAAAATGGCTAAAAGCAATTCTGGTTTGGCCAATGGCAGATCAAATTCAATTTATTTCTTCACTGAAGAATTCATCACATCTTCAGTTATTGGTTATTGAAGGAGTTCTTCCTATACAATGGCTAGAGTCATAAGAGTCATGGATAGGGGTATGAAGGGGTCCTTGGGGAGCCAGGGGAGAAGCACACCGAAGCCTCCAGAAAAACTTTTTTTTTTATGCCATTGGGGATATTATCCAAGATTATTGTGAATGGTAATTAACCATATTTTGTAATTGATATGACTGTAATCGCTGGATTTTCTTTTTCTTTTTTTTTTCATTACTTTCTGAGGTTCCACTATGTGGTTTTATTTTTAGTTTATTGTATGTTTATGTATGGATACAATGTGAAACAAACAAACAAACAAATAAACTGACCCCGCTAGGATATAAATAATATATATATATATATATATACACACACATACAAATACATCTTTAGACATGTATTTGTATGTGTCTCAATGTTAAAGCCCTTTGCCTGCCTTTTTTTCTAACACCCAAGATCTCCAATCTTTGTGCCCTTACAACTTTTTTGTGCAGTATTTTTTTTAAATAATTTTCATTAGACAGTTTTAATATGAGTGTAACTGTACTTTGTAGTGTTTTGTTTTTTTTAAGTGTTTTCTGTAGCTTTTTTGTTTTGGAAAACAGTTAACCACAGCTTTGAGATCACGGTAAGGATTTAAGCGTAAAGGGCGATTGCTTTGTTGAAAAGCATACCTAGGTATGCTAAGGAGCTGGGTGCTAGCTGCTGATTGGTAGCTGCACATACATACCTCTTATCATTGACTTACCAATGTGTTCAATTAGCTGTGCATTGCTGCTCCTTCAATAAAGGATACCAAGATTATAAAGCAAAGTTGATAAAAGAAGTAAGGGCTTGATTGCAAAGCGCACAATAAAAAAAAATAGCCAATACAAGTGGCTGGTTAATGCTACCGCAAGTTATCTGCCTTACTGAACAAGATTTCCCTCAACTTTTGTTTGAGGAAGGTGATTGTGATCACTTGAAAAAGCACAGTGACAATACTGCTCAGTTAGCCCTCAGCAGAATGCACTGATGTGTTTCATCATTGGTACACTTTTGAGTTTATGTCACAACACATTACAAAAGGAGACTTCCCAACTCTCCCTATTTGAGAGGGAAAATCCATATTTTTGATCTCTGTCCTGTCCCTCTGAGACAGACATTTGTTCCTATTTGCTGAATTTCCCTTAACCCCACCCATCAGTAGTGGACTACTCAACAGAAGGCCCTGGTGCAGAATTATTTTGGGGCCCCCAAAGGTAGATCAGTAGTAAGCAAAAGCAATAAGATGATAGATAAAAAGACAGATAGATAGATCTGCAACCTGCACTAATAGAAGACTCATTTGCATTAGGATTTTACACATTCTGAATACACTTATGTATAGACTGGCTGCTGTGCCCCCCCCCCCCCAGCACTTGGACCCTGGTGTCACCGAACCTGCTGCACCCATGATAGTTCCATCCCGCCACCCATAGACCAACCAGGCATGCCCACAAACCACCCAGAAACACCCACAGACTGACCAAACACACCCATGATTACGCCCACTAACCAATTATGACCCCACCAACCTACCAGAAGGGTCCTACCCACAAAATGGCAACTGTCCTCTTCAAGCTTCTGAGTCCCTAATACCCAGTCACAAAAGTTTGGAGGTATTCAAAACTTTACCTTGCTAAAACCCTAGACCAACAAGTTATTTTCACTGAACCACTGCAGTCACATTCCTGTCTGACTTAGAAGGAAATGAAAAGATAATTTTCTTTCATGTTTCTGAAAGAGCATATAACTTTTAAAAACTTTCCAATTTACGTCTATGATCAACTTTGTTCTCTTCACATCCTTTTTTGAAAGCTCTGGGTGTGCACATGTCTGGGGCACTACATGTCAGCAATTTTGCATGTAATTTTGCAAAAGTATGTTCAATAATGTTCTATGTTTGCAAAAGCACTAGATAACAGCAGTGTTTGCTGCTATGTAATGCTTTAAACACGTGCACACTTCCGAACTAGTTATGCTCTTTAACAATGGATACCAAGAATTTTTTTTAATAAGGGAAGTAATTTAAGAATGAAAAATCTGACTCACAAAATAAAACTGTTCAGCTTTATGTCCCTTTAAACAGAATAACCCTTCCCTCCCCTTTAACCCCTTAAAGGGCCATAAAACAGCAGGAAATTAATACACTGTTTAAAAATCTAAAATTCAAAAAGGTTACCCACCTGCAAAGTGGTATAATTTAAATATTCCATTAACCCCTTCACCCAAATAGGCGTATATATACATTGTACGGTACTTTGGAGATCGTACCGCACAATGTATATGTACGTCTAAGCTTCAGGAAGCTCCAGCAGTTTCGGCTGTTAAGTTACAGCCGAGAGCTGGAGTTCCTGAGCTCCAGACATCTGCCTGCATGTGGAACCGGAGTGCAATCGGTGCAATAAAGCATTTGGCTGTCAGTAACACAAATTGAAGATTTGTTATCAAACCCTTGTTTCAAGTATGTACCAGTAAGCAGTAATTTTCTACTTTGCTTCCAGTAATACATCTGACCTATGTCCTCTGCAGCTTAAATGGACATAAAACCCCAATTTTTTCTTTCATGATTCATAGAGAGCATGTGATTTTAAATAACTTTAGAATTGTCTTCTTTTATCTCATTTGTTTTGTTCTTTTGATATTCTTTGTTGAAAAGGGATACCTACGTAGACTCAGGAGCTGCTGATTGATGGCTGCAGATCTTTGCCTCATGCTATTGGCTCAGCCAATGCTTTAAGACAGTGGCCTCTAGTTATGAAGCTCCGTATTTTGCTGCATTCGCCGGCCCAATACGCTCGCCTAAGCTCGCCTTACATCACCGCCGCGAACCTGAATACGTTCGCCAGTTATCAAGAAAGCTGTCAAGAAGCCGCGCACCAAGTACGGAGCGATGAGCAGCGGACTGTTGTTAACTGACAGTTATCGATCTCGCTGCTCATCGGCTTCTTCGCAGCTTTCTTGCTAGCCTGTCACTAAGCACCCACACTATACTATACTGTTTTACCCCCTAAACCGCCGCTAACGGAGCCCCCCGCAACTGAATAAACTTATTAACCCCTAAACCGCCACTCCCGGACCCCGCTGCAACTCTAAAAAATATATTAACCCCTAAACCGCCACTCCTGGACCCCGCCGCAACTATAATAAATATATGAACCCCTAAACCGCCGCCACCTACATTATACTTATTAACCCCTAATCTGCCACCCCCTATACCGCCGCCACCTACATAAAGTTATTAACCCCTATCCTGCCGATCCCGGACCCCGCCGCAAATAAATTAATTGTTTAACCCCTAAACCGCCGCACCCGGAGCCCGCCGCCACCTACATTACATTTATTAACCCCTATCCGCCCCCCCTATACCGCCGCCACCTACATTACATTGATTAACCCCTAATCTACCCCCCTACACCGCCGCCACTATATTAAATGAATTAACCCCTAAACCTAAGTCTAACCCTAACACCCCTCTAACTTAAATATTATTTCAATTAATCTAAATAAATATTCCTATCATTAAGTAAATTAATCCTATTTAAAACTAAATACTTACCTATAAAAAAAAACCTAAGATAGCTACAATATAATTAAAGGGACAGTCTACACCAGAATTTTTATTGTTTTAAAAGATATATAATCCCTTTATTACCCATTTCCCAGTTTTGCATAACTAACACATTTATAATAATATACTTTTAACCTCTGTGATTATCTTGTATCTAAGCCTCTGCAAACTGCCCCTTTATTCAGTTCTTTTGACAGACTTGCAGTCTAGCCAATCAGTGCCTGCTCCCAGATAACTTCTCGTGCACAAGCACAGTGTTATCTATATGAAATACGTGAACTAACACCCTCTAGTGGTGAAAAACTGTTAAAATGCAATCTGAAAGAGGTGGGCTTCAAGGTCTAAGAAATTAGCATATGAACCTCCTAGGTTAAGCTTTCAACTAAGAATACCAAGAGAACAAAGCAAAATTGGTGATAAAAGTAAATTGGAAAATTGTTTAAAATTGCATGCTCTATCTGAATCATGAAAGTTTATTTTGGCCTAGACTGTCCCTTTAATAATTACATTATAGCTATTTTAGGTTTTATTTTTATTTTACAGACAACTTTGTATTTATTTTAACTAGGTACAATAGCTATTAAATAGTTATTAACTATTTAATAGGTACCTAGATAAAATAATTACAAAATTACCTGTAAAATAAATCCTAACCTTAGTTACAAATACAACTAACACTACACTAGCAATAAATTAATTCAATAAATTAACTACAATTATCTAAAATAAAATACAATTAAATAAACTAAACTATATTACAAAAACAAACAAACACTAAATAATAAAAAAATATTACAAGAAGTTTAATCTAATTACACCTAATCTAAGCCCCCTAATAAAATAAAAAAGCCCCCCAAAATAATAAAATTCCCTACCCTAAACTAAATTACAAAAGTAACCAGCTCTTTTACCAGCCCTTAAAAGGTCTTTTTGCGGGGCATTGCCCCAAAGTAATCAGCTCTTTTACCTGTAAAAAAAAAGCAATACAATACCCCCCTCCCAACATTACAACCCACCACCCACATACCCCTACTCTAAAACCCACCCGATCCCCCCTTAAATAAACCTAACACTACCCCATTGAAGATCACCCAACCGGGCCGAACTCTTCATCCGATGCGGGCACAAGTGGTCCTCCAGCCGGGCAGAAGTCTTCATCCGATCGGGTCAGAAGAGGTCCTCCATCCAGCCGAAGTCTTCATCCAAGCAGCATCTTCTATCTTCATCCCTCCGGTGATGAGCGGCTCCATCTTGAAGACCTCTGGCGTGGAACATCCAGCTCTACCGATGACTACCCGACGAATGTATGGTCCTTTAAATGACGTCATGCAAGATGCGACGTAGAATGCGACGTCAATTCTATTAGCTGATCTAATCAGCCAATCGAATTGCACTTCAATCCGATTGCCTGATTACATCAGCCAATCGGATATTTCCTACCTTACTTCCGATTGGCTGATAGAATCCTATCAGCCAATCGGAATTTGAGGGACGCCATCTTGGATGACGTCATTTAAAGGACCAGTCATTCGTCGGGTAGTCGTCGGTAGAGCTGGATGTTCCGCGCCGGAGGTCTTCAAGATGGAGCTGCTCATCGCCGGAAGGATGAAGATAGAAGATGCTGCTTGGATGAAGACTTCTGCCCAGCTGGAGGACCACTTGTGCCCGCATCGGATGAAGAGTTCGGCCCGGTTGGGTGAAGATGGCTCATGGTAGGGTGATCTTCAATGGGGTAGTGTTAGGTTTATTTAAGGGGGGATCGGGTGGGTTTTAGAGTAGGGGTATGTGGTTGGTGGGTTGTAATGTTGGGGGGGTATTGTATTGCTTTTTTTTACAGGTAAAAGAGCTGATTACTTTGGGGCAATGCCCCGCAAAAAGCCCTTTTAAGGGCTGGTAAAAGAGCTGGTTACTTTGGGGCAATGCCCCGCAAAAGGCCCTTTTAAGGGCTGGTAAAAGAGCTGGTTACTTTTGTAATTTAGTTTAGGGTAGGGAATTTTATTATTTTGGGGGGCTTTTTTATTTTATTAGGGGGCTTAGATTAGGTGTAATTAGATTCAACTTCTTGTAATATTTTTTTATTTTTTGTAATTTAGTGTTTGGTTTTTTTTGTAATATAGTTTAGTTTATTTAATTGTATTTTATTTTAGATCATTGTAGTTAATTTATTTAATTAATTTATTGCTAGTGTAGTGTTAGGTGTATTTGTAACTTAGGATTTATTTTACAGGTAATTTTGTAATTATTTTATCTAGGTAGCTATTAAATAGTTAATACCTATTTAATAGCTATTGTACCTAGTTAAAATACAAAGTTGCCTGTAAAATAAAAATAAACCATAAATAGCTATAATGTAATTATTTATTATATTGTAGCTATCTTAGGGTTTATTTTATAGGTAAGTATTTAGTTTTAAATAGGATTAATTTATTTAATGATAGGAATATTTATTTAGATTAATTGAAATAATATTTAAGTTAGGGGGGTGTTAGGGTTAGGGTTAGACTTTTGGGGTTAATTCATTTAATATAGTGGCGGCGGTGTAGGGGGGGTAGATCAGGGGTTAATAAATGTACTGTAAGTGGTGGTGGTGTAGGGGGGGGGGCCAGATAGGGGTTAATAAATGTAATGTAGGTGGCGGCAGGCTCCGGGTGCGGTGGTTTAGGGGTTAAACAATTAATTTATTTGTGGCGGGGTCCGGGATCGGCAGGATAGGGGTTAATAACTTTATGTAGGTGGCGGCGGTATAGGGGGAGGCAGATTAGGGGTTAATAAGTATAATGTAGGTGGCGGCGGGGTCCAGGAGCAGCGGTTTAGGGGTTCATATATTTATTAGAGTTGCGGCGGGGTCCGGGAGCGGCGGGTTTAGGGGTTAATAAGTATAAAGTAGGTGGCAGCGGTGTCGGGGCAGCGGTTTAGGGGTTAATAAGTATAAAGTAGGTGGCGGCGGTGTAGGGGGGGCAGATTAGGGGTGTTTAGACTCGGGGTACATGTTAGGGTGTTAGGTGCAGACACTTCCCATAGGAATCAATGGGATATCGGGCAGCAGCGAACATGAGCTCTCGCTGCAGTCAGACTCCCATTGATTCCTATGGGATCCGCTGCCTCCAGGGCGGCGGATTGAAAACCAGGTATGCTGGCCCGGAATAGTGGCGAGCGTACCTGCTAGTTCTTTGATAACCAGCAAAAGTAGTCAGATTGTGCCGAACTTGCGTTCGGAACATCTGTAGTGACGTAACCATCGATATATGTGTCAGACTGAGTCCGGCGGATCGTATGTTACGTCACTAGATTCTACTTTTGCCAGGCTGTAGGGCTTGATAACTATGGCGAATCAGCCTCGCCACAAATACGCTGCGGAATTCCAGCGTATTTGCGGTTGATGGCTTGATAACTAGAGGCCAGTGTTTCTCAGGCCAGTGTTTCTCAACCCCAGTCTTCAAGTACCTCTAACAGTGCAGGTTTTCATTATAGCTGAGCTAGAGCACAGGCGAAATAATCAGCTGATCAGTAACCATGGTAACCACCTGTGCTCTAATTCAGCTATAATGAAAACCTGGACTGTTGGGGGTACTTGAGGACCGCAGTTGAGAAACACTGCTTTAAGCTAGCTCCCAGCAGTGCATTGCTGCCTATTGAACAAATATTTTCACAATAATGAAGCAAATTAGATAATAGAAGTAAATTGGAAAGTTATTTAATATTGAATGCTCTATCTGAATCAGGAAAGAAAAAACATGTGTTTCAAATCCCTTTAACTCATATGCTCACTGCACACAACATTACTTATAGGAGAACCAAGCAGGGAATAGCACTGTTCTTGGCTGGTATTCAGGGGTCTATTTATCATGCTCTGAACGTAGCTTGATGCCCCGAATTTCTGGCAAGATCGAGCAATCGTATCCGTCCGCACAATGATAAATGGACCCCTCAGAATGGAACAGGTGGGTCATATGTTAGTGTCGGTGAGCTTCTTTGCATGCTAAATATTACTTAAAGGAGGTTGGAAGGACATTTGGGCCATGGCAGCTATTCCTAGTGACAGTTGGGGAGACGTGAGTGCATCTTAAATCACAGTAGAGGAGGCAGCTGGCAGAGCAATTTGCTGTGTACTAAGTCTTCGTTTTTAAGCCATCTTGGTGACCTGGATCCTTTTATTTGTATAGCCTTGCTAACAGTAACACAATATCATACCTCCCTAAATTTACTGAATGGTTTCTAAGACTGGGAGGACTAGGCTGAAGGGAGACTTGTGGGGGGAGTAGAGGGATTTTGACAGAGTCACTATAGACAGGTTGGAATCACTGGTGTTCTGTGAGCAGGATATTACAGGCTGTGGGCTGAGTGTATGGACTGTGAGCTGAATTAGGGTTTTCCCTGGTTTCACTATTAAAGGGCCATGATACCCAAATGTTGACACACTTGAAAGTGCTGCAGCATAGCTGTAAAAAGCTGACTAGAAAATATCACCTGAACATCTCTATGTAAAAAAGAAAGATATTTTACCTCAAAATGTCCTAAGTATTCAAAACCCCATTGCAAAGGACTTTAAGCAGCAAATCAGTATGGGGTAGGTTTGCAACCTCAGCTATGTTTTCCTGGACACTTATGAGTTACACATGCTGCGGGGTGTGCAGGGAGGAACATGTATTGTGTTTCTGGACAGCACTTTTCATATTCCTCCCTGCACACCCTGCAGCATGTGTAACTTATAAGTGTTCTGTATTTTAAGAGACGGGTGGCAACCCTATTATGGGGCCCATTTATCAAGCTCCGAATGGAGCTTGAGAGTCCATGCTTCTGGCGAGCCTGCAGGCTCGCCAGAAACAGCAGTTATGAAGCAACGGTCTAAAGACTGCTGCTCCATAACCCTGTCCGCCGGCTCTGAGCAGGTGGACACACATCGCCGAAAATCAACCTGATCGAGTACGATAGGGTTGATTGACACTCCCTGCTGGCGGCCGATTGGCCGCAAATCTGCAGGGTGCAGTGTTGCACAAGCCGCTCACAAGAGCAGCTTGTGCAATGCTGAATACGGAGAGCACATTGTTCTTCACATTCAGCGAGGACTAGCGGACCTGATCCGCACTGTTCCCTATTCAGTTTAAGGAAGTTTACTATGAAATCTCATGAAAATTAAGTGAAATCTCATGAGATCTTAGTGACTGCTGATGCTGATTGGCTGCTGTTCATTTCTTCATTTCTTCATTTTTTTTTTTTTCTTATTTTTTACCGGCAGCTCGACAGCAGCAGCTGAGTATAAATTTTTACACAGAACTTACTCTGCTGAGCTGAGGAAATTGTGAGGTAAAATATCTTCCTTTTTTACATAGAGATGCTCAGGTGATATTTTCCTGTCAGTTTTTTACAGTTATACTGCATCAGTTTCAAGTGATTTAGCATATGAGCATTATGTCCCTTTAAGATTGAGATACCTATAACTATTTTGATAACTGTTATATTAATTCTGTCAGTGATGCATTTAAATTAAGTTAAAATAACGTTTAACTCCTGTTTCTTTTGTTTAAAAATTGTACTTCGGGCACTTCAATTGTGCTAATATAACCTCTTTCTTGTGTGTTAAAATAATTTTTCTAGCATTTTAAAAAACAGGTTCTAGATTTTGCTTTATGACTTTTCTAGGGAGCGTAGGACATTGCACAATTTTTCCACAAAAGCGTGTTTACTGTTCCTTTAAGGTTGTTGCATTGCAAAATATAGGTTTTGTAAACTAATATTTCATAAATATCTTCCACTTTTACATTTCTGTTTAAAATATTTAAAATAAATAGCTTTCAAGTTTCATAATAGGATATGAAACCTCTGCCCAGTGGTTTTCAGGATATGCAGAAAATGATTTTCACACTGGGGCTTTATAATATAATATATATAGTATTATTATTGTTATTTTTTAAAGTTGTCCCAGTTTTCAAACCGGCTGTTTTTTGCTATTACAATCAACCGTTTCAAATTATTGTGAACTGTTTTTCTCTTAATATGTAAGGCTACCCAAATTACAGCCATGGTGATTCCAAAACATCTGGAAGAAGGCAGCCAATAGAAAATTAGATCATCATAAAAAATTGATTCTTTATAGCTGATGACTTGCTTGTGTGTTTGACTGTAGATTGTAAAAGTCTCCTAACAAACTCAGTACAGGACTAATATTTAATTAACATTTTCTTTATTATTTTCATCCTATGATCAAAGGTTTGCTGCGGCCAATGAAAAATACATAATTATTTCTTTCCAGTTTTGTAATGTTCACTCCAGGTGAAATTTCCTAAATAGTGTGCTTTCCCTCACCATGTAGACCAGTATTTCTCAACTGCAGCCCTCAAATACCCCTGTCCCCTAACAGGCCATATTTTTATATCTTAACCAGAGCACAGGTGAACTAATCAACTTGTGGGTGAGGTCAGGTTAATAATCATGGTTACTTATCATTTGATTATTTACTTGTGCCCTAGTTAAGATATCATGAAAATCTGGCCTGTTAGAGGTACTTTAGGACTGAAGTTTAGAAACAATGATATAGACGATACAGGGTCAGATTACAAGTGGGGTGCAAAATTGCTCTTACTCGAGCGAGATATTTGCGCTTCACACGTAATACCAGGGCATGCAATTGTGCGCTGGTATTTAAAGAGTGGTACAATACGAACGCAAGCTAGGAAGATATGCGCTCAATAAAGCGCGCTTCCATAGACTCCAATGGGAGCCTCGTTCTCATGCTGTGAGACATGGCATGAGAACTAGTACAGTGAAGGGGGTAAGTCACGCAGCGATGGGCATCAAATGCAAACATATATGTATATGAATATATACATATATATTTATGTGTTAATATGTGTATATAAACATATTAACACATAAATATATATGTATATAAGCATATATATTTACAGGGAACACACAGTTCCCATAGACTGCTATGTAAAGGCACTTTTCAGTGCTGTTTTTATTCTAACACCCCACATCCGCCACATTTAACCCCTTATAACTGCTTAGTGCAGTTTTTTTTAAATAAAAAAATCTCATATTTTTTATTTTTAAAAAAACACACTACATTTTGGAGGCAATTGGGGTACATTTAGAAAATTAACCAGAGATCTGACCTCTGGCTAATTTTCTGAGAGCTAATTGCTACTGCCAGTTGTGGCAGCAATAACCAGCCTCTTGTTATAAATTAGCGCTCCACTTGTAATCTAGCCTACAGTATGAAAATATAGACTTCACTTCCTTAGAACATCCTGAAAAGTTTGCAAATGAATGCAAATGTATTGTTTTGATCATTAGAACAGAGCTTGACAAATATGTTAAAAATCTAGAAGCCAAATAAAAAATCTAGGTATTTGAGAGAGACAAATAGACCGTTGCATTGGCAGTGGGAAGGACAAAAATAAAACTATTGCATTAATCTCACAGGGCATTGCAATTATACAAAAAATGCACTGTCATCAATGGACACATCAATTTAAAAAAAACAATTGCATTAGTGTCAGTGAATATTAAAATTATACAGTGAGCATGAAAATTAATTACATAAATTAAATACAATTACCTAAATTAAAAAAACAAACAAACAGTAAATTACACAAAATAAAAAAAGTAATTATCAGATATTTAAACTAATACACCTAATCGTCTAATCTAATAGCCCTCTAATAGCCCTAAAGTGTTTTGATTGGTTAGAGGAGGTGTTTAAAGCAGTAGGCTTCTTAGAATGTGTATAACAGCCTGATGAAACGGCTCTGTGTAGCCGAGAAACGCTTTGCTTTTATGCATTGTTTTTAA
The DNA here is from genome assembly GCF_027579735.1 of Bombina bombina. Classification (NCBI taxonomy): domain Eukaryota; kingdom Metazoa; phylum Chordata; class Amphibia; order Anura; family Bombinatoridae; genus Bombina; species Bombina bombina. The sequence continues at coordinate 833,501,983 of NC_069504.1, read as the reverse complement.
AACATTTTAATAAATTGTTTTAATCTACTTTGCTGGAGTTTGCTCCTTCCTCTTTCCAGCTTTTGGACTTTGTTACTTAGCTCTCGGCAATCGGGAGCGTCACACACGGTGTATCACTATCCTCTTATCCCTCTGCCAGTGTTTGGATTTCGGCATACGAAGAGGAGGGTGTGTGAGTATCCAGCGATCCTGATTGGCCACACGGAACTTGGTCCGGCTCGAGGATTGGTTGCTGCCGTTGTGAGTCTTCCGGGCGACGCTGAGGTCCCGGCCTGCTTTGTTAGGGACGTTCAAGTGCCGCCCTGCTTGTGAGTACCATTATCCTTCTAACCTACTTGTCAGGGTCTTTTGCGTTATCACCATATTGGCGCCTTCCTGTTTCCCCACTAAAAAAATCTAACACTAACCCCCGAAGATCCACTTACAGTTTTTGAAGACCCGACATCCATCCTCAACGAGGCCGTTAGAAGTCCTCAACGAAGCGGCAGAAGTCTTCATCCAACCGGGCAGATGTCTTAATCCAATGGGACAGAAGTCTTCATCCAACGGGGCAGAAGTCTTCATCCAGATGGCATCTTCTATCTTCATCCATCCGGTGCGGAGCGGGTCCATCTTCAAGACATCAGGTGCGGAGCATCCTCTTCTCTTGACGTCTAACGAAGAATGAAGGTTCCTTTAAATGACGTCATCCAAGATGGTGTCCCTTGAATTCCGATTGGCTGATAGAATTCTATCAGCCAATCGGAATTAAAGGTGAAAAAATCCTATTGGCTGATGCAATCAGCCAATAGGATTGAGCTCGCATTCTATTGGCTAATTGGAACAGCCAAAAGAATGCAAGCTCAATTCTATTGGCTGATTGGATCAGCCACTAGGATTGAAGCTCAATCCTATTGGCTGATTGCATCAGACAATAGGATTTTTTCACCTTTAATTCCAATTGGCTGATAGAATTCTATCAGCCAATCAGAATTCAAGGGACGCCATCTTGGATGACGTCACCTAAAGGCACCTTCATTCTTCGTTAGACGTCAAGAGAAGAGGATGCTCCGCGCCTGATGTCTTGAAGATGGACCTGCTCCACGCCGGATGGATGAAGAAGGAAGATGCCGTCTGGATGAAGACTTTTTCCCCGTTGGATGAAAACTTCTGCCCGGTTGGATGAAGACTTCTGCCGCTTTGTTGAGGACTTCTGCCGGCTTCGTTGAGGAGGGATGTCGGGTCTTCAAAAACTGTAAGTGGATCTTCGGGGTTAGGGTTTTTTTAAGGGTTTATTGGGTGGGTTTTATTTTCAGATTAGGGCTTTTGGGTGGAAAAAGAGCTAAATGCCCTTTTAAGAGCAATGCCCATCCAAATGCCCTTTTCAGGGCAATGGGGTGCTTAGGTTTTTTTAGTTAGGATTTTATTTGGGGGGGTTGGTTGTGTGGGTGGTGGGTTTTACTGTTGGGGGGTTGTTTGTATTTTTTACAGGTAAAATAGCTGATTTCTTTGGGGCAATGCCCCGCAAAAGGCCCTTTTAAGGGCTATTGGCAGTTTAGTTTAGGCTAGGGTTTTTTTTATTTTGGGGGGGCTTTTTTTATTTTGATAGGGCTATTAGATTAGGTGTAATTAGTTTAAATATCTGATAATTTCTTTTTTTATTTTGTGTAATTTAGTGTTTTTTGTTGTAATTTAGGTAATTGTATTTAATAAATGTAATTGATTTAATTGTAGTGTAAGGTTACGTGTTAGTGTAAGACAGGTTAGGTTTTATTTTACCGGTAAATTTGTATTTATTTTAGCTAGGTAGTTAGTAAATAGTTAATTAACTATTTACTAACTATTCTAACTAGTTAAAATAAATAAAAACTTGCCTGTGAAATAAAAATAAAACCTAAGATAGCTACAATATAACTATTAGTTATATTGTAGCTAGCTTAGGGTTTATTTTACAGGTAAGTATTTAGTTTTAAATAGGAATTATTTAGGTAATGATAGTAGGTTTTATTTAGATTTATTTTAATTATATTTAAGTTAGGGGGTGTTAGGGTTAGACTTAGGTTTAGGGGGTTAATAAATTTAGTATAGTGGCAGCGACATTAGGGGCGGCAGATTAGGGGTTAATAAATATAGGTAGGTGGCAGCAATGTTAGGGGTGGCAGATTAGGGGTTAATAATATTTAACTAGTGTTTGTGATGCGGGAGTGCAGCGGTTTAGGGGTTAATATGTTTATTATAGTGGCGGCAATGTCCGGAGTGGCAGATTAGGGGTTAATAATTTAATTTTAGTGTTTGCAATGCGGGAGGGCCTCGGTTTAAGGGTTAATAGGTAGTTTATGGGTGTTAGTGTACTTTTTAGCACTTTAGTTATGAGTTTTATGTTACAGCTTTGTAGCGTAAAACTCATAACTACTGACTTTCAGTTTATGTTATGGATCTTGACGATATAGGCTGTGCCGCTCACTTTTTGGCCTCCCAGGCAGACTCGTAATACCGGCGCTATGGAAGTCCCATTGAAAAAAGGACTTTTTCAAAGCTGCGGTAATTACGTTGCGTTATTGCCAAAAAAGTGTGCGGTGCAGAAATACCTGCAAGACTCATAATACCAGCGGTAGTGAAAAAGAGCCTTAACGCTGCTTTTTCACTCATACCTCAAAACTCGTAATCTAGCCAAAAGTTTGTAATTTGAAAGGAAAATATAAAACATAATCTAATTTCTTAAAAATATTTGGTTTTGAATTCACTCATTTATTTAAAAAAAAAATCTGTATTTGTTTTTAAAAAAATACTGATTATTAAACTAAGCAGCAGGACCACACTATTAAAAAGGTAATGACCGGACCATTTTTCAATTTTCTTACCCTTAATGACAATGGCTATTTTTACATTTCTGCAGTGTTTGCGTTTAGCTGTAATTTTCCTCTTACTCATTTACTGTACCCACACATATTATATACCGTTTTTCTCGTCATTAAATGGACTTTCTAAAGATACCATTATTTCCATCATATCTTATAATTTACTAAAAAAAAAAAATGATAAAATATGAGGAAAAAATTGAAAAAAACACACTTTTTCTAACTTTGACCCCCAAAATCTGTTACACATCTACAATCACCAAAAAACACCCATGCTGAATAGCTTATAAATTTTGTCCTGCGTTTAGAAATACCCAATGCTTACATGTTCTTTGCTTTTTTTGCAATTTATGGGGCAATAAATACAAGTAGCACTTTGCTATTTCCAAACCACTTTTTTTCAAAATTAGCGCTAGTTACTTTGGAACCCTGATATCTGTCAGGAATACCTGAATATCCCTTGACATGTATATATTTTGTTTTAGAAGACATCCCAAAGTATTGATCTAGGCCCATTTTGGTATATTTCATGCCACCATTTCACCGCCAAATGCGATAAAAAAAAAAAAAGTTCACTTTTTCACAAATTTTGTCACAAACTTTAGGTTTCCCACTGAAATTATTTACAAACAGCTTCTGCAATTATGGCACAAATGGTTGTAAATGCTTCTCTGGGATCCCCTTTTTCAGAAATAACAGACTTATATGGCTTTGTGGTTGCTTTTTGGTAATTAGAAGGCCGCTAAATGCCGCTGCGCACCACACATGTTTTATGCCCAGGAGTGAAGGGGTTAATTGGGGAGCTTGTAGGGAGCTTGTAGGGTTAATTTTAGCTTTAGTGTAGTGTAGTGTAGTAGACAACCCCAAGTATTGATCTAGGCCCATTTTGGTATATTTTATGCCACCATTTCACCGCCAAATGCGAGCAAATAAAAAAAAAAAACTTTACATTTTTCACAATTTTAGGTTTCTCACTGAAATTATTTACAAACAGCTTGTGCTATTATGGCAGAAATTGTTGTAAAAGCTTCTCTGGGATCCCCTTTGTTCAGAAATAGCAGATTTATATGGCTTTGGCGTTGCTTTTTGGTAATTAGAAGGCCGCTAAATGCTGCTGTGCACCACACGTAAATTATGCCCAGCAGTGAAGGGGTTAAATTAGGTAGCTTGTAGGGAGCTTGCAGGGTTAATTTTAGAGATCAGCCTCCCACCTGACACATCCCACCCCCTGATCCCTCCCAAACAGCTCTCTTCCCTCCCCCACCCCACAATTGTTACCGCCATCTTAAGTACTGGCATGTGCACGTGCGCCCACGTGCACACGCACACCCGTGCATGTGCACGCGCGCATCGTGTACGCGCGCGCATCGTGCATGCGCGCGCACACGCTCCCTCCTCCCACCGGACTAAGGCACCATCGGCACCATCGCTACCGGTGCAGAGAGGGCCACAGAGTGGCTCTCTCTGCATCGGAGTCTTGTAAAGGGGTATTGCAGGATGCCTCCATATCGAGGCATCACTAAAATACCCTCAGAGCTGCTGGAAGTGATTGTGATCACTTCCAGCACTCTGTTAGACAACTGACGTACCAGGTACGTCCATTGTCATTAACTGCTTGTTAATGCATGACGTACCTGGTACGTCAGTTGTCATTAAGGGGTTAAGGCAGAGCTTTCCAAACTTTTCATGTTGGTGACACACCTTTTAGACCTAAATCATTTTGCGACACAGTAATTCAGTTGTACTAGCAAACAGGAGGTTAAACTAACTTGTTTTAAGAGATAAGGACACATACATAAATTATTTATTAACAAATTGTAATTACAAGTAACAGTATGTAAGTATGTGCAAGAATTAAAAAAAAGTTTAAAAAAAACAATAGCTACTTACTATTTTAATGGGATGTATGAGGTTGATGGGATATTCACGGTTTCTGAATATTTGGTGGAATATTAGATAAAGACAATAGTATTTTATCATCAAGCATTTTTAAGCTTCCACTTCCTATCCATATATCAAGAGCAGGAGCAGCAATGCACTACTGGGTGCTAGCTGCAAAAACCCCCACACTTTGACTTTTGACTTCAGCTCAGCATTTAGACTGCTTCCCTCAGAGCTCTGCAAGTCCAACTGACTATTGCCCGGGCTGCAAACACACTGCTGTCCCACTCACTTACTACATGTGCAGTCACAAGCCGATTGAGGAGACTACACGTGCAGTTAGGAGCCAATGTGCCGCCAATGGGAATAGTTTCAGTTCCCGCTAAGCTGTGCCAATAGGTTAAGATGATCTGTGACCCACTAGGTATCAATCATGTGTCAACCACGTGATATGAGTAGCAGGCAGGTGGAAAGTCGGAAACAAAAAAAAAATGTAAAAATAATTTTAAATGCCCAAAAATTTGTGCTGAAGCAGGGACACACCTACATACTGCTGCTGACACACTAATGTGTCACGACACACAGTTTGGAAAGCACTGCTTTAAGGGCTTTATTTGAAGAAATCTTTTTAAAAATCATGAACATTACACATTGCAGTACAGGTTATTCCGCAAATGGAAGAAAAAATGGGTAATAAAGGGATTATCTATCTTTTAAAACAATAAAAATTCTGGTGTAGACTGTCCCTTTAATATACTTTTTACCTCTGTGATTATGTTGTATCTAAGCCCCCTGATCACGACTTTTTATTTATTATCTATTGACTTGCATTTTATACAATTAGTGCTGTGCTGTGCTTACTCTTAAATAACTCAACGACATGAGCACAATGTAATCTATATGGCCCACAGGAACAAGCAGTCTCCTGTTGTGAAAAGCAAATACAAAAGCATGTAATAAGAGGCTGACTGTAGTGGCTTAGAAACAGGCAGAAAATGTAGAGGTTTAAATGTTATTAAAGTATATTAATATAACAATGTTGGTTGTGCAAAGCTGGGGAATGGGTAGTAAAGGCGTTGCCTATCTTTTTAAACAATAACAATTTTAGTGTTGACTGTCCCTTAAAGTAAGAGGTATATTTAAATAACTGATAACTCTATGGGGTAGATTTACTATTGTGTGGACGAAGATGATCCAATGCAGCGATCATGTCCGCCGCACATCGATAAATGCCAACAGAATACGCTGTCGGCATTTATCATTGCACAAGCAGTTCTGGTGAACTGCTTGTGCAATGCCACCCCCTGCAGATTTGCGGCCAATTGGCCGCTAGCAGGGGGTGTCTATCAACCCGGTCGTATGTGATCGGGCTGATTGCTGTACGCCGCCTCTGAGGTGGCATATGAGTTAAGTAGAAGCAGTCTTAACACCACTGCTTCTTAACTCCTGTTTCCGGCAAGCCTGAAGGCCCACGCGGCAACAGGTGCATTAGGCACCATTCGGGGCATGTTAAATCGGCTCCTATATATTTAAACCATAAATCAATTCATTCTGCTAGATATAATGTATGTAAAATAATTGGTGAACTATTTCTCTTACCTGGAATAATCTCAAAGATAAACTTTCCCACATCTTCAGGGTTCGATGAAACTTCATTGACTGTGCTTCTTGGTAAAAATAGGCAACCCTTTAATGAGTAGAAAGAGAGATGTAAATTTAGTAGGCTATACTGTATATTGTATATATAATAAGCATGACAATTACATTCCATCAAAATTTTGAGCAGCTCCCAAGTAATAGTATACTAATTATTCATTCATTATTTATTTACTTATTTATTTTGACCACTTTTCCTGTCATTTATTTCTGATTTTTGTTTTCCCACTGCCCCAGGGAGGCTAGAGTGTATCCTGCAGACTTCCAAAATCTGAGCCAGTAATATACTGCCCTGCATTTGCTTAATCATTTAGGAGCATATTTAGATATATATACCCCAAACTGGCTACAGCAGAGGAGATAAGATAAATTGGGGCCTATCTATCAAGCTCCCAATGGAGCTTGTTGCCCCGTGTTTCTGGCGAGCCTGCAGGCTCGCCAGAAACAGCAGTTATGAAGCAGCGGTCACAAAGACCGCTGCTTCATAACCCTGTCCGCCTGCTCTGAGCAAGGAATACGAGTACGATCGGGTTGATTGACAACTCCCTGCTGGTGGCCCATTGGCCGCGAGTCTGCAGGGGGCGGCGTTGCACCAGCAGCTCTTGTGAGCTGCTGGTGCAATGCTGAATATGGAGAGCGTATTGCTCTCCGTAGTCAGCGAGGTCTGGCGGACCTGATCCACACTGTCGGATCAGGTACGCAGGACTTTGTTAAATAGAGGCCATAGACTTAAGAGGCTTTATAAAATGCATATCCCAGAACTGCAAAATAATGCAAAATGACAGTTTCACATACTTTAAAATATTTTTTTTTTTGAAGATCTGTTGCAATGCAATGCTTAATTGGTGAAAGATACTTTGCATATACAACACCCCCCAAGATTAAATTGTATTCTCTATCTGAATCATGAAATAAACATTATTATCTAATTTGCTTTGTTCTCTTAGTATCCTTCTCTGAAAAGCATATCTAGGTAGGCTCAGGAGCTTGGAGCGAACTGCAGATTAGTGGCTGCACATATATGCCTCTTGTCATTGGCTTAATTATTGTTTTCAGCTAGCTCCCAGTAGTGCCTTATTGCTCCTTCAATAAAGGTTTTAAAAGAGAATTAGACAAATTTGATAATAGAAGTAAATTGCAAAGTTGCTTAAAAATGTATCTTATTTCTGAATCATGAAATAATTTTTTTGGATTTTGTGTATTTGGTTAACATTAAATAAGCAATGCCTATTTTTAAAATAGATTGAAGAACAATGTAAATTTATTCAGTTTAAAATATATACTAAATGCTGAACTTTATAATTACAGTTAAACCAAAAATAAACTTTCATGATTCAGATAGGGCATGCAATTGTAAACAACTTTCCAATTTACTTTTATCATCAAATTTGCTTTGTTCCCTTGGTGGTATTTTTGAAAAGCTAAACCTAGCTAGGCTCAAATTGATTTCTAAACCGTTGAAAACAGCCTCCTAGCTCAGAGCATTTTTAAAGTTTTTCACAGTTAGACAGTACTAGTTCATGTGTGTCATATAGATAGCATTGTGCTCACTCCTGTGGAGTTATTTAGGAGTCTGCACTGATTGACTAAAATGCATTTCTGTCAAAAGCACTGGGATAAAGGGGCAGTCTGCAGAGGCTTAGATACATGGTAATCACAGAGGTAAAAAGTATATTAATATAAACGTGTTGGTTATGACAAACTAGGGAATGGGTAATAAAGGGATTATATATCTATTTAAACAATAAAAATTGTTGGTGTAGACTGTTCCTTTAAGCAAGTTGGTGTGCTCTTTTATTGTAGATCTTAAACCAGCCCTGTTCTACAATATTGTCATAATGTTTATATTCTAAATATATACTAAATGTTACTTGGAGAAATGTTCCCTTCATGTGGCTGACATCCTGCACTTTATGTTTATAAAACACTTATACTACTCTGCCTTCAAACACTATAAGCACTAATGTCCTCCAGCCTGAAGTTATATTATCCACTTTTAATTCCCATCTTTACCTATTCCACCGTCCATCTCTACCAGTCTCTCACACTTAAAAAACAGAATTGATACTATACGACCATCCCACAAAAATGACTTCAACATAATTACTCCACCAAGTTTAGCCTACTCTAACCCAAATTTATCATCGCTACACCTATTCCATAGGATGAGGTATCCTCCTTCTTATGACATTCTTATATATATATATATATATATATATATATATATATATATATATATATATATATATATATATATATATATATATTTATATTCAAGGGATTGTTGATAAATACGTCTTACATTTCCTTGTATTAATTCCTCTTTTTTATTTCAACCCCAGTTCTCCAAAGAGAGCTCAAACATTAAAATTAGAAATGCCCTGCTTACAGCCAAGTCAAAGATATTTTCTCCTAGCTAATCCTTCTTGATCAACATGTAGACAACAACTTTTGGTATCTGTGAAATACACCCCCTTTTAGAATGCTATAAAGTGTAGTTCTAGGTTCCATTTTTTTCAGTCTACATATCATCCATAGGTTACCAACAAATCTACCTTTTTGCACCAGACCTATGATCATCTCTTCTTGCTCACATTAACACGTGTCCATCTTGAATCTTATCTTGGGTTATTGCTCATTGTCCAGTTCAACACCTCCAAAAAAGTGCTTCTTTATTCATTATCCATAATCCTCAAACCTAAATGATTGACTACCATGCCACTAACACCATAGTCATCATGGTTGGTGCCTTCCACCTACATTTAACCATATTTAACTATCACACTCAGTCCTCCCTGGTTAAATCATACTGCTTTCACCTTAAAAAAATATATCCACATTTTACCACATCCTCTTATTAAAGTCAACTAACATTCTATTCCACTCACTTAAGTCCAGCTCTAAGGAATTCCTTCCCTTGCACTGTGATAGTATATATACTGTACTGTATATCTATGTCTTTCAGAGATCTAAGTAGTCCCTAAAAATATGCCTGTTTATAGATGCATTTGTAAAAATGTTTCTCTGATTGTATTTGTGTCTGCCCATCACCTATTGCACCATAATTTCAGCATTTATGTCCTTTAATATTTAATTTCACTTCTCCTTGCAAAAAGATGGTATTCATCATAAAGTAACTCACAGAAAAACCCTCTTCCCCATGACGTGTACAGAATTCCTTTTCAAAATATTATTTTACTCTATACACAGATACCTATTTCCATGGCATTGCAGAATTTGTTTTTGCCATTTAAATGCATGTTAATAATAAAAAAATAGTACTACTATATAATACTATCTGTTTGCACTAGTATTGTTATTGTTATTATATAACATAATTAATTACATATTGTTGGTTTTCTACGTCCCCATGATACAAGCAGTCACATGACGGAACCAACCAATTGGAGTACAACATCATAAGGATAGATGTGCTGCCACCATCTTTAAATCCCAATGAATTATCATCAGTCTAAATTTTCCGCTGAAGAAAAAGGTTATTTATTTTACCTTCGAAACACGTAAGGACATCTTACTTTCAAGACTGACTTTTAAATTACTTTAGAACTTAAAGAGACAGTCTAGTCAAAGTTAAACTTTCATGATTCATATAGGGCCTGCAATTTTAAACAACTTTCCAATCTACTTTTATCATCAAATCTGCTTAGTTTTCTTAGTATTCTTTGTTGAAAGCTAAACCTAGGTAGGATCATATGGCCTTGAAGGCTGCCTTTTATTTCAGGGTATTTATTGACAGTTTTTCAAAGCTAAACAGCACTGGTTCATGTGTGTCATATAGATAACATTCTGCTCGCTCCTATGGAGTTATTTATGAGTCAACACTGATTGGCTAAAATGTAAGTCTGTCAAAAGAACTGAAATAAGGGGTCAGTCTGCAGTGGCTTAGATATAAGGTCATCACAGAGGTAAAACGTGTATTATTATAACTGTGCTGGTTATGCAAAACTGGAGAATGGATAATAAAGGGGTTATCTATCTTTTTAAACAATAAACATGTTCAAGTAGACTGGCCCTTTAATATAAACGATCATAGCAAAAATGTTTCAACATATTACTAAACGGTAGAATTTTAAATATATTTGTACCTGTTAGCTGTTACCTCATTCTATTGAGGTTTGCTAATGTGAGTTCATTGCTTTTCACCTGATGGATGTTTTGTTATTTGTAATCAAACAGTGTTACACTATTACCGTTTTCTGGTTTTGCGTCTTTTTTCCCTACATTCAGTGGCTTTCACGAAAATACAAGTGGCATCCATCTACCATATTCCTGAGGAGCAAGAAACCATTACAGGTGGAAGGGAGTTTCTTACCTATATGTGGCACTTAGCTCATACTGATCGAGGTAGGATAATGTAAGCAGGAACCCTAAAGGGGTAAGTGATCGCCATAACCATTATCAATTATATATTTTTGCCACTTACATCGACACAACACACATTCACACACAGCATCATTTGGACACCCAATAAAGGGCTAGATTACAAGTGGAGTGATAATTTTTAGTGCTGTTGAGCTCTAACTACACTCAAATCAATAGTAAATCAATAGCTCTTGTATGGTTGCGCTGGTATTATAAGTTGAAAGTTAAAATTTAGCGCAAAAGACTCAAGCGTGCTAGCCTCTGGTGGTCGTATAATGTGATCTCGCTAACTCCCTTTCCCCACAAAGTTCTATGGGGCACGTAAAAAAAAAAATCTGCATGAGCGCTAACCTAAAGGTGTGCTAGGCCAACTGTGTAAAAGCTGAAGGTGCATTAGGAATATATCTAGATAGATAGATAGATAGATAGATAGATAGATAGATAGATACTACTATGCAAATTACATAATTTTTGTCTGGCTGCCAAAAGGATTAAAGTGATGTGAGAAAAGCTACTGAACAGAAGATACTGGAAATTTACAAAACACTGTTTGTTAGCCCTAGCTGCACACAGGCAGAGAACTACAGCCAGTATTTAAGTCCTCTGCAGACAAAGAGCGTTGTCTACTTGGGGTGCGATATTGTCTAGTCAACTGGCCTGCTCTCAGAGCCAATGCTGAATGTGCACGCTATGGGGAGGTTGAACTGAGGGTGCACTACATGGAGCACTTGTAATGGTACAAGTGTTTGTAAACCTTTCTTTTTTAGCAGCACTAACACAGTGAAAAAATGGAACTAAATCCACTCAAGGTGCAGCTGGTCTACACCATGCAGACTGCATATATGACACTTCTCTCCCAGAAATGTACACTGCGCACTGGGAAATGATGAGGGTCTGGGCCCACAGAAGCACAGTTAGAGCAGTTTTTAGTATGCCAGGGTTTATTTTCACAATTACATTTCACACTCCTTTCAAATTAACACTTAAAGGAACACTGATCCCAAATTTCTCTTTTGTGATTCAGATAGAGCATGCAATTTTAAGCAACTTTCTAATTTACTCCTATTATCAAATTTTCTTCGTTCTCTTGCTATCTTTATTTGAAAAAGAAGGCATCTAAGCTTTTTTGGAGTTCAGAACTCTGGACAGCACTTTTTTATTGGTGGATGAATTTATCCCTCAATCAGCAAGAACAACCCAGGTTGTTAACCAAAAATGGGCCGGCATCTAAACTTACATTCTTGCATTTCCAATAAAGATATCAAGAGAATGAAGAAAATTTGATAATAGGAGTAAATTAGAAGTTGCTTAGAATTCCATGCTCTATCTATCTGAATCAAGAAAGAAAAAAAATTGAATTCAGTGTCCCTTTAAACAAGGAGTTGCTGTGCTTTTGCATTATTTAGTGAAAATTTAAACTATGGATTATTTTAGTTGTTGGCTAAAGCCTAAAATATAGAAATTAATAATATAGAAAGTAGGTCATGATAAGTTTGCAATTTCTCTTTAAGTTTGTTAGAATAAAGTTTGGAAAAAAAATGCTATTTTAATTTTTAGTAATAACAGTTTTGGTTTTCTGGCTTATTCGATATTCCATATTGTAAAACAATTGCACTGAAAAACAAATTAATAAATTATTTTACACTTCAAAATCAACATTTCTTATACAAATTTAATCGGGGATAGATACAACCCCAAGCATGACAACCCAAGTGAGAAATTATTCTCAACTAGCGGAAAAAATGTTTAGGGGAATATTGTGCCATTATACTTTGCATAAGAGAATGTGTTACTAGGCTGCTATACATCTCCTAGTGCATTCTCAGGGATGACTTTTAAGCAGATACAAATATATGACAATAGGCCGGGCCACCATCAGAGGATGACAGGGGTGACTCCTGTCAGGGGCCCAATGGG